>NC_084668.1:0-321666 GCF_028389875.1 Rhea pennata | reverse complement strand
GCACAGAATCTGGCTATCTATTATTTACTTTCAGCATTTCTATTTACTTTTGAAACCTTTTCAATTACAAAGTAAGCTAGAGGAAGTGATGCAATGCAATACATAAAATATCTCATGATACACAAATTTCATAGTTTTTGACCATGATAACAGTGTTTCCTGAAAGATTGTATGGAACAGATAATTTCGCCTATGACAATGTAATCTAAAACTATAATCCACATGTCAAATAATGCTGGATCACAACTATTAATAATAATTTTCAAAAGCTGAAAAAGATTCTCTTAGAAAGAATATGAAGCACAAAGTCAAAGCAAGCTACTGACTTCTGGGGTTTGTACCATTGTAAATTTATTTGCTGGCTAATCTATTATATTCTGTTCTTTTTCTCCACAACAGATCAGTTTTTCCATTTCATCTTAGAAATTTGAATTTTAGTAAAAAAGTTTAGAATTAGTAAAAAAGACAAAGTGTAGAGAAGAAACATTTGATCTGTTAAACTGCTACTTTGACAGTTTAGAAGTGACTAAGTACATTTCTCATACAATGCAGAAAAAAGCATAATTATTGATATTCAAAAAAACACAACTGTATCTCCCTCAAAATTTTTTTCTTTTAATAGTTATGTTTTCTTAACCCCAACTTCACTCTCCCTCTTTGAACAGCACTGATTTTCCCTTAAGAAATCATTACTATACGTAGAACAAAGCTAGGCTATATGAACATCATAATTTCAGAGCACAGGGTATGTATTCTAAATTGGTAATTTCACTTAAACCCATGACAATATCATTATTAAAAGTGGAAACTTTATTACAAAAACACATTTTGTATGATCCACATGCAGACTTAATTAACCTGTACTTTACCTAAAACATCCAGTCAAACCCAGACTGCTTTTATATCTTATTGAAAAAGACAAAAGTCAGCAAACTACCTTAATGTACAGCATTGATTCGTTATTAAGCAGTCTATTTTCAATGCAAAATCATTTCAGCAATCACGTGAATTTAACTCTTTTTGTGCAATGTTGAGTTCTTATTTAAATGCAAGACTCTCATATACATCACTATGACCTAAAACATTCCGTGGTACTTGTCTTTCTTTTATGAGATGGAAGCAGAATTCAAGTATTAGTTACATAATACTTAAAAAATAATAATAATACTAAAAAAAATCCTCTTGTTTTTTCAAATTGCAAACATCTATCATAGAATCATAGAATCAGTAAGGCTGGAAGGGACTGCTGGAGATCATCTAGTCCAATCCCCCTGCTCAAGCAGGGTCACCCAGGGCATGTTAGACAGGGTTGCATCCAGGCGGGCCTTGAAGATCTCCAGAGAAGGAGACTCCACAACCTCTCTGGCAACCTGGTCCAGTGCTCCGTCACTCTCACAGGGAAGAAATTCCCCCTCACGGTCAGGTGGAACTTCCTGTGCTTCAATTTCTGCCCATTGCCTCTTGTCCTGTCACAGGGGACAACTGAAAAGAGTTTGTCCCCGTCCCCTTGACACCCTCCCTTCAGGTACTTATACACATTGATAAGATCCCCCCTCAGGCTTCTCTTCCCCAGGCTGAAGAGGCCCAGCTCTCGCAGCCGTTCCTCGTAGGGCAGATGCTCCAGCCCTCTGGTCATCTTCGTAGCCCTATCTGGAATTTCTAATTCCTGAGTTATGTGAAAGTTTCAGTGAAAGATTATCTACATGGAACAAAACCAGAGTTCTAGATTATGCATTAGTTCAGGATTTCAACATAATCAGCATTTTTCACAATAGAATTAAAATCAAAATCTGTTTATCTGTTTGCCCCAGATAGTTAATTGATAGTATAGCACACAAATCTCATTATCCAGTATTCATTATAAATGAAGATTTTTGTCCTTTGTTGATAAAAGTAGTCCTCACAGATATATAACCAAATCTTAGTAATAATGAGTAAGCACCAACTTTTTAGTAATATAGTGTAAGAAAAACATAAACTTACTGATTTTAAGAATGCTTATCTCCTTAAAACTGATTTTTACAATGCCTCAGATAATACATCTGAAACTATTCAAATCTAAAAATACTTGCATGGAATGCAAGCACTGAACACTCAGACTTAGATCTGGCCCTATTTTAAAAGTTTTCCACATTTATAATATATATGGGTGGTTGCTGCATACCAATACAGAAACGTTTTATTTTTTTTTTAAATGCTGTGAATGTATTTGAGTAGTTCAATACCATACTCTGAAGGTGAAACAAAAATACATATGACAAGCATCATTCTTGAAATCTGTATGTATACGTGCAGAACACATGTATATAGACAGACAGGTATGCACATACACATATATTACTATAAAGGAACTATTTTTAAACCGCTCTTTATTATACATCCCTCTCCAAGTATCTCTAAGGGAATCTCATAACCTCTCTGGGCAACCTGTTCCAATATCCGACCAATCTCACAGTAGAACAACTTTTTTTCTTTACATTTAACAGAATTTCCCATGTTCTAACTTATGCCTGCTGCCTCCTGTCCTATCCCTGGACATCTCTGAAAAGTGTCAGGCTCCACCTTCTCTACATCCTCCTAACAGGTACCTGCCGACAGCAACTAGATCCCTTGCCCTCTCCTTTGAGCCCTCTCTTCTGAGGGCTGGAACAAATCCAGTTAGTTCTTAGTCTCTTGCCATTCTTAAGGCCAAGAGCTTAGGTTTCGCTAATTAACAGGCCATGGAAAACTCCTGGACATGACCTGAAAAACTGCTGAATATAACAAATGACAGAGTTCAATGAAATTTAAACAAGTAAACAAGATACTGCTTACCCTGAAACTAACATCTGTCCATCATAAGAAAATGCACAAGCCAGAACTGGGGCAGAATGTCCACTCAATGTACATTTATATTTTAATTCAGCATCTAAAAATACAAAAAGTAAATTATTACAAACGGAAATATTTGATAAGGTACAAGATAACTTCCTTTAAAAAGTATAAAGCTGTCCCAAAGATCTGGTTCTGTGATTTGTTGCCTATGAAAAAGAGGATATAGGATTGCACAGACAACTTAACTTTCACCTCTCTGACTTCCTTACTTTGCAATCCTGGTATTGGTCTAACAGTATTTTAGATAAATAAATGTGCATCTGGGTATACAATATTCACTTCTACAGGCTTTTATGTAAGAGAGATGACAAAAAATTCATATTGAAGATGTTTTTGGTCACCTACCTAGTCTCTACACAGCAGTTACATATCAACATTGCAGTTCTAGCAGGAACCAACACTTCAGAGACTAATCAGTACAAGAATGAACTATTTTAATTCTTAAAGGTGACCAGCTCTTGTTGAAAGGCTGAGATGTACACAAGGATGAAAGGAAACTTCTGTCGTCAATAGGGGCAAAGAGGTTTCAACCTATCAACCTGCCTGAGGGGTATAGTAAAAATGTTCTTTCCAAAAGACAAAGTGCTAACTGGGAAAAAATATGTTTATCATAATATTAAGTTTGGGCATTTTGTTTGTGTTTGTTTTTTGTTGGGTGTATTTCTTTTAGAAATCTTCAGTTTTGCAATTATATAAAAAGATCACTAAATAAAAGTTACAGAGCCCAATCTCACAGTGTGGCATGTCCTAGCTGCTCTCCAGCAAATCACTGAAAAGAAAACATTCAGCTTGTGGTTAGTTTAGCTGTGAATCCATGTTAGCGGCATAAAAATGAACTTAAATGCAAATTTTCACTTAAAAAGTTAAGACATTTAGATAAGGGGAAAAAAAAAAAAAAAAAAAAAAACATTATTACACACCTAAGAAATCTGCAAACAAAATAAGCCAGAGTTTGATCTGATTATCTTGACCACAAGAAGCCATCTGGAAGTACCCGGACCCATGGTCGCCATCTGACAAAATTCAAAAATATTAAGATGATTCAGAACACTGAAAAGAATAACGTAACAGTAAACTAAATAGTATTCCTACACTGGAATTTGATAGGTCTCCTTAATCTCGGTGCTACTTGAGTAAGTGTTGATTAAAAATAATTGCACAAGTTACAAAAGCTTTTGCAATTAAGAAACAGATGTCCTTGTTATATTGTTTCCCAAACAGGTCAATAAAGGCCAGAACTACACTACAGTGCTGCTATTTTAAGTTTCCTTGATCGTGAATGGTTCCTTTATCTCCTGAGTGCAAGAATATAGTCTTGAAGCCTAAATCATACAGTTTTACAAATTTCTTTTACAGTTCAGTCGTTCCCAAAGTTTAAAACCACATATACAAAATTTTACAGTATTTTATAAATGATTTAACATTTTAAATGTTTTAACTTTCCATTTTTATAAACTAAGTGTTCTTTCATGACTGCAGTCCAGCAAACAACTGAGAAATACTGCATTAGTTATTAAAGATGAAACATAATAGTTTAAGAAAAATCTTTTAAGGGTAGTGCCAGTCAGTTTATCCATAAGCATTCTGAAACCAGATATTGTGTATCACATAACATATGATACAGTTTTTCCTGCATCAAGAGAAGTGACTGAGATGGACCACTATTTTAAATGGTACTAAATTGTTAATGATTATAGACTACTCTATCTTCCACTGAAATTCAGTAGACACTTTTAGCAAGATCTGCTTGGTTTTTTATTTATTTTTTTTTTTTTTTTTTTTTTTTTTTTTTTAAAACAGGCCCACCAGTTAATTTCACTGAGGTTTACTTATTCAGGAGGAGGTCACCACTAAGGGTTCGCAGTCAGATGGGAAACACAGTATATTTTTGCAGCTACTCTAGATCTGACAAGATTCTTATTCAATCAATCTGAATCCAATTTAAAGAAAAAAGGAGAATTCTGTTACAAATAATCTAGTGCACAAAACCCCCAATCATAAACCAGGTAAAAACCCCATACAATGTTGGAAATGCTTTCTTGCCTATACTTATCTTCTCTAGAGCTGCAGAAGGCAGAAGCGTTGGTAAATAGAAGTGTTCGTCAAACCCAAAGAATAATCTCACAAGGAAGTAGTGGAAATTCAGCTCTGATCTGTTTCATTGTCAACATTTGCCTTTGCCCTCAGATGTAATTATCAGTTGATGACGGAGGTTTTAGGTAGTGTATGCCCCAAGAAAGGTCTATAGAGATCTTAATCTCCCTTCTATCATAACAGAATAATTCAGTGCTGTCCCTGCACCTTTCAGCGGACACACTCGACCAGTTTAGTATTATCAGTCACTAAGTCCATGTACTGAAGTACATACTCACATCCGATTTTCTAAATTTTCTCCTGCTTCTGTTCTTTTAGATAAGGTGGTACTGTCAGCCATACTTAACACTGTATTTAGCACTTAAACACACAATGGCTGCTCAATTATAATTCTTTGGTACCTTTCAAAGAGCAGCTCATGTGCACTCTGAAAACAGAAGTTTATATGCCATTACAGAAACTGTCTTATCTCTATAAACAGATCTGGAAAACACAGAAGCGCAGCTACAAAGTTAAGTTATATTACTATTTGCTAAATCTGAAAATTAGACCACCCCATTTTCTAACCTCCGTCAAAAGCAGATGATTACTTATTTGAATTTTCTAACCATTATTAAATATTTTTTCCAGACAAAAATATATACTAAACCTAACTAATCTTTCATCATTTCAGATACATTTGGTTGTTCAACTTTGACACTTTTCCGGATTACAATTATTGGTAAGTTTCTTATAGAAGTTCTTATTGCGTAGACAAAGTTTCTTCTCATTTTAAAAGCTATATGCTTAGACACACAACCCTTCAATATTCCCATACAATTATACAATATAATTTTAAAGCTCCATACTCATATGAAAAATCTTCCCCTGAGATACCTAAAATTTCAAAATGCAATTTTCAGTATATACATTTTTACATACAAAGAAATCCAAATTCTTATTATTTTAGTTCCACAGAAACCCTTAAAAATATGAAATGAAAATTGAACATAATGCACAGTGCAGCCCTGAGGAAGGCCTATAATATGCATGCCTTATTTTTTTCAGTCTCAATACCCAATTATATACTACACTATCAGATTTCATTCTAAAAGTTCCTGCCTATTACAACTGTGGAGAAGAGTATGATGACACAAATCAAATGCAATTGACACACCGAGGCCTGAAAACTGAATAATTTCATATTTTAGTGGGACACATGACATTCTGGGCTCACTGATTCCCAAAACTCCTTCAACAAAGCAAGTCAGGTGCAGGAGAAACAGTCAACCTATTCATATACCCCAGCTGAAGCATTCAGCCTATTATGTTTAAAGTTCTCTAAATTGCTTTAATCCAGTCCTGCTCTTTGGGAAGCAAACTACGAAAGAGTAAAGTGTGAATGGTACTCAGGCACTGCAACTTCTAGCACCCTTCCTCACTCCCAGGAGATAGGCTTCACTTACAGATGCTGCCCAAACATCTTCCAAAAGCCAGATTGTATAATTGGCTAGTAAAAGCTATCATAAGCATGCTAATCACCTTGTTTGTTAACCTAGTACATTTCTTGTCATCAAACTCAGCACAGCTTTTAATTGAAAGTATTCAGAATATTCTGAAACATCATCAGCCCATCGTCATTTGTTCATTTTGAGCACTGATGATAAAAAGCACACGAGTAAAAACAAACCACAGAAAAATAAAATAACTCCTCTTCCATAGTTCTCTCCAGAAGAGTCAAGTAACTAACCAGAAATTGGCTGTGAAGAAATATCGCAGCAGGTAACGCCAAGATCATGTGTTTTTTCATTACAGAGGCATCTCATTTTATCATCCCAAATGGTTAAATCACCACATGATGATCCAGTGACAAAGAAATTTCCATTAGGAGAAAAAGCACAGGCGACCAAAGAACCATCTTTAACATTCCCAGATCTGAAAAGCAAGAGCATAAGAGATTTGAATTTAGAAGTACTGTTCTGAAGAAGTGATATCTATACCGTAATCTGATACAATAGACCAAAAGGCTGACATTAACTTTGGAACTTGGTAACAGAGGGGAGAGGAACCAACATCAACAATGCAAAGAGCTACAAAACAAAGCACTATGGGAACGAGGACTTGCTCTTTCACCACAGGTGGAAAAATCTGAGATGCCACCCCTAGGCAATAATTTTAACTGAGTGATAAAATAAGTTTCAAACTAAAGCCACTCTGCATGTACATATCATATAAAGGGCTCAAAAGTCTGTTTTAAGTTCTATGCTGAGGTAATTTAAAAGGTCATCACTGAATATACAGCTATCATAACACAAATTTACATGTACAAGCAGTGAAAAAAAGTGTCTCCCATGATTTCTGTGTTCTGTTTAAAGCCAAAACAAAACACTTTATATATGCTATGCTGTAGCTGAGTATAATAATACTTGGTGGCTTATACACAGGGTTAATTTTAGACCACTAGTATATAAGAAAAAGTAATTTGAAAAAAAAATAGCTTCTATATTTTAAGTAAGCTGGCCAAAGGACTTTGTAAAACTGATTTCAGATTCAGATTTTTGTGCTTAAGTTTTAGCTATTAACAAAATTTAACACAAAAATTCTTAGGAGATATGTAGGTGTCTTGGGGTTAGTTTAGCACCTTACTACTATCTGGTACATAACCTACTATTAGTTGGAAGTGTCCTACTCCTACCTCTCTTTCTGCTGACAGCAATTTTAATTACTGCTAGAGGTGTTAAACATTAAGTACTTAATGCCATAGAAGACAAGTCAATAAACTTTCCTGAGATTCACTTTAACCAGATGTAAGACCTTCATAAAGGCATTGGTTCTCCTAATTCGATCATTAAAGATACTAGCAAATATACTACACTGCTTCCCGTTTTTACATACACAATTCTTTTTCCTCCGTGCAGCTTTTAAAATTCTCCTTTCATGCAGAAAAATACGTAGCTTCTTCTCTGAAAATTTAACAGTAAAATATGAAGTATTACAAACATCTGGAGTATCCTCTTAAGACTTTCAGGTCAGATATCAATATCCCAACTACTGAATGAGAAATGGAGAATGCATTATCAAATATACATAAAATAACTTGCTTTCAAGTTGCCTTTAGTATAATTAACTGCACACCATAAAGATGGTTTAAAGAGTATTGTTATTTCGCAGTCTGGACAGACAATCAATTACAACAGCTGAGCTGATAGGCAGTAACTAGCTACATTTGTTGTAATTATCATCCACCTATTTCGTCAAGTGACTCAACAGTGTTGTGAAGGTGTTCTCCTTCTAAGTGTCAACAATCAGCTTGTAAAAGGAACAGAAATGCATAGACTGACATCAGGTGAGTAACTACAAACTTTTGACATCATCTTCAAGTACATGTATAATTTCTAAATAATACTGATCTCAGCTTTAAGAAAACATGACATGTGCATTTTTGTATCTGCACATAAAAGTGCCAGTAGTCATCCTGAGAATTCACCAGCTAAAAATATATATATACACACACACACCAAAATACATACAGTAAAAGTTAAACTTACTACTATCAGCACATCAGGACTTTAAGAACGGTAAAACTGAAGTGAGAAGGAAGGGATACGAAGACTTAAACCCTTTCTTTACAATGTAAACAGCAAAATGGAATAATTTCAGCTTAAAAAAACAACAGAATGATTTCTACATAATCCTTGCACATATCAACATTCAGCTAGGAGGAAATTAAGGATATAGGCCTCATTAAATATATTTAAAGCAAACAGTTATAAGGAAATTACTTTTTAACATTATTGTTTCTCTCCCTCCAGTAACTAGTATTCTGAATATAAACTGCAATTACCCTTCTCCATTAATACCTCAAAGCAGATGAAGTCTTAGATTTCAGCAGTCACCTGAACAAAATGAATGACATTTCTGATTTTTCTAAAAGATAAAACTAAGAAGCAGAGGGTAATCAATAGTTTCTTATTCCCTCCAAGCAAAACCCTTTCAGTGTCTCTGTTTGTGCTACAGACAACAAGAAGTGGCAGAAGTCCATCAGAATTCTGCTCATGGACAAGTTTCCAGATTCAAAATTTCAGATAATTACAATAAATCATTCTGAAAAAAAAATTTCAGTTCATATCCAAATCACTGCTGGGGAAGGCAGAGGTAGAGAGGCCACAAAAGTAGTAACATGCTTGACAAAGAATTAACAGAAAATAAACAAGCCTGGCTTTCAAAAATAGCTGCTCATTCATCCTGAGGACCAGAAGAATGGAGTACTTCATAAATTCTCTCAAAATTTCTTCATTTATTTCCTTTAACCACACAATATCATCAAAAAACAATTAGCTTTATTTCAGACAGATGCTATGTTTTAAAAACCGAGGTGAAATGCTGATTATCATGCTAACTAATTCAGCTCCTATACCCCATTGTTTCTGTCACCATTTAAGACTTATCCTGAAACGGTATGGTTCATGCCAATGCTTTCCAAATTTTTTGGATTGCTAGACTACCATCGACTTTCTGTAATTTTCATGGATTCCAAAAATTCTTGCCATTAAATTATTAATTAGAAAACCACTATGTATAATGCAATATAAACTACACAGCACTATCAGGCTTCAATGACCAACTGCATATTACATATCAGTCTCTTGATCCATTGTTTAGAAACCAGGCACATGCAATACAGAATGCATCCAGATTTCATGTTAAATGAACGAAAATGCTCCCATGAACTCAAAACAAATCAGGTTTTGGATGATCGATAGCATAAAAATCAAATCTTCTTGAGTTTGCACTGTTTTACCTAAAAAAAAAAAAAAAAAAAAAAAAAAAAAACAAAAAAACACTTTTTTGAAATCAGGCACTTCTACCTCTCCTGTTTATAGTCTTTTAGTCTTCTAAATCCACATCTCTTTTGTGTGCGACCTAACTTAGTGGTTTAAGTGTTCAAGTCTTGTACACAGTACAATACACTACTTAAAGACTAGCTTTTTTAATAATTTATAATAATAAATTATATTTCAGTCAGAAAAAATATATGGTACTCACCTGTACAGTTTCAATGACTGTGTATTCCAGAGAACTACACTCCCATCTGCTGCACCTGACACTAGATACGTGGATTCAGGAGAAAATCGGCAGACTCTAACAGGACTGCCACTGGGCTGCTCTAGCACTGCCAGCCTCTGACCATCACGAGTGTCCCAAATCATGGTTGTGCCATCTGTCGAACACGAAGCTAAAATGTGCCCTGATGGCGAGAAGCAGCAGCAGTGGACAGCATACGTGTGACCTTTTAAAGGTGAGTAGGGAAGCTCAGTAAAGTCATTCAAAGAATAAAGGCGTATTGTTTTGTCCAAGGAACAAGTAGCCAAGCAAGATGAAGAAAACGCACAGTAGTTGACATCATCGGTATGATCCACTAATGTGTGAATTAATGTTGCCATTTTATCTATTCTCAACAAAAATATCTGGAAAAAAAAGAGTTACAATATTTAAACTTATTTCCTCTATTTCATAAATGACTCATAGTACCTCAACAAGTTTTCCAGAAAAAACAACAAACCCATTTGTAGAGGCAGATTTCTCATTTAAGCGTTGTTTTACTTTCAACTTAAATCAGAGAATGTCCACGGCAATGAGATGAGGGATTTATTACTTGGTTAAAATGAACATATCTAAGCTTTTACTGATTTCAACTTGCAATTTTTGCAATACAACATCTAAAGGTTATGTAGTAGCTACGTAGTTTTAAGACAGTGGCAAAATAATTTATTCCCTCTATTTCATTTATGCAGAGGTATTTGCTGCTCAGATTTGTTATCATTTGTATCTATGCTAGGCACCAGGGAGTAAATGGGTGCTACAAAAGATGGTCACCAAGCTAACAACTTACTTATAAAGCATATGGTAGATTGAAATCCTCTGTATAGGATTGGCATCCCAAGTCAAAGCCTTAATTAGGGCATTAAAGTATTAATACCAAGCATATACCAAAAATTTTCTTATGTTACCTGAACAAAAAAATAACGTAGTAAGTATTTTCTAATGACCTAGGGTGAAGCAGTTCTAAAGTGTCTCTCATTTGCCTTCAAACCATCCTCTCTTTAACTGGAAACGCCAGTTCCAAATCCATTATTATGGACTATCCATTTCCAAATCATTAAACTTTTTTGTGAAAACACTGGAATCAGCAAAGCTTGTCTCACCATTCCCATGAACCTGACTCCAGTAAAGTTCCATATATGAAATAAACTGCTAAATCTTCAACTGGGAGCAGGTATCCTAGGGGTGAAATACAAGTTACAGAAAATTCCATTTGGTGTTTGCTTCCAAGGATTAACAATTATTTTGAACTAATGGTTACAGAAAGCAAGCAGGAACTAAAAATGAGAGCTAAGTTGAGGCACAGTCTGTGTATGTGAAAGCAGCTGTAAATGGTAATAAGGTAAATGTCAAGGCATCTTCCTTTCAATCATCTCTCTCCCTTTTGTGAAATAAAGCAATTAGCTGCACCACCACAGGCCATTTGTACTCTTTCGTCCTGGAGAAATCTAGACTCTCTGGCTGGTGACTAACTGCGGGGACAATTCAGTGGAAAGAAAGGGCAATTTACTTCCCCATCTCTGCAGTCTCCCACATAAATAAATAAATAAACAACTTTCTCAGCAATCCAGTGTCTCTGCTAACATAGAAACGGATATAAAATGGCATGCTTTGGAGTACTTGGAAAGTATGGGCTCGAGACAGGGATACTAGAGCCTTACTGGAACCTAGAGGGCATGCCAGTCTAGGCAACGGGGTCAGAGCCACGACTGCTTCACTGGAACTTGGACAGACAGCTATTCTAATCAAGGGCAAGGGAAGCCCTTGCTGCTTTCTGTTTTCTCACTGCAAAGACTACAATGAATATAACAGGTAACATCATTTGACAGTTAAGAAAAGTTTTATTTAGTTTTGAGCATAGAGCTTTCTTTGTACTGCCATATAGCACTACAGTTTTAATCTTCTGCATTATTTAAAATTTGTGTACTGCAGTGCATGGAGGATACAATCGGGGTGAGGCTCTATTCTGCTGAGTATTATAGAGGAAAAAAGATAAGTCTAATACCAAAGGACTTATAAAGTTATCTAAAAAGAAGCAAGTGGAGATATCCTACGAAAGTAAACGGTAAAAAACATCTTCAGTCTTTACCTTAATTCAGTGTTATGAGATTGCATCCCCAACTCCACTCTGCACCAGCAGAAATACAGTACAGCACAGTACAAACTCAAGAGCAACACCTCAACTACACCAAGAGGTGTATCAAGGGGCATGCATGCAAGAAAATAATCTTCTATTCTAATATAAAGGCTGTCAGCATTAAAACCACATGTATTGAGCAATCTTAATCTTTGTACTTATATCTCCAAAAAGTCTTTTTTTAAAGTTATTTGACCATATAGGGTTTTAAGTTATCAGTGACAAAGAAAAAAAAATGATCAGGAAGTAGCATCAGGAAGTTTTTGGGAATTATTCTGAGGTTGAACTTGCTGAAATATTTTCCAATGAATTATTCCTTGCAAAAGACTTAGTTGTTGATACATTTCTTTTAGAAGTACAGAACTTGTTTATCCCAGTTAGTATAACTGAGTAGGAAACTGTACACATTATTTAGAATAAGATCAGCTTAAACTAACTCATATTCGCAGGTCTAGCATACACGAGCAGTAACAGTTGATAACAAGTCTGAAGTAATTTTTCCTTTCTAGATCTGGAGCCCTTACTAAAATCAAACTTCTAACAGCTCTCGCACTTCCACAGCGACATTAGCAATAGCAAAAGGGCAGCAGCAATGCTGTGTCACAGACTGCCATGTAAATAAAAATTTTTAACTATTCCTGTAACTGCCTTCATCCAGCATTAAGTTCAGCTGTTCACACACCCTCACACGCTGGCATGCGTACATACACGCACGCGGTAAAAGGGGTTTGGCAGAGCTGAGGAAACCCTTCTGCCTGAGGGACGCAGTCAGGAGTGACCAATTACCTGCTGACAACATACAGGTTATACTAGTAACTAAAAGCTCTCTCTGTTGGGAAATCAAGGCAAATTAATGCCAAAGCTGTAACCCCACCGACTACAACCCCATTCTGCAACTTGCGTCCCTCCCTTTTGTTATAAGGCGAACTAATCCAATGTATTTCCAGGCCGCCGCCACCCTTCCGCAGCGGCCGCCAGGACTCCGGTTCTCCGCCTCCAAATGGCCGCTCCCGAGCCCCCCAGGACGGCCCCGCCCGCGGGACGCGGCGAGACCGCCTCTAACCGCCTCAGGGCGCGCGCGGCCGGCCGGGTACGCGCCGCCGGCAGCCCCGCCCCGCGCCGCCGCCTCACCAGCTGCCGTGCTGCGCATGCGCGAGGCGCCCCGCGCCGCGCCGCCCCGCGCAGCCCTGAGGCGGCCACGGCCGCGCGCCGCCCCCGCGCAGCCCTGAGGCGGCCGCTGCGCGCAGCCCCCGCGCAGCCCTGAGGCGGCCGTGCCCCTGAGGCGGCCGTGCCCGCGCGCCGCCCCCGCGCAGCCCTGAGGCGGCCGTGCCCGCGCGCAGCCCCCGCGCAGCCCTGAGGCGGCCGCTGCGCGCAGCCCCCGCGCAGCCCTGAGGCGGCCGTGCCCGCGCGCCGCCCCCGCGCAGCCCTGAGGCGGCCGCTGCGCGCCGCCCCCGCGCAGAATGAGGCGGCCGCGGCCGCGCGCCGCCCCCGCGCAGCCCTGAGGCGGCCGCTGCGCGCAGCCCCGCGCAGCCCTGAGGCGCCGTGCCCGCGCGCCGTCTCCGCGCTCGCCGCACCTGCTCCGCGGCTCGTCGCCAAGCCCCCGCCGCTGCGGTCGTGCCACTCACCCAGCCATGCTGTCCGCGCCGGCGCGCTGAGCCCGGGCCGAGCCGGGCCCGCCCCGCCCAGGCCCCCGCGGGGCGGGGCGGCCTCGCGGCGCTCCCGCCGCCTCCGCTCCCTGCCCCGGGCCCGCGGCGGCTCGCCCCGGCCGCCGCCCGCCCCAGCTCGTAGTAACCGCTCCGCCCGCTCCCGCCGCAGTCCCGTCACGGCGTTGAGTCGCCACCAGTTGCACAGCCAGACGCGTACCGAGGGACGCACGTAAAGCAAAGCGCTTGTCGTTACACCTGCATTTCCTCAGCAGAAGCGAGCGGCTTGTCTCGAGGCCCTCCTCACGCTGGAAACGCTTTCACGTAAGTAGCCAGCACTCGCGTCTTGGCTCGTCGTAGCGCCGCGTCCGATGGAGCCTGTTTGATGACGAACTATCGCATCGGCCCACGGCAAGTATTCAACCCACCTGGTATGCGCCGCGCTCTTTTAGCGATGAACGAGAATACAACGTCTTAAATAAGTGGGAGAACTACGTATCTGTTGTTAAAAACTTCCTTAACAAAGAGGGTAGATCTCTGTACCACAGGCTGTAGGTAAGACTGTTCTCTTTATTTTGCATTTGGGAAACTGGAAATTACTTGCTAAATACACTGTGAATCTGTATCTTCATGGAGCATCAGCTTAATTTATCCAACAAATCTTACATATATTCTTAACAGACCTAGTCTTAACAATCTTAATAATGTGCTTTGGCAGTAAGGTCCAGCTAAATCGGACTGAGTCATCTTTATTACCATCTTTCTTTATGACAGAAGAAATTGCACCAATTTGTCTTAGGCACGTATGAAATATGCTCAACTCATCCACATAGTTTGCAGCACTTCCACTGATAACTACATTTCAAAAAGCAACTAATTTAACAGGTTTACTTCTAAGAAATGTTTGGTAAGTGGAATGCAATTTGTTGGTACTTAAAAGTTCCTTCCAGTCATCTGAAATGTTTTTAAATACATCATTAACTATGTTAATGTTGCATTTATTTTCTTGACAGAATTTCTTTCATCATCTATAAGGGAGCTAGATAAACACTCTTTAGATACTGTCCACATTAAGTGCATTTCTTTGGTTTATGATCATTTAACACTTCTTTATAAAGATCTTAAAATAATTCATAAACATTAAACTGGTGGAAAGTATATTAATATTATACACAGCAGTAAACCAAGAGAAAGGTTTAGTGGCTTGCCAAAGTCATGCAGTGAATCAAAAAAAAAGTTGGAAAAGTAACAACACTTAGACATAAGTGCATGTTATCACTTCTCTTCAGAATGTTGTAAGAGACTATGGAAGGAAAAGCACATTAAAAAAATGCAAAAAGTTATTCATGGGGGCAGTTTATCTCACCCTCTGCCCAATATGACAGATATCATTTCCTTCTGTAGCAAAAAGAAGTCTTAAGTGCTGAGTGGAATTATGCCTGAGAGAAACATTGCTGCAGCTCAATAATTTAAAGCCTACTGGTAGGTGCACAGCACCTGTGACCTAGTTGTGGTTAGAAAACCATGGAGATTGTATAAAAAGATCTAGGATAAAGCTTTTAGACCTCCTTTTAATGAGATGTATTTTGTCCAAGGTGACTACCACTTCTGATTTCCAGCTGATCCAGTCTATTTTAAGAGAAGCCCAGAGACAAAACAGATCCCACAGTCACAACCAGAAAAACTGTTCACTGACCATCATTAATGGTACCTTAAAATTAAGATTTTACAAGTTTGTCAAGAAATCCTCCAAATTAAGATGGTGTGCTTTTGTTCAGAAAGGAAGAGAGGCCCCCAGAGAAATCTTCCTCCAAGAGAACAGACAGACAGAAATATTTATAGTAGATAAATAGCAAAGAAGAAAAATTAAGCACATTTTTGTAGTAGTTAAATTCCATCTTATTTGCCCTGGCTGTTCTCTGTGAAGATAGTATGATGACATTTGTATGATTCAGGCTTGCCATTCAAATATAATTAATTATTGTAAACTTAACTTTATCGAAACAGCTGGCTGCTACTAAGCAAAGCAACACATAGGTAATGTGAAGTTCAGAAAGGTGAAAATTACCTCACCATCATAGCTTTTATAGGTATAATCTCTTCAACTTTCCCCGCTGTTGAGCTGAATGAGAATACAGACTGAGAAATGCAACAATGTTCTTCTAACTTTTTAGAAAACTAGTATTAGATCTAATATGGGGATATTGATTAGAACAGAAGCTGAGGCAAAATTTCTTCTGTTTTGTATCAGATAAGTGGTTTTCCCAATAATTTCAGCATACTCGTAAGAGTATTATAAACTTACTATTATATGTTCAAAGCATTGATAAATTTTCACATCTCTGGAACATATCAGTAAACTTTTTTATTCAAGTTTTCAGAAAGGTGACAAAAAGTAAAGCAATTAATCAGTCAGTGGTGGAGCCAGTATTAGAATGCAGGGCTGCCTGTCATCCATACATGAGTGTATTCTAGATGAGGACAGTTCTTCTAACAGGACTTTCACAAAGAAAATTAATATACTGAACAAGATCTTTTGAGGAGGACAACAGACACGAAATTTCATTAAAAAGACACTGTCTTTTCTCAGACAGTAGTACACTCAGACATATTCTTCCCAAGACAGAGATTATAATGGCAAGGGGGAATACAAAACAAGACTCCAAGACCCCAAAATGGCAGGCCTAATTTACAAGCAAATAAAAATAAACATTACTTGCTGAGAGTGGTATATTGGGTAGGATGGCTCATGTGTAATTCTTCTAGTTTCTGTGATCAGCAAAGATTATGTCTCATGACCTCCAGACCAAAGACCAAAAAAGAATGTTTTGAAGTGCCAAAAGCTTTTAAGAAACATTACATGAAACATTATGTATATCTACATAGATTATCATGAGTGTTCATGCTGTAACAGGAGTAAATGAGATTGCCAGAAAGGGGTCAAATGGTAGGCAGCCAAATGATTATACCATAAGGCCTTAACTGATTGATGTTATTAACACTCAATTGAATAGGTACTGCTTAGCAATTTCTTCTTTTCGAGTTACCATTAAAAGGCCACAATAAGGACTTTCTGTTAAGTGCACAACTCCCAAAATATTATTAAAAATATTCCTGTATACATAGCATCTGAAGTATTAAAATCGCCAAGAAAAAAATGGTTTGCAAAACAGTCTTTTATTGTTTCCGTGCCACACATACTAGTGAAAAATAACACTCCCGAAAAAGAAAAGAAAAAGAATGCTACCTTTCCACAACATTTTTTTTAAATAAAACTTCAAGTACTCTTACATTAGTACAAAAAAAAAAAAATCTGATCTATCTGCCCCAGCAGGCCACCACAACACACATAGATAAAACACAGTGGTTACAAATGTCATCTTTGTTATTTCTGTGGCAAGGCAAATGGAGGGAAATGTTTCTATGAAAAAATACTGTGTGCGCGCACGAGCGCGCAGGAAATTGTCACAATTTTATTCCACATGGATACAAATGATTATACTTGAATGGGAGGCCATGGTGGCTTTAAATTATATAACAAAATAGAAAAATGGAAAACTAGTATCCCCTACACCCTGTTTTAAAGGCAGGCACTACCAAGATTAAGGAGACTCCACAGTGTTGGTAGAGGATAATTACTGTACAAGCCATAGAGCTATAATTACGTTAAAGACTAAAATAAAATGCTACTGTCCTCCTAAGGCATAAACGATAATGTCTGCAAACAATATGTACACATCATACATATTTAAAACAAGACTTAATATAAACAATAATGAACATTATATACATATGTCTCAATTTTTCTTCACTGTCTTGAAATACAATTTAACTACACAAGTGATGCAGCAACATATATATAAATGTACTTGTAACTCTACAGTAAAGTTTAATTTTTAGTGCCTTCACAGCACAACAGTGTAAACAGTTTTACTTGGCTTTGTTTTATATTTTAAAACATTCCTTGTTGTATTTTTCAAGATTTAAAGCAATTTTCTAATTCTTCCTTTTCACAGAAAACGAAGATTCTGGATGCTGTATAATCATAAATAATTCATAAAATTAAATACATTCACTAAAAAATAAACTACAAAGTAAAAAAATGAAAAATAGATATTTATTGAAAGGGAAAAGAGAACCATTTCCCCAAGTAGAGCTCTGGTGGTTGAATATTCAGTGCGTTTTGATATATTTTAAATTGCTATTGCACTATAACACCCCTTTCTTTGAAATTCTTTGGGGGTACTTCCCTGTTCTACCTAAATTAGTTTGATAAAACACACAAACCAATAACCAAGGGGCCATGGTTGCTGTAAGAGTGAGGCCTTTAAAACTAGTATCACTTCCGTGATATTTTTTAACGAAAAAAAAGTCATTAGTTATGCATGTGCCTTGCACTTTTATGTAAATACAGTTCACATTGCTGGTCTCATCAGTCCTCATTTAAGGAAAAAAAAATGGATTCTGGCAACTTCAGCTCACTTTGAAAATCTCTGTCCATTTTTTTTCAAAATATTTTCTCATGTTATGGCCAGCCCTGCCTATGTCAGAATCATCTTCATTAAAGGTTTCACAGTTGTCAAAAACAAGCCTGACATCTAGCGAAAATGCTTCAAGATTAGGGTACCTGAAAGAAGAAAAAAGTAAATGGGGGAATCAAAAGGGGAAAATACTTTAACAAAAAGAACTCTAGAAACAACAACGAATTTACCACTAACCACAAAATATTCAATGAATGCTCTGCATCTTTATTACACTTTTGACATTTCTGATTTCAAATATTTTCAAGAAAATGAACATTAGTGTAAGTAATAATCTCTCATCATTGTACCTGTTATTTGCATCAAAAACTTTGCAAGCAAGTACTGAAAAATCAAACTACTTTTTAAATTTACTTTCCCCTGTCAACAGTTTTCTAGTTAAAATGCTATGGGAACATTCCATTTATTCATCTTTTCTTGGGCTCAAGTCCTTTCAAAAGTCCTTTCAAAGCAAATGTTGAGCACACTCACATTTACCTCAAAGAGGAACAATCATATATATAGAAGGCTGCCCTGCTCAGTTCGGTAACATTTTCATTGATAATCTGTTTTTCTTACCCTGAACATACAAGGTCCAAAGCGTGATGAGATATTCACAGAATTGTTAAAAAGCCAGGAAAAGGCACAAGTCTACAGTTATTAGTGAGCACATGTGCAGCATTTAAATCTGAAGCTCATGGAAGAAAAAGTCCCAAGGAGTGAAAAAGTCCTTTGTATCATCCTAGGAAGCTGGTTTGTTTGTAACTGATGGACACTCAAGAGGGTCCATCTTCTTCTTCTTTTTTTTTCTTTCTTTTTTTTTTTAACGGATAACAAAATTTTTTTTGGTGGTGACGCATCATCAGAGCACATGGATATAACAAAGAGGGAAACGACAGGGGTCCTGAGACTTGAGATTCCTCACATAAAATGCGTATGGGAATAATTTTTTTCCCATCCTTTTTAAGAAGCTGTGCAATCTAATTCCATGAGTATATAACAACTAACCTCCATTACTGGAATGTTTTCTAGTTTCCCACAGAAGGAGTGCTAATTCACTCCACAGCTGCAACATTACCTAAAGGGACTCCTAGCTTAAAATCCATATGCACAGTTTTTAATTGAAGTAACCATACTAAGATGCCTTAATGAAAAAAGGGAGGAAAAAAATCTTCCTATTGGTTTTGTAAATTTGACCTGGAAGCTTTATTATTTTTCAGTAGAAGTCAGTCAGTTCCACAGGTCCCACCTGACATGCTCTTTCACTTAGACATGGCAAAGAGAAAAAAATTATAGTTACGAATTCTTATTTTGATCATAAGCTATCAGACAAGTGCCAGAGCAGGCAGAAGATCAAAGGATGTTTTAACTAATTAAAAGAAAATACTGAATTTCAAGTTGAAATACAGCCTTTTAAATGTCTGCAGAATGTTTTTTTTTAAAAAAAATTTTAAATGTACATTAAAATTTACGTTGGGTTTACTTACTGTCCACTACTTAGCTTGTCTCTAATGGTGGAAAAGTCCATAGGTTTCTTAATAACTTTCTTATAACCAGGAACAAGTTTCAAGTTTACAGGAAGCAAGAAAGGCCATGCATCTTCATGAGTTTCCAATTCTGAGAGGATCATGCTGAATAAAATAAGGTTTTAAATCAGTATTTTTAACTTGTTCACATATTCACAAAGGTTCTTCCTGTTAAACAAATTCATCCTGTGCTGTCAATCTGTTCACTTTATAAAGGGATAGTACTTTATTCTGTGTCCTATGCAAAGCTCAAAACAATGTCAGTACAGACAGACATCTTAACTGAGCATTCAAAATAGCATTTAGTTCTCTCTAAGCCACCTATTTTAAGACATGAAATTTTAGTTATCGTTTTAACATTGTAAAAGAAAAAAACACTTGGGAATCTTCCATATTTTGATCTTCAACATAACACAGTTGGAAACTAGTTAAACAGGTGCTCATACTAGGTTTCCAAAAACTGTGAACTATGTCACTTCTCACTCGGCAGCGCAGCAGCAAAGAAAGATGCATTCCTATTACTGTCTCTGCCTCTGTGAAGCAAAAATACCTTTTGGACACGGCAGATAGTCAATTTTGTGACATTTTAGAAAGCTGTCAGCACCTCTCTCTCAGGGTCTTCCAACTCATGGAAGTACGTGGAGGAGTAGGAGACTTCACAGATGACATGCTATCCAGAAATACTTTCCTCTTGTGCTTCATTGCCAAATACTGCAAACACTTCCATCATGCACCAATGTTAAATCCTTAGTATCTACAGTGAAATCATCATCAACTGCTGTGTGAATACATGATAGGAAACAGGGTTCTTGTGACCTCTCTCTCCCAAAAACATAACAAGAAAAATTAGGCACCACTTGTTTCAACAAGGTATACCCAAGTCCAGAATTTGTTACTTTACGAACAAGCAGATCTTACCTGCAAACAGCCAGGTCCTTGGAGTCATCTCTTTTAGGTTTCTTAATAGGAGTGAAATTTTCTTGCTTTAGTTGGCTTACAGAGACATTTTCATCCATTTTTCTTTTTCTAGAGTCCATTTTTCCTCTTTTTACGGAGCTGCTTGTAGTTGCAGAGTCTTCATCCTCTGTATCTCCCACTAATTTCCTGCCTCTCTTTTGTTCATTACTTTTTTTCCCTTTGATTTGAAGTTTTTTTATCTTTAGAGTTTGACCACTTGCCTGCAATACAGATAACTGTATTACTGATACGCAGCATAAAACCAAAGAAGATCAGACAAATGGAAGCACCAAAACAATTGAGATATTTAATAAATGAGATTATTTACTGCCTATTGTTCTCTGAAAGCAAGCAAGGCTGTAAACATCCATATGACTAGTGATTTAGGTTCACAGTTTGTGACAACATACAAGCACCTGACTTTCAAATAAGTAAAATACTGGAATAAAACAGGCTGGCCTATTTTCAGGCAAAGTAGTAGTCCACTCCTAAAAGACTGATATAACCACAGATGGAATACTATACTCATTTCTAACAACCATATTCTTTTCAAGATATGGAAAACTGGATTTTTTTTTCAAGTCAAGGATTATTAGTTTCAAGATCTAAAGGCTAGATATGAAAGATACAAATACCTTGACTTAAAGATATCTACAGGAGAATATAAAATGAGTATGAAAATGAGTAAGCAAAACAGAAAGGAGGAAAAATATTGAGAGTTCCTGACAGCAATGTCAGTTTATGGTTTGAACAATGTGCTGAAAGAAACAGATAGAAAGCTATTATTTGGGGATTTTAAAACTACTCAAGCAAAAGACAGTAACACTCATTATACGAGTATCTCAACTGAAAATGTTTATGAGGAATAGGAGACAATACACAGTCTTTCTCTGAAAGGTATTGAGATGTATAAAAAAAGGAACAGTAAGATATGCTGTACAGAATGAAAGGAATGATACTAACTACCTTTTCCCCATATTTCTTTCAAACAACACCTAAAACATTGATCTGTCAACATTTAGAACAATAAAGTTCTAAAGATTCACGTGCAAAATACTCTTAGAGAGAAATAAGCAGTTAGGATACTGAATCAGCAGGAGAATTCTGTACCTATTTACATTAAAAATTACAGTTTAAAACGGACTAAGTTACAGCTTTTACTTACCATGAGAGTCCAAGTTCTTAAAAACACCAAAGAAAACCCCAAAACATTACTCATCTTATATTATTTAATGGCAGTCCAGCATAAACATACAGATCATTATCTTGGTTTTAAAAAGTCCTGGGAGATCTCAAACTCTAGCATGTGCAAAAACACCTATATATGTAACTTCACCTTTAGGATTAATATTACCTTTGCTATGCAGGCAGGACAAAACCAGTCACCGTCTGGAATAGTAGTGATCTTGGGTCGGTGGCAGTATGTATGACAGCCTTTATCACAGCCATCACAAAGCAGCAGCAATTCTTCATTATCTCCCTTTCGACAAATTTGGCAGTACTATAATACATGAAAAATTGCTTTAATTCAACTTTTCAACTTTGAAACACTATACATAAATATATATATATATATGTAATACATCTCCTCTCCAAACAAACATATTCACTTTGAAAATTATTTCCCTTTCCTTTTACCACAATCAGTCTAGCAATGATCACATCTGTAATAGAATATAGGCAGTAAGTGAAGAACTAATCTCAGGCCTAAATGTCAACACATTTGAAAAGCAATTCATTGTAAGATTGGTGTTCTACAGCATACGAAACTATGAATACCTTTTATATTTGATTAATGTCCACAATAGGTCAAGGTATCTCATAACCAAAATCACTCAGGGCACATATAATATGTCATGGATTTTCTCTTCATTTATGCCCATGGCAGAAACAGCAACTAGTTAAAAATGTCTGCTCTCAGGGTTTAATTCATAGGACCACAACCCTTAGAAATTACCCTTGCTCTGGAAATTACTTTCTCTACAGTATAACACTGGCAAATTTGATAGCTTTTATGATGCAAACAAACCCCTATTGTTATTCTCACTTAATGCTTTAGGTAAACAACACAACATTCATTGTCAGTGCACAAAGAACAACATTGATTAGAACTGCTCTTATGTGTTCGCAAAAGTTGGCTACAGTTAGTTAGTGGCAATTTTTCATTTTAAGAATTTCAAAATAGTTAATTTCAGTGTCCCTAAAAGGATTTGCAGGTGCTATGTTTGTAAGTTTGCATGTGGTTAGAACACTGAAATCAACCAGAAAAAGCAAATTTTAAAGTAACTATTAAAGAAGATTGTAGATAAAAAAGTGCTGTAAATGTGATTCAACATCAGTAAGGTCTGTTGGTATAGCTGCCTGAAATCTGTTGTCTTTTTTTTTTCTTAATTATTTCATGCAAGTAATTTAATTCATAAAAATAATGTTTTTTAAAAAAATTACTACAGTGCTTTCATATAATAAGCAGTAAGGATCTTATCCAAAGCACAGCAGAATTTCACTATGGCAGACCAAATATGATCCTAGCACTTCCAAAATTCACACTGGTCTAAAAATACCAAAAGTAGAGTCAATTTTCTTACACAGTTGTTTTGATATTCTTCTATATCTGGACTTCTTTTTCAGGAATGTAAAGATCTCCACATGTTTTCATTATATACCAATGTCTATCACATAATTCAATGCATAAAACATTTCAGGCATTTGTGAATTATGTTATTTTTTCTGGATACTGTATTACACCTTAAAAATTATATTTACATGCCCTTTCAGCTGCTCCTACTAAATTTATAAACCCTTTGTTCTAAAGATACAGCCTTAATCTTCAGTTTTTATCTAAATTACACATCTGTATAGATAAAGGATATATACATTTTTTTCTATATAGAACAGGCAGACATTATAAAATTAGGGGGAAAACATTAATTAAAAAAAAACATTTTTATCAGCACCACCGCATAGCACTGGCAGTACAAAATCACGTCATAAAGCTGATTCATCTTAAAGCAATTTGAGGTCAATTTTAGCAATAGTTCAACAACTGGAGAAAGACCTTTACACATTAATTGCTTTAATTATGAAAGTTCTTCCTATAAGTATTGTAGCAGAATTACAGCTTATATTTTCAGAAATTTGAGGTTCAAAAGTCCATGCAAATATTGACACATGCATTTTGCATGCCTTCACTGTATACGCAGTTAACACCAATCTATTTGTTAAGTGGGCACGTGTACAAGGAAACAAGTATTTCAGCGTATCTGCTTACACACTTGCCCAGTTTGCATGTGCAGTTGTGATAAGTGGGCATGCAAAAGAAGCCACACACATTTGGAGCATCTCAACTTTCTGAAAAATGAAGTCCTTAATTAAAATATGCAATGCTGAATCTCCATAAAGCTCATGTCACGGATGAGATCAGAAATATTCCATCAGATAGAGTATCTTCCATCAGATGGAGTCAGAAATGCCTCTTTCATACCTGAATGTTATTTACGATCTTAAATAAAGCAATCAGTTACAAGGGCTTTTCATCTTAGAAATTTCATGATACTGAATTTGGCAAGAAGGGGATAATCTTTTCCATTAGATTTATGGTCATCTATTCACAAAGTACAGTTTAACTGTAGTAAGTTTTACAGGCAGTAATAAGAGAAACATTAATCACCGTATCTTTAAGTGCTTAAGGTGGGCAAACAGAATATAGTAAATTAACTTACAGTATTTTTAAATGAAAAACACTTACAACTTTCATAATAGATTTTTCCCATGCTATTGATTTCTGTAACTGCTGAATGCACAGAGCTACCTGTGCAGCACTGCGCGCTTCTGACAATGCCCTTCTCCATACCCTTAGCCCTGGAGCAATATCCTCTTCACTTCTGCATTGAAATATAGAGAAATTAAGTAGGTCACATCCGTGTTTGCTGATGTTTAAACGTGGAACAATCATTATCACATTGAAAGCCAAGCAATGACAAAACGTACACAGCCAATAAGTATAAGGTTTAAGCAACTAAATTTGATGTAGTGCACAGACTGTGGCTACGTGCCTCAAAGCTTAGTCACAACCAGTTAAATGTAAGATAACTTTGCAAGATTATCAACAAACATAACAAAAAATATCTTTACAAAGCACCATGCAGAATAACATGATCCATACGGATCACAGACATACAAGAAGGTACATAAATAACAGGCAATAGAAAATAGGCTCCAATTAGCAAAGAAGCACAATAATTTTTCAAGTTAATCTCAATAACCTACCCGTCACCATCACCACTAATGGATGGTGCAGGAGCAGGGACAGTAACTGTGCCCACATTATCCAGTTTGATCTGAATGGTGGTACTTAAGGGGCTCTTCAGATACCTTCGCTCTATGTTCCGCTCCAAGTCAGCAAGCCTGGTTACAGCTATATCTAGAGGGTTGTCACTCTTCCGCTCTAGAGAGCTGGTACTGCCTTCTCCGCCTCCAGCACAATCTCCATCGTGCTTCCTGTGCAATCTACTAATTGACTTATGTTCACAATATACCAAGTCTTCTCTCTCCGATGCAGGATCAGGACACAGCCAGCCCTACGTTAATAGAAAGGTTAGCACATTTACTGGTTGCTATTAACTTACTCAGTGTGTAAACAGCGGCACTGTTTAATGGAATCAAACTAAGTAACTGAAGCACTGTTTCCAGTTTATCTTAGTTACTTGTAATCCATCTGTAGACACTCTTGCAAAAACATCCAGAGAAGTAAAATTATTAAAGCATTAACAGACTTTCTGAAAGGACCTATGGAACACTCTGCATCCACCCCTAGCATACACTACAGCCCAAATACTACATCTGTACTATAACCAAACAAACATATGCTGATCCTACATTCACACTGGGAAAGCCTCAGGCTGTGATAAGAGGCATTAATTTCTTCACTCTTTCATGCTCACAACCCATATATCGCATTTTCTCCATGATTCTACAATACTCAAGCAAAGAAGCATGATGAGATCATAGGCTTTTCTAAAAGCACCAACAGCAGCAGAAACCCAAAACATAGAGAACTGCAGCACAAAGCATTATAACTAAGTGTTCCATAATATGCAGTGAAACCTTTGCATTTAAAAAGTTAACAAAACATGCATGGTGTTGCATGATATACAGGAACACTCTTCCAGGTCTGCCACTCTGAGCATCTTCTTCATCCAGTGATTTAACTGAAATAAAATAATGCTTATTTACTGTTCCTTTTATGTCTGGAACACAAATATTTGTGATACTGCTGCAGTGGATTTGTTTTATTTGCAGACCACTAGAGATGAATGAGAAGGCACTTATTAACAGCAAAAGGACTGCTACTATCTACTTTATATTCTCACCACTTCAATAATGTCATTTTAAAGAGAGATTTTACTTAAAGTTGGTTTTACCTTAACTTGCAAACTAGCTGATGCAACTCTCCTCTCTAAATCTTCCACCTGCTGAAGAATAGCAAGATCCATCTCCATTGCTTGTTCTTCTACTGACCAGTTTTCAACAACATCTCGAGTTACCTGGTTATCTTCATTTTCATTTATATCAATAATTGCAACTGTATTTGAGAATCATATTTTATTATTTTAATTAGTATTACAACATCTCTGAGTAAATTCAAACTGATTTACCTGTTAACTCCCATCAAATGTGGAAGAACTGTTATAAAAGATACCAATAAGACTACTCAATTCTGTGGATTTTCAAGCTTGCAATTTAAAGGCAGGAAGAGGAAGGGAAGGCTAAGCTGTAGTGTTACAGAGACAGAAAGAGCTTGAAAAGGTTACTAAAATTTAGTCAGGCCCCTAGACAAATTTACATTAAATATGGAACTTCTCCAGCCCTGTAACTTTCCAGAATGAGGCTGGTGAAAAGGCAGTCTACAGACAGTGAGAAACTTACCTTTTCTCTCTGGCTGATACTTTAACCCTCCACGTAAATACATCTCAAAACTCATCTATGCCAGTTTTCCTTTGCCCAACAACTACACATAACATGAATATCAATTACATACCATCCTTATTTTTGATGCAGGCCAGACTGATATAATCCATGTGTTTCTGTATTTGCTTTTGTAAGGCCTTTTCTCTTATTCCCCTGAGATGCAGCACTTTAAGCAAAGATTTTACGTCCTCAGGATCAGTAATCCTCCACCATCCATACTGCATTTCTAAATCAAGAAAGGCATGTAAATTCTTTACAGGCACTTCTAATGCAATCCCAATCAGAAGGGACAAATGACTTAGACAAATTAAATACTTAAATTATGCAAAAGTAATCTGGAACAGCTCAGTGGCATTGGAGCAAATTATCTATCAGTTCCAGCTTATTGTTGTCACAAGCTTACCTTCTGGTATGGGTTTTGGGTTAGGATAATCTACTGGCTTGGCTACTTCAACGGCTGTAGAGGGAGTAGAAGCTATTTTTTCACTCTGTAGTGCTGGTGATTCACTTTTACTTGTAGGAACACTAGGTGCCAAGAATGAATTACTATTCCCTTCTGACAATCCCAAACTCGATCCAAGAGTAGGTAAAGGAGATGAAAATGGAACATTTGAAGAAAGAACTCCCGTAGGCCATCCACAGAACTGAAGTCCCATTATAGGTAATCCGCTTTTCATCTGCTACAGAGAAAATATTTTTAATGGCTACAACTACTATAACTAACTGAACACTACCTGAATTGCGATTAGAATGCTATTTTTAAAAGCACAATCAAAACATAAAGGAGGCCTTTACTCAGTACTTTGATTAGCTTAAGAAAACCTAAATTAGTTTAAAAAAACTAATCAAACACAAACATGTAATAATCTTTACTAGGGCCCTGTGAATGCTTAAGGAATAACAGTTTTTAAAGGGATTACATTTCTGAAAATTAGTTTTTATTTACTCATCCATTTTTCATTTAGTAACAGTGGTCAACCCCTATAAGCCTAATGAAATTAATGAAATTCACATACAAAATATCAAACATCGGTTTACTTTGGATTTTACCTACTAACACTTTTCAATAAAAAAGCTTCCAGTATGAAAGTATTTGTAAGACAAAACTGTTTATTAACATCCAAAAACAGAAAAAATATAAAGAAAGATGTCATGATAGCATTTTTGTGAAATAACTGGACTCCACAAGAATTCTGTCTGAATAAGCACAGCAAATTCAGACTATTCAAAAGGTAATTATTTACTTACCTGGAGTGGTGACAATGCAAAAGGACTTAATCCCATAGGACTCTGTGCAGAGGTGGACCCCAGAAGAGGCGAAGGAACAGGTGAGGGCGATTTTGATGGCGGATGCGACTGAGGTGTAAGGGAGGTTGTGGTAGCTGGTGTATCTGTGTGGGTGACTGACATGTCATCACAGGGAACTCTTGGCAAAAGGCTGAACCACTGTCTGCTCTTTTCAGTGAGAGTCTTTAACAGCTGATCACTCGGAATTAGTGGAGAACTGTAAAACTTTCCTGGCCCACTTACAATAGGACTGAAAAGATTATTAGATTCAGATTTCTCACTGCTGCTTTGTGAAACAGTGGGCTGAAGGCTGCAGAGAGAGTTTTTGGAGTTACTTTGATAAGATAAAGAGCAGCCATTTGCTGCACTGCCATTAGATTTTTGGGAGATAATGTCAGATTCAGGTGGCATTTTTGCTACCTCTAACAGTTTGCTTAGTTTTGAAAAAGATCCAGGCTTTTGTAAAAACAAATTAGTGTTGTCCTTTTCTTTCAGATCTTTTTGCTCACAGTGAGTTGCACTCAAACAGTGTAATTTTTCTTCTGAGTTTTCAAATATCTCTTCCTTGATATGTATGCTTTCTGCTTTTTTTAATTTCTCTTTTTCTTTTGTAATTTCTTCTAGACCTACAAGAAAAAAAATGTAAATGAAGTAACAGGCCGACTAATTTAGACCTTTTTATCATTTCACATTAAAATAGTTATATAAGTTACATAGTTACATAAGCAATAACTTCATTTATTGATTTATGTTATTGATTTAGCATCTATGTATGCTAAATCAGTGTCTTTTTTTTTAATTCAATGAGATCATTTCTCTCTTTACAGAACATTTGCAAAAGGAAGCAAACATCAATGCACATACAGATTTAAGTTCTGCTAAACACCTGGAGGAAAAACAACCTCAATGTAGTTAACTTTGCTACAGGGTTCTCCCTTTAGATTCATACATTTCTGAAGCAGCTTACCAGTGCAAATTCTTTGGGAAGGAAAGAATTTTTGAGAGCTTTCTTCTTACAAAACAAAACATGTTTATAGACTACAGTGCTAATAGCCATGGAATTTATTTTTGCTGAAGGCCATTTCATCAAACTCACAGCCAGCTACCAAAAGGAGGACCAAAATTCCTACTGTGAAATCAAACATTCCCCAAACATTGAATCATTAACATTAAAAACATTTCTTTTTTTCAGTGAAAGTCCTTAACAACTTAAGACTGTGAACCTTAAAGTGAAAATTCCTGATAGCTTAAAGCTGTTTCAATAACCTATGCAGCATGATGACTAGGACTCTACAGATAGCTACACAGACAGATGTCATTTGAAAGTGTAATGTCTAAAGCAATTTAAAAAACAAAAGAATTTCATAGCAGATGCCAGCTTCTTCAAGCATTTGAGATGTTCAAGATCTATCTGCTATGAATACAGATACAGCAATTGCAAATAAATAAGGGTTCTGTTTGTGGTTTATGGCTAGAACAACCACAAAAGTTCACTTGTACATTCTGGAAAATTGTATTTACTACAAATATAATACTTTCAAGAAAGCAGTATCTCCACACTGAAAACTGCGCTCATAGTTACAGTGTATTTCAAGGTATAACAATTTGAATGTCACCATAACAACCAAAATGACTACACAAAGAGGGAAGGAGGATTATTTTTTTAACCGGGCAGATCATTCAAAAGTTCATGTCTCATTTTTCAGATGCTTAGACAAAGGAATGGGAAATGGATAAACTATAGACTTTACTGGACCAGTGCAAAGTAAGAGCTGAAGAAGGAGGGAATAGTTGAGAGCTTAAAAGCATGGACACCTTGCTTTTCAGTGAGATAAAATTTTCATTAAAGCTATATATATATATATATATATGTATATATATATATGTATATGTATAAAAATAGGGGTTTGTCCTCAAGGTCATGGCTAAAATTTTTGTGTATGTTTTTCAGCCTTCTTCAGACAAGTATTTGTGTTTCAATGGTTCCCTTTGTGTGTAACTTCTGAAGCATTTGGGCATTCATTTACTTAAAATATACTAAATAGATTTTATTTTACAGTGCACAATAAGAATGCAAGCACTACAGCATCTGATGGTTTAGCTTCTCTATCCAGGTACTTACTCATGGGCAAAAGAAGTCCAAACATAGATCATAAAATAAATGTAGGACAGGAGACACAGAAAAACAATTCCTTCAGGCTACCCATTGCAAAGATGGGAACTTCAGGATTAGATCTGGGACAAGTTTTATGGCTTATTTTTGAGGCCAAAACAGAGTTCAGATTTCACATAGTGCTGTAATGTTTTAGTTTTTTTTTAATTAAATATCTCTCTGGAATGATGCTATTCTCTTGATATCATATATTCCATTTTTGGAAAAACCTTATGAGAGTAATGAATTTTGCCTCTGTCAAAATCAGAATTGGAGAAGATTTGTTCTGTGACTAAAATGAAGGTTCATATTTAAAAATTCTAATGGCCTTAAAAATATATCAGATTAAACAGGTTCTCTGCCTCAATTCAATGAATTGCGAGAAAATTCCACCACAAGCAGTATATAACCATCACAAGCAGAAAGCTGTATCTAAATTTTAACAACAATACTACTTGCTGAATTGAAAGACTGATCAGTGAGGAAAATACAGAAACTAACTCATATTACTGAGGAGAAAACATAGTACTTCACTGTGAAAAAGTAATTTTCACTTTTTCAGACACACATGAAATTTTCAAACACAGAATATTCTGCAAAAAAGATGAAAAGCAATGCTTTTTCATATATTCTATGGCCATCCTAGTTTCCACATGCAGAGTTTACTGGCATAGAGAAAAGAGAAATAGTTCAGAAAAAGTCAAAAAAATAGCACTTGTTACAAACGTGAAAAAGCATAACATATAGAAATAAGTAACTCAAAACGTGCAAAATATTAATCCTCACTTCAAATCAGCTCTCTCAATCAGAAAAATATTATCAGAGAGCATCATCTCAACAGTGATGTTTTCTGAGGGTTACCTTATTTGACCTTTGGCTGAAGGTGAAGCCTAGAGTCCTTGACTCAAAATTATAGCCAGCAGGGACTGGCAGTATACCTTGGTATGAAACTATTCCTGTATGTTTCTTACCTTCACCACTTTCCATGCCTTCTACAAAAATACCACCACATTGAGGCAGAATCCAATATCGGCGCCTGTAACGATCTTGACCAAACATCATTGAACGTAAACAGTGCGAAGCTTCAAATAACTTCTTCCTGTACTGGCTTTGTTGCTATTTTAGAAAAGGACAAACATAAAAATTCAATAGAAAAAAAAAATCAGTCATTATAACAGAAAATAGCTCCTTGCTACCACATTGAACAGAAGTTATAGGATCACTTGAGAAAGCTCTTTTACCAAGGATTTTTTTTTCCATGTGTTATGTGATATTCTACCCAGAATTAACAAATTTACTTAGACAGCTGGCTTTAAATAATCAAATCAATTACTTCTTGGTTCAGCTTATCAACTTGGCTTTAAGGATGCATTTTGCAATGGTAGGACTTGTTTGACTCTCAGAAAACAGTAAACAGTACGCACAGCAGTGAAAACAGCCAAACAGTGTAAGATACTGTAGCTTCTGAGGGAAACTAATGAGATATTTTAACTGGTTCAGAAAAAAATAACAGTAATGTCTGAAACTAAATCCTGTATTCAAACACAGATAGCGCTCTGAGGGAAGTCTAAAAGACATTTTTTTTTTTGTTTTTCATGCTAAGTTGACACTGTTGGAAGCCAGGTATCATTTTGGATTGCTGATTTCTTGCAGTTTGGAGTAAAAGAGATACTAGGAGACAAAGTTTGAAATGATTAATTCTCTAATACATAAACTAATTAATAAAAGCATGGGTCATACTGTAGCCCAACCTACACCATTCTGTCTTTCTTCTCTATTGTTTCTCTTACAATTACACCGTTACCCCTCTTAAAACACAAAGTAAAGACAGTTCTCTCTGTATTGGCTGGGAAGATAGCTGCAGTGATTAGCCAACTGCAGGAGGGAATGGACAACTGCAATCATATCTGCATAGTGAAAATCCCATTGCTTCTCATACATAATCTTAGAAAAGGACAGCTAAACTTCAACAAACATTAGTGTAACAATTACGTCTAGATAATAATGATTGTTGCAGACGTGTGTTAAAATATTATCAATAGCTCTCTAATTGTCTTTTAAGTCAAAACCATCAGTGCAACAAACATTCATTTTTTGGCTTAATAAGCGTCATAAACATTAGCATCATTTCATGTTTTCATTAAATGAAAGCTCATCCTGATTTCAATTTGTCTTAAGCGAGACCACTGGAAAATAATGGATTGCATTCAAACTCAACGGCATGCAGCAATCAAATTTGCATTATAACTAAAAATAGATGGAAATCTCTCACCTTGGTCAGTTTTTCAATCTGTTTCTCTAGTTCTTCAACACTTGCTGTCTGGTCCCCATCATCCTATAATCATCAAATATATTGTCATGCAAATTTATTTCAGGATAACACCATACTACTGCATCTTACTAATATTGTAACAGAAACAGATACAACAGAAAATGAGGTGTCGAATCAGAGAAGCTATTTCAGAATCCACTTATTTAAGCAAACATTGCATACATATGTTGCATGCAATGCAACTTCTGGTATACCACAAAACGAACAGGAAGCACTAAATCCTTTTCTTCAGAGGACTTTGCTCTCTGAAATGCCCAGTGCATCAAAATACGAATTTGTATCGTTTGTAAAGGAAAAAGGGAGTAAGCAGGTATGGCTGTAGGGGAAAAAGATCATGGGAAGATGTGAGATTAAGATACTTTAATAGAAATTATCTTAACTACTTAAGTATTAATCTGCAAAAACTTATATTATTATTATTTATATTATTATAATTAGGTTATTATTATGTTACATTATTATTATTAGGCATTATACCTCTTAGGTACTCTCTTAAAGTCATACACATTAAGCTACATATGAAACGAATCTGTAACAGCAGCAAGAAGGGCTATTCCTACCCCAGAGCCTGGTTTGGTTTCTATTTAAGTGTTTGCAAAGATTTGAATGCAAACCTCATGTTGCATACATACATTGTTCAAGCAACCATAACCACAATAACCCAAAAAACTCTCCTCAGTCGTTTGATAAATTAGCACAAACAGATTGTTTTCTGGCAGTGAGTGAAATGGTCAGTGCTGAAATTTAGTATTTGGTATTCCTTGGCTCTTTCATCAGATTTCATCCAGTTGAGAACACTGTTAAGACTTCTACAATGAGTCCTATGGCACTTATATCAAAAATTCATTTTGACTGTAGCAGAGACAATTCAGCTTAGGAGGCTAAAAAAATTTTAATAATCCTTCCTATATTTCATCTGATATAGACTAGTAAAATTTAGCATTTTGTGATCACTTGACTAATGTATCTTCTTCCATAGTCACTAGCTTACAAAAATTGTGAAAAATAAAAGCACAGGCAAACTTTATAATAGACATTTCATACAATTTTACGCTTCTTTACTATTCCATTAATTAATAAATGACTTTTACTCTCCATTAAGAGAAAACTGCAGTTATGTTCATCTGCTAATAAAACTGGGGCTCCCTGAATATGGTATAACCTTTCAGAATTTCAGGAAAATTAAGACTAAGTGAAAGCAAAGGAAAAAGAAGGGGGAAAAAAAAGGGGGGGGGACACCTCCATACTATATAAGCTGATAAAAAAAAAATACAGTCAGGAAGAAAAGTTTATTCAAAAAATTTTAAAATATTGACGATAAAATATTCTTTCTTCCTTGTAATATTTTGGGAAAATGGTGCCATAATTCAGAGAAACGGAAAGAAAACAGGCTTTAAATAGTCTACTTTTAGGTTTTTTAACTAATTAACTAGGTTAAAATCCCCCACCTCATCCTCACAAACTTCTGTCTTCTTTCCTTTTTTATCTTCTTTGTCCTCTTCATCATCATCATCTTCATCTGCCTGATCATCGCTATCATCATCGTCGTCATCATCATAATCACTGTCACCCTTTCGCCTACGTTTGCGGCCTGGCGTTGGCGTTTCCAAGGAGTGCTGTTCCTCTCCTACGTCACCACCTCCTGTAGCATCTCTTTTGCCAGTTTTCTTGGCGTGAATGATTCTAAGCCTTTAAATATATGATAAGGAGCTGAAATTACGGAGTATATTTGTGGTATAAACGAATCTTTCTTCATATGTGATTGAAAGTAATTTTAGATTCAAATTAGCTCTTCTGTTCTACATTGAAATTCTATTATCTCACTCTATTGCCATTAACCAACAAGAAACATTCAGGTTAACAGAAGAAACTCTAAGCCCCTTATTCAGTTCTGCGTAGAATTTCCATTTCTCCTTGGTGAATTTTACTGTGTAACTGTTTAAAAGAAATGTAATACAAGATGAGTTTTGAAAAGTCATGACAGCTGACAAGAGAACCATTTCAACTCCTTTGTCTATTGAATAACCTTTTGTTTTACATTCGTTTAAAAATTCTGTGATAAAATACCTCTCCAAAACAAACAAAAAAACAAAGCAGAAATCCTAACTTGGAACACAGAAGTTTTACAATTTCATAGCCAACAGCAAGGTCAGCTTAAAATTTGAATTACAGATTTGCATGTGTTTTTATTTTATTATATTAATCTTTTATCTCAGTATAGCACTTTGGCTGACCTTTTCTTTCTAGGACAAACCTTCTCTTCTGAGAAATCTTAACTGCCTAAACTACTAGGAGTACTCAACTCTAGGAGTTACTCAAACTCATTTTTTCCTTTTAGAAAGAAAAAGGAAACTTACATACCAGTAATTATGGTTGTTGTAGACCTTCTTCTTCTACAAAAATCCTATAAGACAAGATTCCACACAGCAAATATTACAGTTCCACCTATCAGGAAGCTAGCAGGCAAACATGCTGAATCACAGGAGGAATAAATAGCCAGGCCTAACCACTCATTTATAACGCAGACCAAAAACGCAACTGCCTTAGAAGAGATTCATAAACACGTGCAGAAAAGACAAAGATTTTGTAAGAGATGGCTGGAAGAAGGTAGGATGGGAAAAGCAGAACGGTCACGACAAACACAATTACCAGTATGTAATTTTCCCTTGTCGTACTTCTCTCTCTTCCCATCCTACAAAACAATATTCCATACAGCAAGTGGCTACTAATATGATGACTGTTGTTGAAGTACCGAGCTCTTGCCAGAGGAACACTGACATACACATCAGCCTTCTAAAATGCTGGTGCACTGAGCCTGCACTTAGTGGCACAGGCTGAAATGAAGCTGTTGCTGCTGAACTGGTGGCAGCACTTTTTAAAAAGACTGTTAGCAGGAAATCATCAAGGGGGCTTTTGTTTGCTTGAAAACTTTTTTTTTTTTTTTTTTTTTTTTAAATGCAGTGGAGGATTTAGAAGGTTTTACAGTTCTGTTTTTCCCAATAGAAACACTATTTTTTTATAGCTATTTAAGATACTTGGATTAAATACATCTTCTCAAGCCTTTTAGTGATTTTGAAAGTATCATTTTCAGCTCTGGTGCAAAAAGCTTTAGTCTCCTTGAACATCAATACTATTCAACCTCCATTTAGTTACTTAAGTTCTGGGTTTTGTTTAAGTTATCCTTTTTACTAGGGTAATTTCACATCATCAAATCCTCATCACCTGACCGGAAACTCCTGCCTCTGCACAGCAATCAACAATCGAACTCGAACAAAGCTACTGCTCAGTGTTCAGACTGACTGCTGTGTGACTGGACAACTTCAGAGACAAATCAAAGATAATCTGGAAGATAATTCAGTCAAAGGCTGGCAGGTGGAAGAGCAACAATGAACAACCATGACTCCTTCATACACCTGAAGGAAAGGAGGACAAGTAAAAAGGTTTTTGCTGAAAGTGAATAGTGATACAGTGCTAGCAGGCACCATAGGACGCCTGCATGACATTACAAATGAGAAGGATATGGAAATGAATCAAAGATGCTCTCTGATAGCACTACAAGCACCAGAAGGCGCCATCTGCATCCAACATAGTGCAGAGGCAGAACTCAACAACAATGTAACTTAGCAAATGTTGCAATATGTCAAAAGATGAAGTAATTTTCCTGTTGCTACCTGGATATATGGTTTATTTAGAATAATTTCTTCACTCAGAAAACTATTTCTTTCATCTTCCCAGTTTTCGGGTATATACCAAATGGACTTCTGTAACTGTTGTGAGCACTATAAAGTCCAGTGGGCTATAAAGAAGAGCAGGTGGCCCACTACAATCCAGTATGCAACTTAAACCTACTCTTATCTAACCTGTAATATTTTCTAGATCATGGAAGGAGAATTCACCTTTTGACCAAATTTTCCCTCAAGGTTTTTCAACATAACTCAAATGTTAAAAAATAGCATGGTAAAGAAATTCTAAAACTCAGGCCCTTTGTACATACTTCACCTTGGGCCAAAAAAGGAAAGTATTCCAAATCAGAATTTCCAACTCCTACCCTAACTCAGGGTGTAATTCCTATCCTAATTCCTATCATATAACAATATTCTTGATTTAGCATTGTTATTTATAGCTGAAATGGCCTCATAGGAAAGGAATTAACTTACAAAGAGGGTGCCATAATAATGGTGTATTGAAAAGAACACCCTTGCAGTGAAAACCTTATTCTGCAGTATTTCAAGGTTACATAAAGAAACAAATATTAACTACTCCTTCAAGGAGCTATATTTTATTTTTCTCCCTTTTACACTGATCAAACTACAAAAAAGATGGTGAGAAGACATGTAATGGAAAAAGAGAAGCTGAAACTACGGTATCTAGTAACAAAAGTAGCTGAATCATCCCAGGTGAGACAGTTTTCTGACAACTGTTGTGATACAGAAAGCACAAAGAAAAATGAATTGATCTGATGAGATGGACGTCTTTACAGAAATGGTGCTCACTATCAAGATTTAGAACTAAATGTCATAGGGGAGAATTAGATGCAGCCTCTCACTGACCATCAAACCACTAGAAAAAGTGGTGCAGGCAGCTCAGAATTCAGTTGCAGACCATAAAAATAAATTTATCAGGGAATTTTGTTACATATGGTAAGGAAACAAAAAAAAGCCTGCCTAGAGATTGTAACATAACGATTCTTTCTTCCAATCTTGAGATTCTAATGTTGCTTTTTAAACCTTACAAACACAGCATTTCACGTTCCTTTTCCAGTGTCCAATTCAGGAAGCATGTATGACAAGCAATGGGGATGTAAGCAGAGAATATAACCCATTAGTGAAAATTCCCCTTCTGACATAAGTAGAATCTTGTCTTGTGCCACTTAAGATACACTTCCAGACAGTCTGGACATGCTGGTATGAATATTTACCACAAAAAATAGGCAAAATGTAGTAAACAGAGCAGAATTGAAAAGAGCCCATTCATTAGCATCCTTTATTCTACTCCTATAAAATTTCCACGCATGATAGGCTTATGTTTTGAGGGTTTTGTAAAGGTTTTTGTGCATACAAAAAGTATACACATATTGCTTGATCACATGCCAAGTAGTCAAGAGATGAGATACTCTTATACAAACCTGAGACTGGGATGCTTCAAAACTAGCATGGGCTTTGAAATGGACAGAGAAGATAACATGCAGAAAAAATGTAGTCTGGAAGCAGAAAGAAGACTGAACAGAAGACTTTAATAGGCAAATTTCTTTTCAGAGAAGGCTCAGAATAGTTATCAGAGTTTCTTAAAGTGTACCAGGTGATAAAATAAAGAAGACAATACTGTTTAAGATCGATCAATCTTCAAAAAACTTCTGAGAATTCATCAGAAAAACAGCGGAATATCCAAAGATTTTGAACCAAGAATGAGAAAGATGAATCAAGTCCAGTGACTTAAAGGAAGTAGAAACAGAAAGTCTTGGATCACTCCTATGATACTTACGAATGAAAATAGGGAAAGGGCTACTGGAGCCGTGAATTCACTCATGAGAGGAAAACACAAGAAATACAGAAATGATTGTGGAAAGGAAGAGGGACTTGCACTGTCAGGGCATTATACCCATTGGCTGAAGGGAGCGAAAAGAAGACGAGATGAGAGAAAAGGGAGGATCTAGTATCTACAAGTACTTACAGTTTGATGGAGGGGAAGAAAGAAGACTAAACAGTCCCCAAGTAGACAAGGACAGCTAAGGATCCCATTTCGTTAATGGACACTTGGCTACATTAGAAATTCAGCAACTCTGTTTTAACTGCATCCCATAGAAGGGATAGAGAGAAAGATAGGAGAAGGTCTTTGTATTGTCCTAAGAGACAAAATACATTAACCCTGTGTAGACTGTTATCTCCAGTATTAGTAGAGAATTTCTTTTTACTGGTCTCATTTTCTCCTCTACCTCCCTCTTGCTCTTCTTCTTTACTTCTTCCTTCTTCTATAGTAAAGGGAAAAAAGGGAGAAATAAGATTAGAAACATAAGTACCTAAAGCAAGGACTAAGAAAGGATTCAGTGCTGCTTGGTAAGAGCTAAAGACGACTACAAAAAAGAAAACAAGGAAAAAAAAAAAGTGGAGTCTGGCTATGCATTTTTACCCCCTGTGATTCATGAACTTTATACCTTCTAGCTTCCTGGAGCCATTTTGCTTGCTGTATGGAATTTTGTCTTGTAGGATGGGAGAACAGTGGATATGAAGCTGACAACTCTGAAAAAGTTTCAATTTTTACCTTAAATAAAAAAATATATCTCAGTGTCTGCATTCTACATATGATCCCTAACTATAGGGACAACTATGTTGTGTCTCTAACTATAGGGACGCAACATAGGCAGACTGGAAACACTAAGATAGCATAATGTGGTTATTAAATAAATTGGCAAAATTTTATCAGTATGCTGTATGAAAACTATGTCTTCTTAAAACACATTTCAGAACGAACACTGGTAAGTATGACAGGTCCAAATAAACTCTAATGATGTATATATTAATTTGATTGCTTCAGTAACATTCTAGTAGGAAAATACATTACTTTTTTGAAAGAATACAAAATGGACTTGATCTTCCTGCAATTTTGAGGAACATAAATCCTCTGAATTTCATGCATCTTTAATAGTTTTACTGTAAAAAAATGGTGCTGGGCCATTCTAAATTCATATCCCATCTTAATTAAGCAGTGGAGTTACTGACTTCTTGGTAAATCTGTAATTGAATGAGCTGATTTTGTCTTTAGAACAAATTGCCTATACAGCAGTATATTTGAGCAAACACAAAAAAGCAATATATTGTAATATTTAAGGAAACAAAACTTACTTCCGAAGTTTGCCTTCAACCATCCATTTATCTCTCCTTAAGTTTGACATATAATCAATGTTTTTATCAATTTCACTGTCAAAGACAAAATAACCCAAAGTAATTCAAGAAATACCATTAACAATGTACTTACATATCTTTGTCTGACATTCATACATGTACAGATACCTTCCATGTATCAAAGAGCTATCCTGAAAAAATGTCTAAAATGCACAATAAATCATTTTAAAGCTACAGAGTTCCAATAGTACCCTGCTGTACGTGCACTATGAGGCATTTAATTGCATTATTGCATAATATTTTTTTCTATTTGAAGCATGTCAAAGAATTAGACATTTGCTTTCATCGTTTCCACTCAATTTTGAGCCTCCAGCTATCCTTCCCAGAAGTATGGTAAGTAGTATCCAGGCCTGCACTGAAAATACAATTATCATAGGCACACCTACGATAGAATAAGATCCATGTGATCTACAAACAAATGTCCATTTTCCAGTGTAGAAACTAAAGCACAAACAAGTGCTTCAGTACAGTTGACTAGGAGCCCAATTTTGAGGCGTTTTGGCCTCAACAGTTCTGCAGCCTGTTACTGGTTCTACGAAGAAAATACAGTACAACTCAGTTTCAGTTTTAAGTGATCATTTCTATAAATCTGACTTTGCAGTTGGACACCTGGAAACTGTTCCTTATGGTGATGATTTTGACTAAACATCTGCTAATACACACCAACAGGATAGACTGAATCCAGTTTTTTCAAAGGTGTTCAGTCTGATCTCTTCCTACAACCTTATGCCTACTTCATTATTTTCCAACTTTGAAAAAAATGAAGCTGGCATTGGGGCCAAAACGCCTCAAAATTGGGCTCCTAGTCAACTGTACTGAAGCACTTGTTTGTGCTTTAGTTTCTACACTGGAAAATGGACATTTGTTTGTAGATCACATGGATCTTATTCTATCGTAGGTGTGCCTATGATAATTGTATTTTCAGTGCAGGCCTGGATACTACTTACCATGCTTCTGGGAAGGACAGCTGGAGGCTCAAAATTGAATGGAAACGATGAAAGCAAATGTCTAATTCTTCAGATTACAGAATCTTTTATTCTTTTATTATACTAAGCACAATGTACCAAAAGAGTCAGAATTCACATGGGCAACAAACAGTACTCCATTAGCTCATGAAAGACTTTTCCACGGTAAACAAACACATGGAGCTATAACCTAAGTTTGACATTTCCAAACTTTTGACTGTGTGCTGTTGGATTTTATTTTAATGTAGCATAATTATGAAATGCTTATTAGTGACAACAAATGAAGCCTACACTTTCATGAACTGTTACTAATATCAGGCCTGCCAGTCAGCTTGTGATCCAGTTAAAGTGGACAGAAGATGCAGCAAAGAGAAAAAAAAAAAAAAAAAAAAAAAAAAAAGGCCCACCACCAAGAACAAAAAACAACAACAAAAAAAACAACCCAGGGTATTTTCAGCCTCATTCTTATTTCCCCAGAAGATCTAGCCAATTTCTTTTTAATCAACATCATCTTTACACCCAAAATAGCTGGAGGGATTTTGCTCCAAGTTTTGAAAACAAATTTACAGACCAAATATGGAGAACTTCTACTATTTCCTAATATCAGAAGTATATAAAGACAGGAAGAAATAACAAATGGTAGACTTCAACTTTCACTGTAAGAGCATTAAGAATCTTACTGCAACAGAAAACAATGTATACTTTTTTTTTTTTTTTTTTGAGTGTAACGTTTTTATGTTCTTACTTTTACACAAAGCATTTGGGAAAAATCTTACCTTACTACACTTTTACTGCATGCTAACTCATTGACAAGGAAAGCAAGTACTGATGCTTTCTGAGCTGGAGTATGAGCCTGAAAAGCTTTTGTCTTCAAGCTTTCTGTAAGCTCAGTTTGCCCACAGTGGGCCTCCATAAATATCTGCAGAATCTCGGACACATTATCTCGATTGATGCCGACATTAAGTAAGTGCTCTCCAAGAATAGTTTTGGCCTAAGAAAGAGAGAAGTGTTTCACAAAATCAATCACATGCAAAAAATACTAATTTCACTGCAGACTATATTACTGGATATAAAATAGCTGAAGGGTTTGTGCGTTTTTTACATTTTTAAAAAAATCCTGATTGAAGTCAACTATTCAGTTGTAAATCTTGAATAGAGTAACAAATTAGGTTGTCTTCACCTAAGTTTTTAAGAACAAAGGTAATACCAATATTAATGAAATAGGTTAAATGAAAAAAGTCATAGGCCAACTGAAACTTGATGAATATCGCTTCATACAATGCATGCTATGTAGAAGTCTGGAGCAGAAAAGAGTTATGTTGGCTTAAGAACAGAAGAGAATAAGAAACAGAATCACAATGTGATTCAGGGTTTTGGTAAAGTAAGGAGTACAGAGTAGATTTTGGAGAGAGAAACAACAAGATTAGCTGAGAGTATGATGTGAGAATCAAAAGAAAAAACAAAAGAGAGAGAGAGTGAAAGATGTGCCCACAGATGTGATAGTCCCATGTAGAAGGTGTGAAAGGAAAAGGATGGAGGGTAAAGGAAATGCCCAGAAATGTAAGTAGTCTGAGGCAGCCTAAAAAGTCTTTGAGTAACATCTGAACAACAACCTGAAAAACAAGTGTTAGGAAAGAGAAAGGAAATCCGAATCAGAGAGACTTTAAAGAGGTACCATGAAGAATGCATTCATAAATGTAATTTTTCACTAGTTAAGACTTTTTTATTTTATTTATGTATTTTTACCTTGTATCCAGTAACAAGTCCTGGATCACAAACAGCTGCAGAGACAAGCTTAACAAGCAAGTCCTGTACTTCTCCCATGCTGTCCCCTATGTTTAGCAAACCCTCTTGAAGAACGCTCAGAGAAGGGACATCTGCGTTCACATCAAAGCCAAGAACTTTACCAAAGTTACGCAAGAACTGTACAACCATGAGACAATCTGAGAACGTGCTTCCAGAGAGAACAAGGCCTGGGATGCGAGGCAACTCGGGCAAAGGCTGTAAAGTAAGAAAGAAAGAAGGAAAGACTCAGTAGTGTCTTTCAAAAATTGACATCTTTAATATTAAGTAAGGAACTCTGCTGATACTGTTTCATATGACCTATAACACGTCATCATTAGAAGGTGAAGGCAGTAGAGGAGTTGTCCCGCATATCCCAGGCAAATACATTTATAATTTAAAATTGAAGTGCACAGAACCAATATTTATCCTTTCCATGTACTATAGCAGTTAAGAGACTAACAAATACTCACTTTATTGGCCATGAGAGGCTCTCAGGCTCTTTTCTGAGCCAAAGCTATAAAGTTGGTGTGAAAAAATCTTTAGGAGGCATGGGGAGAGGAATTCTGTGGAGAAGAGAGGGCTTGAACCTGAGATACGCAAATCCTGAAGCACACGCAGGAACTTAGAATACACAAGCCTGGGAACGTTACTTGTTGGAGTAACAACAACTTAAGAGTAGTCATACTTAGGAGAAAAGCTCTATCTAGAGCCTCTTTAGTGACATACTCTGCATACACTTACAGTAAAAATAATTCAGACTTCTATTTTTTCTAAAGTAATCATGCAAATGCTTTTGGGGAAGCAGGTGACCTTTTAAACAAAATGTCTTTAAGTACATAAACTAACATAACTTCAGTGTTTACATTATCTTGTATTTATTTATACATGCACACGTCAAACACACTTATCTAGACAAAACCTTGAATGCCTTGGGAGTGGCTGCAAGAAGACTTAATTACTGTCACAAGTGCAAGAAACAAAGACATGAGGTAAGAAAATAAGTTTATGTTGTTACGATTACCTTCTGGTCTGCTAAGCACATATCTTCATTAGGCTTCTTTAGCTCCTTCGCCATTTCTAACTCCAGTCTTCGCTGTTCCAATTTCCGTTCTTTATTTAATCTTTTTTCATCACGCTTCTCTTGCTTTAACCGTTCTTTTTCCTTAAATAGAATTTACAAAGGCAGAAAATGAAACCTATGTATTATACTTACAGTGGAACAATCTAAGAATTTGAAAAGCACTATTTACATAATCTTAATAATTACCACAAAAATTAAGGAACCTGCATTAAAGTAAAGGGAAGTGGAAAGCTACACAAACAATACAAAATCATCTAAATTGTGAACAAACTTAATACTCACTTTTTTTTTTCTCCTCTCCACATGGAAATGACTACTGAATACATTTACCATGTTCAAAATAAAGTTTTACAGAGATTACAAGATTCTTTGGAGTAATATTTCAGAAAGATGACTGAGTGAAACAGGACAGAGAACTGCCATAAGTGCAAGGCAGCCAATCATAAAGGCTACATTTCCACACTAATAACAATAACATCTGCTAAAGCAGGGACCACTGAAGGAAGAAGTAGTCCAGAAGACTTCAGTGTAAAACACACAGTTTCCAAAGTTCCCATAAACTTGTCATGAATATAAATAGTTCAAAAACACTTGGAACTCATTTTTTCAGCTTTTTATTTTAAATATTTTTATTTTAAATATAAATTTATAAAGCAAGCAGGTCAGAATTTGAAATGTTAAGCTAAAAGATTTGCTCCACACAAAGCTTCTACCCTTGAATCTCTACACACTTAAGCATGCAAAAACCTCAAAACTGCACAGTCATCAACACCTTATTCTACAAAAATGAACACAGGGATAATCAAGAAAAGCCCAGTATCCGTCACTTTTCTCTTCAAATACTGTCTACATTTATGTTATATAGAGTGTTACTAACTATAACTCACCTGATGGCACCTGGTAAGGCTGAATCTGAATTTGGAGCTCTAACTGCCCTTCCCATACCTGACTCCAGGGATTCTCATGCCACATGTCTAGATACTGATACTGCTGCACTGAAAATGCCTTTTCTGCCTACATGAGTCTTTGCACACCACGGGCAACCAATATGGAATACAAAATACTTAACAAGAAACCACATACGGAATCTGCAACAGTTCTCTGTTATCAGTACAAAAGGAGGAGGGTGTGTGTGGGGGGTGTACACACATACAGAATCTGATGCAATATAAAGGTGAAGATCCTGTACACCCCTTCCACCTATGGAGATAAAGGGCTTAAAAAAAATAAAATAAAAAAATGAAGTTATGCTTATTCATATTATTTGGACTCACTTCCCGTTATTCAATTAGCACAGGAAGTTGGTCTAATCTATTTTGTCTGAACACTGTGATTTCACGAACAAAGCAGATAATGACCTCTGTGCTACTTGAGTCTTGAGTGGATTTTAGGAAATCAGAAGTACGAGTTGGATCAAAGAGCATCTTGTGATGAGCCATCTTGTACTGACAGAAAGGCAGTCACATACAGAACTATCCACCTGCCCTTCACTAGCTGCTCCTTTCCTGCTGTGTCAGGATCCTCCCAGTTTGCCAACTCAGGCCCTCAGATTTGTGATGGTTTCATAAAACCTTTGTTGCTTACTCATGCTTTGCTCCATTTACCAGTATATTCTTTCACAAAAAATGGCAGTGAATTAAAGTAGCATATAAAATCTTTACTTGCACAAATATTAAAGTAATGGACTTTTCTGGGATATCATGATTTATATATTCAGTTTTCAAGGATCAATTTATACACAAGACATTTAAAACCGGTAGACAGATTAAATAAAATTGCCAGTTTCAAACAGTATTTTTCACTAAGCAATTAAATATTGCTCAGAGACAGAATATACCATTCTTGGTACCATTTAGAAGCTACAAACTTCACACTGCTTGTTCAACAGTTTCGAAACCAGAGGTACTCCCATATTATGGTTACATCTGTAAAAATGCTGATAAAGCCACTTAGTGATAAATGCATGTTTAAAAACCTTTTGTTGCTCACTGAACCTTAGAGAATTACGGGAACAAAAGCTCATGTGCTTATGGTGCTTGTTACACTGTTTACATAACTCAAGTGATTACATGGTACACTACTGTTTGAAGTCTAAAGGCTACACTGAAGAGTACAAGAAAGTCAAGAATAAATAAAATCCAGACACTGTCAGAGACTGCATGTAAACCTTGTGTAACGCATGATCTGGAACTCTTCCCACCACTAAAATCTTGGCCCTGAATTCTCAGGCAACCTCTACTAAATACATGGAAAATAGAACCTTTAATGTGAGTAAACCATAGAATTTGGCTTTAAGTGAGCAAGCAACAACTCAATTAATTGTTTCTCCAGTATCTCCAGTACAAAGAATAACTGAACATTAGAGTTTCATGTTACAGAAAAGTCCCTGATTCTGTTAATGTTGGTAGCATCAAAATCACCATTTTTATCACCAGTATTAATTTAAAAGATTAAGGACACACACAAAAATCACAGCAGAACATAAAAGCCAAAAATTCTTTCACAGTAGCAGCAAATAATGTATTTAGACTCTTGAGGTAACTGTTACCACTTATCAAAGCAATCTGTGTCAGGAACAAATTTCAGATTTTAGTTTATAAAAACTTTATCATGAAATCATGCCATTAATTTTCCTTTCCAGTTTATCTTACAGAATACCATACCCTTTCAGAACAACTAGGAAGATCAGAAACAATTTAAGCCAATTTCTCAACAAAGACTAAGAGGCACTAACCCTGAACTTCTTCCTTGCACCTATTATTTTATTCCATTCTTTTGGCCTGTGACTTTCATTTAAATTCATGACTGTCTGAGAAAAACACTTTTACAATTTCTCAACAACTACACACTATAATGGTAATAACTATTTCAATTACATAACTACTTGTACTTCATTAATGTCACCATACTAATGTCTTAGTATTTCATATAGAGAACTACAGCAGAACAAAAGAAATGACTGATAACGTTTGAGCACTGATATTCCCTCTTAAGATAATATCAGGGTTAAATCTGAAGAGAGCAGCAGGACCAGTTGAGATATAAACTAGTTCATGATGGTCTAATGCTACCCCTCTGTGTAATTTTACTATATCTTTTTATTCTTACAGTCTATAAAGCAATACAAGCTATTTCATCCTTTCAAATCAATGAGGTGAAAGTATTCCTTGAGATGTTTTAACTAGTAACACTTTAATTATTGCAATGTAAGCTAAATAAGCAGGATACAGCATTCCTGCAAACCAGACTTTTTCTCAAGCTACCTACCCCAGTCATTAACATAAGCAATTTTGTTACAGCTGTTGTTCTCGGCCACGTCTAATGACTTTTGCACTTTTCCCATATTGCCCTCTGCATCCTTCTAATGAGTTATCTATGTGACATGCAAGTGCTATACCTGTATATGATTTAGTCTGTTACAGGAGTTCTTGATTTGTTGCAAAATAGTTTAGAATTTTTAAAAGATATATTCTCATTGTTACACAAAAATTCATTCATGAATACAAAAATCACTGCTGTTTCAGTGTGTGCAAGGAAGCATATACACTCAGTTTTCAATCACTCTATGCGTTGTTCTACAGCAGTGAGCTGACCTGAGCTTTCGTGAAGACAGCAAGAGCTGTTTTCTCAGTACTTGAGTTGGAGGCTCTTCCTACAGGTGTTTTCCCAATCAAACCTCCTTCTGACATGTTTTGGAACTAAAGGCTGGGATTTCAAGAAAGCATGGAGTATAGAAATCTGATTATTTTGTTGTTATACCTTTCTGTAGATATGCCTAATTAATTTTACACTCCACATTATTTTGAATATGGAAGTAATCCTAAAAATACACACAAATTTTAAGAACAGATTTTTTTCCCATGATTAATCTTCAATATCAACTGTAGTTCCAGAAAACCATAATAACAGTTTAAAGCATAGTCTATAACAATTTTTAGATGATTTTTTTTTCTTTTTGTTTGAAATATGACTAAGTATTTGAAATGTAACAAGGGAATAAAATGTATGAGAAATTATTTTGAGGATTTACAGTTAAAAGAAATACATCAGCTGTATTATGACTATTCTAGTTATTCTACACAGTTAAACTGTGTACCTGACAAGAAGGTCTGATGTACCTTGGATAAAAAACACTACCTAAGGATATTTAGTTCAGCTTGTCTTTAAAGATCAAAACTTAGGGTTGAGAACTAAAACTGGAAAAGTTACTGCAACCCCTTTTAACTTCCGTATATATTGGATCTGCTGTTCAGCTGATCAATATTATTCACCAGCTTGGCCTCTTATGAAAGGGAACTATTCCAGGAATTTGGAATAGTATGCCTATGGCCATCCTGGGAAATCCTTTATATATTCTTATCACCTTTCCTGACTACTCCATAGTGGTTTCTGACACCTCAGGTGGAAAAAATTCATGCATACATAAAAAGCCAACACAAGGTCTCTGCATCATTAAAATTACAGTGAGACTGAAAAGGCAGAGATTATTTTGGAGAGGTGTGAGTTCAACCACAGAGAGCTCTATTCAACATATTTTAGAAGGACAACATTGCCACTGAAAGGTCAAGAATGTTCCTCAGAAATACTTGTCTTGGCAAGGCGATACAAACTTCTTTCCAGTTTCTTTTGCAGTTTTGAGTACCTTCAAGTGGATTAGGGTTTCTCTCCTTCAGATGAGCAGCTACTTAGGAGATAGTCTTCTAGCCTGACACTCTCCCGTGCTGCATCCATCCTGCAGTCTCTGCTGAGTCCCTTCTTCAGTGAAAGAAGAACTGGTAGCAAAATGGATTCATTTCCTTCCAATTACATCTTATGAGATGATAAATTGGACATATGCTTCCACTCCCATTTACATAAGCACTAGCATATCCTGACTCCAGAAACAGGCCTCTCAAGACAGCTACTATGCAGATCTGGGGCTCCTGGAGGAATCTCCCCCCCAGACATAGAGACAGGATGCTCTGCAAAACCCTAGAAGAGGGAGTGTCACACTGCAGGGCACTCACCCACTGCAAGACATCTGTAGAGCCATACTGCATACTAAGTCACTGGGGATCACTTGATTCAGAGAGAACAGGTTTACTCAAATAGATATAAGGTAGCAGATACACAATGGGGTATTGCAGAAATTTGACCTAAACTGTAGTCTTACAGACTGTATTTACAGGGAGTCCCTCGTACACTCTTTCTGCCTTCAAACAAACCTATAGGGATTTCTGAAACTACTAGCACAACAAAAGTTGAGTGAAATTCACATCTGCACAGATGCAGCTTAAGCAACTCTCCCATCTGTGCGACCACAGGAACTGAATAGATCTTTGGATGATCAGACAACTTGTTTTGCAAGTGTTAGTACAGCATGATTTTAGTTCTTTTCCCCATAAAAAACAGTGGTTCTACAGGGCAACTTCTGAAATGAAACTGTTATGACATTACTCTATAATGCAAAATAATTCCTATGAAAAGATGGAGAAGGAAATTGGCTACCTTGATGTGAAATCTGATGTATTATTTTAAAATAACAACCACTTAGTAAGATTCAATGCATCATTCAAAGGTCTCCAGATATTTTGGGGGGGGAGTAGGGTGAGGTGGGGTATGTGCTTGTATTCCAAGAAGTTGCTGGCCAAAAGAAATTGCGACTTCTCAAATGAAGCAGATCAAGTTGATCACATTGAGACTCAAGATTTTCTAAAACTACAGTGACCTAACAGTTTTATCCTGTTTCTATCATCTCTTAAGTACAGCAACCAGAGTTTCTTCAATTATAAGTATGATAATCCATTGAATTATAAGAATCATTTCCATTCTGAAGTACATTAGAAGGAAGAGTGTAACTCAGTTGTCTGACAGACACCCGATTTAACAGCTCAGTTTTATTTAATCTTTAGCATTTATTCCCATAATAAGCATAGGTTATGAGGTCCTTCTGTGATATATTAAATTGATAAAATGTATATATAGTCACTAGAAATACTGAGGAACACTCACCAAAACTAGAGAGTAGTCATTTATGAAATTATTGTATTTTCAGAAAGAAAACATATTAAAAAACCCTGATGATTTAGATGAAGAATACAAAAAACAGCAAGAAAGTTTGAAAATTTTTTTTATGAGTTTAATGTTGCTATAGAAAAAAGAAAACAGATTAAATAGTTAGATCCTAGACTAAGACAGCTAAAATGATTATATATCAAACAAAACAGATGCATTTTGGACTTTAACCCTCTCTATCCCTTGACTCAGAATTTCTGGCTAGTTTATATATGTGTGTGTATATATAAGTATATTAAAACAAAAGAAGAAATTAAATATGTGGGTTTTGTAGCTCAGTAATACCTTCTATTATCTGAGGGAGAAAAAATAAATTTATTAGGGATTAAAAACCATCTGCCTGGTCTTGCAGTGGTCCAAATTTAGACTCATTTAGAAAACCTGCACAGAAAAAAAAATCTATTCTGTTTCTGCTTTCTACCAACGAAAAATCAAACATCCCCTCCCACACCCAGAAAGCATCATAGATTTTATAAAATCATACTATATAACATTTATTTTCCCCAAATTTTTAGACTCCTCAGATCTTATGTCATAATAGTATACAATTTTTGAGGCGTCATCTAACCTGGAAAAATAAGTTTGTAGAAAAACAAAACTATAATTCATTTAAAATATTTTTTTCCATAGTAACAATGACCAGCTTATGCATTTTAAATATTTTTATCCATCTTCTGCAAAAATGTAGTTTAGCGATGTATTAATTTTTTTAATATATAAATCACATTCTAAAAGAATTAGAATTGTCCAACAGGCCAAGACAAAAATGCACAGACTGAAGATGCGTTTTTAAGTCAGGATAACTACAGAGAAAAACCTGTTCATCAAGTCTGATTTTCACAACCTACACAAGTCAGTATGATTAGGTCCCTACTGTCATACCAATGAACAGGAAGAAGAGGAGAAAAAAATTTCCTTGTAGGGAAATGCTAAAGACTCTAAAGTAACTAGGCAGTTATTGGTTTCTTGACACATCACTTCTTCATAAATACAGGTAAATCAAAAACATAGCTCTTCTACAGATCACTATCAAATAAAAATACTAAAATTTCATACTTTCAGAGGTTAATACTCACTTCTGCTTTTTTACGTGCTTCCATGGCTTTCATAAGCATCATATGTTGTCTTCTCCTCTCTCGTTCCTATTGAATCAGATAAGATTAGAATAAAACTCATACGCATTTTCGTATCAGTAAAAAACGCTGAATATAAGTTTAGCATTAATAGACAGGTCACAGTAAATACTAAATATAGGACAAGAATGGCCAAGTCTGTGCATGTTTTAGTTCAGGTTTAGAAAGCAAATACAAGAACAATCAAAAGCAAAAAGGTAAAGCAATGAACATGGAGACAGTGTAGAACAGAAGCATACAGATTTACTTATGGTCAGTTGTGATGCTCCTTCGTAAGCTGGCAGAACACAAAGCATAATGGTTGGCTGGAACAGGTCAGTTACCTTACATCTGCTATTAGGGAACTTGCAATTTACTTAATAAATAGCCAATTGAGCAGAAATTTTAAAGTGGTCATTTTAAAATTTTCTGAATATTGACATCTTAAAATCATTCTGGCTTCATTTTTGTAAGTAAACAGTAAATTAATATGATGATTTTCTCAGCTCTTTGTCAGTTTTAATCAAGCTGGCAGGGGTGCATATACATACACAAGGACACTTGCATTTACTGATGCTTGTCCCTCAATAAATTACATTGACGATTTCAAAAACAGTAAGAAGATATAGTCTAAAGAATTAAATATGTTTTTTCTACCCAAGAAGCTGTAGAGTAAATCTTGGTCCCAGTAAAGGCTACAGGAACTTTATCATCTACTTCGGTAAGGCTAGGATTACATTTTAATGGTTCATTGTCTAATTTACATATTAACCACTGATTGAAAGCTAGTCTGCTCAGTAATCTACAAACTTGAAACACAATCCTAATTTTTATAGTAGGTCAATTCAAATTATACTTTAAAATTTTGGATTGATTCCCAGTGAATGGGACAAAATTTGCAAAAAATATTCAAGTGACTACCCAATAATTTTGCATTATTTAAACCTTGATTTCATACAGTTGTCCAATTTATGTTGGGACATCAGTAATGTAGATTTCCAGTTAAAAACCTCATTTATACATTGCCATTTCAATTTCTAAGAACATTTGAGCCACATCTTACTTTTTTTTCTTAATAGACGATACAAGCAGATGTATGCAATGCACTGTGCTGTAAAGCCATGCAGCAGTATGTAATATGACAGCAGCCAGTGCTACATTTTATGCATTGCTATGACAACCATATCACAACCAAATCACAATGCGGTGTTAGATGTACAAAAATAAACATACCCATACCATATCTAGTCTATGCCTCTCCAACTCCTGGTAGAAAGAGTTGGTACAACATTATGAAACAGAAATCACAAAGTCATAAAACCATTTTATAACTTCCCAAGAGATCCCAATACCAAAGCAAAGCAACAAATCATAAGATGAAAGAAAAATTGTGCATAAATCAAACCCAGAAATTTTAAAAGGACATATTTTGAAGATTTGTTTTCCCCCAAATAGCTTAAGGATTAGTTTATAATTAGCAATCCGCTGTTTTGGCAGCTGAATGCGTACCAACCTGATGCTTCAGCAGAATAGCTTGTTGCCTTCGCATCTCTTTTTCCTTAAACAGAAGAACAAAAGTGTTTTTAAAATATCTAACAATATTTACTTGCCAAGATGTACATGCCTTCAACCCCCATTCAGTACACATCTGATTTTTTAAAAAAGTTTTTTTTTTTATTCTTTATTCCCATAAACCAACCATAAAGGAATAATAGATCAATATATATTATGCATCATAACTTAGTTCTTATTGTAGGAAAAAAAGCTCATCTAAACTAACCTTGATTCTTTTTTCAGCCTCCAGTAATTTGGCATTTGCTGCTTCTTCCTTCTTTTTCTTTTTCGCCTGTGCATGCAAAACAGGTCTTAAGATCAAGCAATAGTACTACCACAACGTGGAAATACCACTAGAAATAAAGCTACAGGCCTCGCAAAGTGCAAAACAGCATCACATGTTAAGTGTATAATGTAACTCATTTCTTCCCCATTAATCATTCATTTACTTTCTCAGATCAAGTCAGAATTTTTAAAGTCCCCCACAAAATAGCTTCACTTTGGTACTGTAACTAAATTAATATTCACAGAGACTATAAAATAATAACTATAAAATAAATGGCAAAAAGATTAAAATGTTTATTTTTACATGATAGGAGACCTGAAAATTAGCAATCAACAATTTTAAGATTTCTTATTTGAAAATGCACATTTGTTGTGATTTGGTAAGTTCAATTAGAGCCAAAACAAAACTATCTAAGAGTACATTATGTAAAAGTATTCCTAAACATGAATCTCTATCACAATCATTACCCATTACAGACAACTAGGATCAAGAAGAAATCTGTTGTCAGATAGATCAGAAAGGGAAATCTGAAACAGAAATCTTGAATTTAAATACCTTCAACTTAGTTATACATGGCATGGATTTATAATATGAAGCAAACATTTATAATCTGGAAAGATTTTTGTTTTGTTCTGTTTTTAATAAAACCAATATGATGCTGTTCAAAATGATGTTAAGTATTTTGTTAATTAAACCTATTTTAATTCATGTAACATAGATACTGTTTACATATCATAATCTTGCAAGTCTGTAATTGTTCAAGTTAAGAACTTTACTGTACTTTTTGCAGCAAATAAAATTATTTGCATATAAAGTCAGGAACACATGCAAACATTCACAAGATTTGAGTCCCAGTTAATAAATGGATTAACGTTCTTGGATTTGACATACAGTGAGGCATTCAAAATTTGATTTTGAAAGAACAAAGAGATTTAAAGACAAATTTTTGAACAGACATTTTGAATCCATGTTGTTAGACTTGTTTTATTTAATTACATTTCTAACTGTATGTATGATTAATAAAAAATAACATTCTTTAAAATGCCAAAACAAAATAAATTATATTCCAGCCATTATTTCTACCTCTAGAATTTGCTGAGCTCGAAGTTCTTTCTCCATTCTGATTTGCTGAATTCGCTTAATTTTTTCCTACAAAGGGAAGAAAGTTATTTTTAAAAATAATATAAGAAAATTTTTACAAATAATATAAAGAAAGTAAATTTATTTTTACATTAACAGAAAAAATAGCAAGTGTATACACATATTTCCTGTTGCTGAGTCTCACACACATTGCAGTCAATTGTTTCTATATAATAAAGCATGTTTAAAATTTTTACTAGCATTAGATGATGCCTGCTATATTCCTGACAGTACTGATGCTCAGAGTTTTGCATAGATGCTCATGTTTTAAGCAGTCATATTACTACTTTTAATACCTTTTAGGGAACCAGTATAATGACAATACAAGTAAGGCAACAGTGCCCAAATTCTAGCTGGCAGTGGCAAGGCTATTTAGGAATGGATGGAAATAGGAGCTGTAACATAAAAAAAAAAAATGCAGTGGTTTCAATGGCATCTCTTTGGAATGGAGATGTGAGGGTGTGTAAAACACCATTTTCTGCCTTGATTCTAGCAGCCTTTCAGCTGATTATGGTCCTGGATCCAACAAAGAGAACTGAGCATTGAGAAACTCAAAGCATTTGGTCTGTCTGCCACATGCACCATGAATGGAATATTTGCACTTAACTGTGTATACTTTGGTTTCCCAGGCTTTTAGAATACCAAGATGGTTAAACAGTGATGTCCCAAGTTTGTATTAAGAACTTCTTAGTAGTCTGTGTAAAACTACTTCCTCACAACAACCGCTTGAGGCACAATGAGTAGAAAAGCACCTTTATGAAGAGAAGTGTTTCTATACAGCCAGATGGACCTGCTGCTATTTTAACAGCAAACCCAGCAAAATCCAGGGCACAGCAAGACTCTGCATACTGGGAGGCCTAAATCACAAGCCAGAAGAAGAGCTCAGTACTCCTCTCTGTAATAACAGACATTTTCCCAAAAGTGAGGGTAAAACTCCTCTGTACAGAAAACATTGCTTTCTAATGAGCTAGCCTGAGACGGTAGAAACATGCACTACTCCTATAAAACTAAAAATAACTCCCTAAGAAAAGATAATCTGAAGTATTTAACAGAAAAAAAAGAGTAGTCACAGAAAAGAAAGATGAAAAAAATTTCCTAAAGAATGGAGCTTCAATACAATGAGACCTCAGGAGGCACTACAAACTTAATGCAAAACTTACAAATTCTTGAAACTGTTAGGAAATCCAAAGTAACACAAACTCATTGAGCAAATTCATTCATACAATCCTTGTTCATACAGAAAGTTTAGGGGTTTTTTACTTTCAACAAGCAAGATGCAGAGTATGGACCTTCAGCTAATGTAAACCTCAATTCTACTTAGAAACAGACCTAAACAAAAGCTGGAGCATGTTCTAGCATCTCTATCACATGAAGGCTAGAGTTAAAACAGAACAAAATTTTCAGTAGAGTTCAGAACTAGCTTAGAGAAGAAAAGAAGCACCTACATATTGGAATCATAGAAGTTTTATCCCTGTTTCACCATCATGGAACATAGTGACAATAAATGGGGTCTTGATTTGATATATTGACTAATTAAGCAATTCCTGTTGTCTGCACACTTAAAAAGGTAAGGATTGGTTTATAAAGTCAGTGAGATATGAGTGGATAAAAGCCCAATACTTACCAAAAAAAAGGGTAGAGGGGTGGGTATGGTATTTGCATAATTTGTCTCTCTTTTACAAGTACAGGCTACCTTCGAAAGTGCATAACTCTGAAGTTATGATAATCTACAAAAGTATCACTCTTAGGCGATAGGGTAACAATTTCTAGCCCACTCTCTATTATGTTGAGCACTTTCTCCATACAAATACAAATAAATACAATATTAGTTACATTTCTACTTCCAGTTTCTATTCCTGGGATACTTAAGGTAGAGTGCAATAAAAAAAATTTTGGTTAAGTACTTTATTAAATATGTATGATGGGTTTTAATAATTATGTTTCAAAGATGTAAAAGGCCTTTGTATTTTCACTGGCTTTCTTAATATCTCAGGATGCCACTTACAGGCAAAATAATGAGATCTGTTTTTCTAGTTATATTTCTAAATGGCAAGATGATGAGATCACACATTATTTTATCATTAATTGCTCCGTAAGGCAAAAATGCAGACATATTTTGGTTTGCTTACTTTCCTATGCAATCTGAATGTTAGATGTAAATATTCTATAGAGATCTAAATTAGGCAAATTAGGAACAAGGTTGAGCAATCTTCCAACAGAAGTCCCTTTCTAAAAATAAGTCAGTCAGCTGCGAAACAGAATTACTCAGCAGTGCAGAGTGACATTATTTTATAGCTACTGTTTATACAGAGCCTAATAGAAAAGGATGATGAGTCAGAACTGAAGCTCCAAGATATATAACTAAAATCATCTTCAGAAAATACACAACTGAACTGCTATAGAAATAGACACCAGTCCTAGACTAAAGCAAAGACACTACACCACTGAATGTCCCACCAACATTTTCCCTGGCTCGGACTTCAGCTGTAGCCTCTATAAAAAACATGAGGTATTTTATACGAGAGAGAATGGAATGTTGGTGTAGTTAATGCAGTGGAAGTCAGCTTTGGAATCCTCTCTTCCAACATCCAAATTTCAGAACTTTTTTTCAAAATTTAAAATGTTCATTATATTATATAACAATTAAAAATCTGCTTCCATAAGTAGCCTCATCTAATAAAGTTTATACAAGGACATTCTCCCTCTTGTTGGAAGCATTTGCTGTAACAGTATTTAACAATACCTGTAGGTTTAAAAATATGCATTAATTCATTGGCATACTGAGATAAAACCCTTTTTGCAATCAACCTAAAACTGTTGACAGACAGCAAGAATCACTGAAGAAACCAAGTACACTACTATTCCTACGAACAGATATACCATTATTTGTTTGCATGGAAACAAATAACATGACCATATCACTATCCTGTAGTAGCAGTTTTTCCATTTCTTCAATATTGCCTAACAATTACATTATGCTGGGAGGTTTAAACCAACATGGACAAGATTGAGGTGTTCTGACAACATGAATAACTGTGCAATTTAGACTTTTACATGTATGCTCTTTAAAATTAGATTTAAAATATTCACATTGTAATAAGCACACCTAATAACTTACCAGATAATGTAAAAAAGAAAAAATAAATCAAAACATAATAAATTTAAAGAGCCTCTTTAGTAATCACATAAAATTTACCTGCTGCTTCATTATCTTTAGCTGTTCTTTTTGCTTTCGTTTTTCTTCAGCTGCCATAATAGCTAAGGGTAAAGCAATAAATAAATACATACATAAATAAAAGAATTAGTTTCTGCAAAAAAGTAAATTCATATCAATAGTTTAAGTTCATCTGGAAGCATGCATAAGCTTTCCTAATTCTGATACCTACCCTGCTGTTTTTTCGCTTCTTTGGCAGCTCGAGCTTGTTCTTGCTTCTGGAGTTTTCGCAACAGCTTTATTTGTGCTGCTTGTCTAGCTATTTCTGTGACAAAAAGGAAATACTAAGTTCATGAAAACAGTGCTGTCTAACAATATAGTTATAGCTCTTTATCCCAGACACTCTTATGAGGTAAGAAGATGACATCTAACTACCAAAATACCTTTAGGGGAATTTCATATATACATATAAACACACACACGTATGTATGTATGTATATAGTTATATACATATATATACACACACATATATACATACATACATGCGTATGTGTATATATATGTATATATAATATATATTTTTAGTTATATACATACACACACAATATAAGTGTGTCAACCCTGATGTAGCATCAACCCTCACAAATGAACATGGGTATTTTCTACATGAAAGAATGTGTAATTTTTGGAAGAAAAAAGTTCTCTATTAAGTAACAGCATCAGGTTAAAAGTGGTGCTTCATTTTAGAATACATTTCTTCTTTCCTTTAAAGTATAAAACAGTCATTCCAGGTACTAAAACAACATTTTATTCAGAAGTATGGAATTACTAGTTTCCTTACAAATTTATTCATGTAATTATCTAATCCTTTTTTAACAATGCCATAAGAGATTGGGAATACAGTATTCTATAGTGCCAATACTAGCAGCTAGCCACTCCTTGCTAATTACTAACTTCCTGAAACATTCTGTCACTTTAAGTGAGAATATCTTAACGAAATTTGGGTACACTGTGACTTAGGATATCCATATGTTCCATGGACACACCAATGCAGAAAGCAGTAGGAAGGATACTCTACAGATTAAATTCAGGTTGCTAGTCAAAGAACTGAGGGTCAGGACCTCCATAATAGCATTCTGCAAAATTAGTAACTTCACTTTTGTTTGAGCTGAGTTAGGGGACTGGAAAGATCTGTTCGTTTTTGCCTGTTTAAAACAAAAACCACCCACAGTAACCAGAATACTGGATGTCTGCATTTTTAATTTTATAAATCTAAGTAACTATCGCTTAAGCTCTTAGACGTGTGCATGCACACCCGAACACTTCTCCTTTTGAATCATATATACATTTACTTGCCCTGTAACAAATAAGACAAAAAAAAATGCCAGAAGCATATAGGCTTCCAAAACAGAATTGCTGCATATCAACACACAAGTGAAAGACATTACTCCTCTTTACAAAACTTAAGTCTCCATATACTGTTACATTCAGCTTGTGAAAGCAGAAATGTATTTCTTACCTTGAGCCTGTAGCTTTCTTAGCAGTTTTGCATCAGTGTTGTCTAGAAATTCAGCACTACCAACATTTGGAGGTCGGCCTTTGCGTCGTCTCATTCTTGATTCTTCTCTTGCATGCTGTCTGTCTGGATTTGGTGGTCTTCCTCTGCGCCCTTCCATAGCCCTGATACGGGGAATGACCTCCTCTTCCTTCAGAAGACACCACTGCACACCCTTTTAATTGACACATTTCACAGATGATATTATAAACACAGGGGAAAAGAAAATAAATTCACAACATATTTAACAGCCTAAACAGCACATATGTCTATATATGAAAATAAGTTATATATACAGTATTTAACATCTGTTAGAATATTTGGGTAGTAGGACATTTTGATGACACACAGAAGCTATATATTGAGAGCTTCTCCCTACAAAGCTTTTGTAAATTGTACTACTATGCACGATTTCAGATTTTATTTATTGACATACACAGTTATTACATAGCACATCTCTATTTCTTTTAATCAGTTCTTGATTAAATCACTAATTTCTCAACCCTTTAATAAAGTAGAAATATAGATCCCTCAATATGTCAATTTAAAAATAACTTCTCTACTCTTGTATAATCCATTGGTCAACATCATATGAAAGAACGTGACAAGCAATGGGTCTTCCAGTTCTTCATGTTTACAGAAACTTTAGCATACAGAAAAACCAAAAACAGTGGTTGGTTTTCAAACATTTGGGTGTTGGCTACATGAGTTTTATAGTAAGTAAACAAAAAAACGCTAACTCATTTTCATCTTGCAGTTTTCTATAATAGAATTTAATGTTCCAACCTTGAAAATTAATTTCTGAGCCAACATGAACTGAAAGTAACCAAAAGTTGTAATTTTTTATACTCTATCTACAGTCGTAACTGAAAGCTGTGGACACTATATTCTTAAACAAAACAAAGTATGCAGCAATAAATTCAACTTTTTTTCCTATTACTATTACTGGTTTTTGCAGAACTTCAATTTCAAATATTCAAATGTTTTGTTAATTCAAATATCTAATCAGTCTTCATATTGAAATAGTTTTATTTTAAAGTACTATGAAATAGTTTTATTTTAAAGTACTAGTATCATTGTGACCATGAATCAGAACAATAGCTCAATCTATGTGATCCTGTTTGAGTGAGCATGAGTGTTTCAAAATTGCAATACTTTTCACCACTTTCCTAAGTTTCGGAAAACCGTGGCAAAAAAATAGAAGCTAAGTAACTTTAAGGACTGCTTCATAATTTGACTACTATAGATCTGTCACAGATTTTCAAAATGTCTGCTAAACCAAGAATGAAAGCTAGTCACCTAAAAAAAACCCTCACACATTCATTAAAATGTGGTCACAAAAATAAATCTGCATTATGAAATTTTTCATATTAACATGCATAAATAATGAAATTGATTTTGCTGTACCATAAAATAAATTTTGTTTGCCTAATTTGTCAGTCTTTTAAGTCTTTCTGCTAATTCCTCAGAATGAATTAGAAATGTTTACTACAACATTCTGTAAAAGGAGTGGTTTCCTAATGAAACACAGAGATCCCAAGGCAGTTTATCAGCACACACAATGATACTTTTTTCCAAGTCTGAACTACTCCTAGTTAAGACCATCACAAGAATACATACCACATTTTACAGACCTTCCAAATGCCTATGTTATTAGCTATGTTCTAAAACACAAGGAGTTCTGAATTATGGTCATATTACTAAATGTAGAATGCGTCATTGCTAACGACTGCTTAATCCAAAATCATTACTTGTATGACTTTAATGGAAGCTGCTTAATCTTCTATCTTAAGACTTACTTAACTTGCAATTTATCACAGATTCAATTTGTATTGTTGAGCAATGTAAGCTGGATTTACTACTGTATTTCTTTATCACACACACCAACCTTCAACCTAGCAAATCGTATCTCTTTTAAGTGGCAGAGAAAAAGATTGAAAAACAAAATTCAAGGAACACAACGAAAAGAACCCATGGTTCAGGCACTTGAAATCCTGTAATTCCTGTAACAGAGACTTCTCTTCTATCTATATTTTTTATGGTCCATGATACCATGATACTAAATATGTGGTATTCTATCAGCACAAAAGTAAGACAGAGGTCTACAAGATGATTAGAGTCACAGGGATGATCAGCATGTATTGACAGTTGCCCAGTGTCTCCCAAATCAGATGCTAGAGTCAATGATCCAAAGCCGGTAGAAGCAAGGCTCAATAAGCCAAATATGTCATTGCAAGGAATGGAGAGTAGACTATTACATGTCCTGCCAAATGGGACCGTGGATGCCAGATTCCAGAAGTGTAAGAGGACTGGGACTGGGCAGGGGGGCGAATCTAAGAAAGCCATTAAGCGTCACAAACCACAGAAGACTGAGGAAATCCCCTTGGAAGCTGAGATAAGGGCAGGTGTTACCATATAGGCTCCTCCCTAGACGTCTAGCAACACCTGCTGCTGGAGACAGAACGTAAGACCCAACGCACTCTTCACTTACTTACACACCTTATATTCACTTATTTAATACAGCACTAAAGTCTAAAGACAAACATTTTAAAACGGCATAAATGAACAGTGCTTCACTGCAAAATCTGGTTTATGCTAGCCAAAAACCTAGTTCTGAGGCTAATTTGTCCAGTACTTTAAAATGAGAGATGAATTATTTGTTTTGGAAGAGAATACCTGAAGTACCTTTCCATCTTTCATGAACCATTACTAAAGACTGGCTGAGTCAGTAATCTTACTGAGACCTAGTCAGTAATTTGACTCAATCCTTAAACCAGTTGCATTCTCTGAACAACATATTTTTCAAACTGAGGAATCTGACTGTTGAGGAATCTGACTGTTGCATTTAAACTTACAAAGATAACACCAACTTTTGTGATAGCTTCATTGTTACAGTGGCTCAAATATGATGGAAAATGAGTCTTGTGATAAGAGAAGACAAACAGACTGCCTTTAAAATGAAATTTTCTTTCCTATTACCAATTTTTAATGTAAAAAAATAAACAGTAATATTAGTCCTCCTCTCGATGTGGTTTTTAGAAAGCATGCTTGGAGATTCTAGTCTCACACATCTAACTACGGACATTTCTCCTATGTTCAGGTTAGTAACAGTTAAATAAAATTCGTATTTTTAGAATTTGAAGTAGTATCAGACATGTATTATACTTAACCACTATACTATTAGATAATAACGCAGTTCTGCACTTAGAGCATGCTAAGATAGAAATACGCATTACAGGTCTGCGTGTAAGTGCTCCTCCAGCTGCACATGCTCAGGGCCAGTTATAAAAACCAGATCTCACAAAGATACTGACCAGTATGGCGAGGTTTTCAAAAGTGAAAATTAACTAATAATCTGTGTCTTGCGCTGAGATGTCTTGTAAAATCCAACCCAAATACATTTCTAATCAAAAAACGTACTATCTGATGTTCTGTTGGTCTGACAATATAAAAACAGAGGGTTGTGGCACAACACAGGGCATACAGTTGCTTAGGTATTAACAAGTTTCACTAGACAAAAACTAGAAAAAAAAATAATACTGCGAAACACTGCTTTTTCATTGAAAATCAACTGATGAAAATAAGAACTTAATTCAGCTTCTCACCTTCAGGCATCTACTGCCTACTGAAATACTCTACTGTACTCAGGATATTTGGCTCAGGCCCAGCAGCTGTGACACAGGAAATAGATGAGACCTGTGTCTTCTGAAGTTGAGGCTAGAAGAAATATTCAAAGGTATCTAGATAACTACATGTGGAAGCAGAATCTAACCCCAAGCTTGTTAACCAGACAAATGAACAAAACACATTCAGAAAGAAAAGCCTCACCCTTAATTTCAGTCTGTATTTATGAGAAAAGTAAAAAACAAATATTTTAAACTGAATGACAGAATTAAATAGGAAAATATTTTTAAGTAGGGTTTCTAGAAGAAGATCACTAACACCTTTAAAAATGTATAAGACTGGTTTTATAGTTGGCTGCTCTATATAGTATTTGAATTTTACCTCTGATAAACACTTCAGACTTTAATTATTCACTAAAAAGGTATCTATTAGCTTCACAACAGTAAACTTAAAAGGGAGAGACCTCTCATCTTATACTCTGCACTTGTTCTGAGGCAGCACCATAAATGAGAAATGGATAAAGACTCTGAAGTGAAAATGAGTCTTACTTGACACAAAGGAGATGAAACAAAGACAGCTTTAAGCAGTTTTCTCCTTCACTGGTTCCTGATTCAGCTAACCCCTTGGGCAAGCACACAGACATTTCAGAAAAAGATTTCCTTCCCCCCCCCCCCCCATTTTTTTTTTTTTTAACCACCTTTATGCAAAAGATTACCGGAAAAACAAGTCATGTTTACCCTGCCATAATCAACCTGAACTCAGTATCATGGGTTACTTCCAAAGAGTTACACCAGGTAAAAATGCCTGTATGTTTACCCTCACTGGAATGTCACCTTGAATTAAAATAGATTCGCAGGGAGTTGCATGAAGATTTGGATTTTCTGTAACTACATAAGACCCTATGAAGGTATTAATTGAAGTGTTAGGACTAGTACACAGCAGAGAATCATCCAAGAGTAAATCACTCCTTACAAGGATCTACAACCCCAACGCAGCTCAAACAAAACAATAATCCTCCTCAGTCCTGTCCGATGTATGTCAGCAATCACTAACATGCCAATCTATATTTAAAAAAATAAATATAGCAGAAGGCTTATTCATAGCCAGTGAATAAGTCTATAACTAAAGTTTAAATAAAAGTTCATACCACTGGGGACAAAAGTAGTGTTACTCCATAAAACAGGTTTTTTTTTAATAGCCATAGTCCTACCTTTCTTTTATCCCCCTCATTATTCCAAAAATAAAAACAGGTACGGAGTTTCTTAGTTTCTTGGAATTAAGATACTCCAAACACAGGAATGAAAAAATATCCTGTGTTTCAAATGTATATCTCAATTACTTATTTCATACGTTTAGTAACTTTGCATGAAGGTGCTTTACTCAAATTCATTTTCTAGTTCAAGTATCTTTGAAAAAAAAAGGTATCAGTTCAAAAACGCAGCGTATCTGTCAATCATATCAGTTTATTTCTAGAGGCTTAAATCCATTCTTACACTGCCCAAACAGGAATTGTTTCCTATGAGGAAAGAAAATGAGAGAATAATAAAAAAATTAGAAGATTAGGTCTTAGGTCTTAGTTCTACTTGAATCCAGAACACCTAACAGCACTAAGAATATGAATTTCTGCCTAGAAAATTTAGAAGAGAGTATTTTTTCTACAATTTATCAGAACACATCCAACAATCGGGGACACAAGGATATATTCTGTATCTACTGGATGTTGTAATTTAAATGTACTTCTGTTATCAAAATGACTAAGCCTCTGACGCATCTCAATTAACTTCGATGCTTAGAAAGTTTTTCACATCAAGTGTAGCATCCCACCACAGCGTGAGTATGATAGATTCTAGTGACTAGAATCTTTCTGGGCTGGAGCCAAATATGCTATTTGTGATGAATACCCTTCCTGCAATATGTTAATCACAGCCCGTAAGGTGCAGTAACACTCCAGAAATCTCTCTTCCGCTTGCTACTTCAGTGCAATGTTCTCATCCACATCACTCCAGTGTATAAGGCTCAGTGCCCCCTCCATCTCCTCACCCCACTTTCACATCTATCTCTAAAACATAGCTGTTTACAAGCCTCCTAGTCCTGTCAATCAATACCTGCTTTCCCAAGCTTTCTCTGCAGCCTATTTCGCAGCCAACTTCTGCCTGACATGCTGCTTTGCAGCCATGCTACACAAAGAGAAGCAAAGCTGCACAACCACTGGTCTGAACAAACCACACCATGGGAATTAAGGAACCTCCATCTGGTTGTCTGCTCACACACTGCCAGTATCAGAAACAAGTAACTTGCAAATTTTTGGCCTGCTATAGGCCATTCCGCTCTTCTAGCCCGCAGATAACTTTCTTTTCATTTTGTTCCATCTTTGAGCTCTTAAAAACTTATATAATCACTTGACATGTGTGCTGCACATCTCAAAAGACAACAGAAATATGCTGTGAAGAAAGGGAAGAGTAACTGAGAGATGCAGAGAACAACAGGGGCCAGAGTAGAAGCAGAAATCAAATTATTAGAAACAGTTCAAGAAATTCAGGAAGTTGATTATCATATACTGAGTGTTATAGTTGGGCAACTAAATAAAGTTGGTTAAAAAAGGTGGACAATCTCTTCATAAAGTATCAATATCACATATTACAAACTAGCAATCTGAGCACAGTTCAACTGTTTGCATTATTATCTGCAAACTATTATTGCAAAATATGGTACATAAAAGGTAAATAAATTTTAGCACATCTTAATCATAACAAGCTGTTGTTACTGACCTATTTTACTTAACTCCATTAAAAACATCTTTAAAGAATCAGAATTGGAAAAAATAATTACATATCCTAAAAAAAAATTCATTAAAGAAGGGACTGATAAATGAAAAAAATGAGGATAGTGAACTGTATTTTCGTCAAACCAAAACACATGCAAGGAACTTGCACTGTCTAGTGGGTAAATTATAGCTGATAACAGCCTACCAATTAACATGTAAATATTTCTACTTTAACAAATTGAGATTTTAATTCTGACTGAATCAAGAAATGGCATATTTGGACCCTCCTGCCAGCTAAGGATGAAAAACAGCAAACATTCAGAGTTTTGGACTGAACTTGAACAGAGTGTATTCTGTGACCTTGCTATCTCTTGCTGGTCAATATATTTAAAAATTAGGTAGTGTAACATCCATAGATTATCTTTAGCATAAGTCTATATGAAAAGACAGGTAGTGAAAGAATAACTAATTATGATCTTATCAAACACTGAATACATTAGAATTATGCTATATAAGTATCAGTAAGTGCACCATAAAATTAGAAGTAAAGAGTAGGCTTGCAAGCACATAGGCACAGACAAAAACAAAGACTGGAAAATATACCATATCACACTGAGGTAACAGAAACAAAGATACGCTACAACAACTAAGATGATGGTTTATGACAATGTAGTTACTGTGAACAAATACTGCTTTCAGAAAAGATGGAATTTCAAATATCCATTATATTACAGCAAGCATTTCCCTGGGTACTAAATAATGAAACTATTTACCTATAATTATTGTTCTCCAGAGTTAAGCATCCTCTATAGATGTGCTCTAATTATAATACCTTCAGAATGAAGATATTCCTAGGCCTCTCCCAGATTCTTAAATCATTCCTTCCTCCATCCCAGATGAGGGGAGCAACTCTGAATTGCAACCTCAGAAAACTGAAAATCAGTCCTGTCCCATCTGGGAATTGTAGTCATCTCCATGAAATGCACATACAGAACACGCAAGTGCAAGAATCTAGCTTTTATGCTTGAAATAAAGTGGTGAGAAACAAAAATGTCCTGATTAGGGGTTCAATCTCAACAGAAAACCTGGGTAAATTGACCAGAGCACCTCTGCCGTGTGACAGGCACGTGACAAGCTGTGAGCCTCTGTCAAGCAGCAAGCATGTTCTGCCCGGGGTGGCCTGAGGAGGGACTCACAAAGGGCTATGGAGCTGGGCCAGCTTTGGCAGCTGAACAGGTCAGGTCCCACTCACTCCTAACAGTGCACGAACACGGTCCCGTCACTGAAGTGCTCAGCTGTGTCACTGAAATATCTAACTGATCCATTCTGCCATTCCCGACAAAGTAGCGCTTCCCACTTCTTCGCTGCCCTCCTGGAGTCCCTTTCTATGAGTACCCTTTTCCTCTGCCTGCTTCTGCACAGAACTTACAATAACTATACCAGTACCAACTACAGCGAGATGTACAGTAACTTAGTACTGCGTATTACTAAGCTTGCCTAAGTGAACACGGCCCCTCCTCTATTGCTTCTCTCTAAAGGTTTACGGGATCAAAGGAAAGAAGCTGCAAATTGTCCCATAAATTACAGGAAGATGATAGAGATAACTACAGGGGACCACAAGAAATGAAGGAATATGGGAAACACACATGAGAAAGAAAACAGAGTAGAAAAAGAACAGATACCCTGACATTACGTTACGCTTCTAGTATTAGGAATTACTCGGATTAAGATTACTGAGGTGCATAATGAAGTTAATGAATACACGTACATATAATTTTTGGTTTATGAAGGCCAAACACAAAGGAGTTTTAAACAATGTTGCCAGGAATCAGAGAACATTAACTAGAAGTGGCTGCTTATCATGAACTGAGGCTATATTATACCTTTTAATTTCTTCTATGTAGATGTTACATATGCCCACAAAGTGTAACAACTACCTAGCGTGAACTAGGACAAGCATTCAAGGTTGCTGAAAGCATGACGTCTGTCCACATTCCTGCAGTAATATACACAAGACCCTTATCTTTTAAAATAGCAAATACATTCACAGATAGAAGTCCAAGCTTCCTTCACACACTATAATGAAATAGTAATGTGACCAAAGCAGAGTAACAAAGTACAGAACAAACATAATATTAACTTCTATACAATCTTAATCTTACTTATCCTTGTGTGGGCTCTCCACATAAAGTTTAACAGTTATATTGATGTAAGGTGTACTTGGTATACTCAGCATTGCTTCCTGTAAAAATCTAGCTCTTCAGGAAGATCAGAACAAACAGGTACTGAAATAGCTATATCAGATATATTATAAAGATGAATATATGAAGAGTGTGATGTAACACATAACGATTTTTTTTTATAAATACTGAGTTCATACAAAATAGTAATAAAAAGATTTTACTCAGAAATATCTGAGCATTTTCTGAGATAAAATACCTATCATTAAGTTTCTTCTTACTAGATATATCCAGGCTTAGAAGTGATCACAAGGCATGCTGAACACCTGCAACCTCCTACTGAAGTCACTGAGAGGTGAAGGCTTTCAACACTACCCAGGATCAGACCCTCAGCTTATCACAAGAACTACTATAAAAATCATACACAACTTTTAGAAGGAATTAGCTAAAAACAAGCAATGCTCCAGACTGCAGGAAAAAAAATAGTTGCTTTACTCCTAAATTTATTTATGTTACTGTCCCTTGGATCAAAAACTTTACTTTTTAAAAAGCAGATACCTGCGGTCCATCTCTGGCTTCATAGAAGTCACCCACTCCTATTTTTGCACTGAAGCTGAAATTGTCCCTTGAGATATCCATTATTCCATTTCTGCTGAGATACTGAAAAAATCACATATTTTTCCACTTCAGCTTGTAAATTATTACAACTCAGCTTTGATGTAAAGCTTTCTGAGTGTAATGTTTTGCATATTCTATAAAGTGAATATGCATTTTTAAGAGATCAAATCAGTAAAAAGTTGAGATACATTAAGCCTCACATCACAGGACATTTTTGAAATAAGGAACTTTATTGGAAGAAAAATCACATTTTGTATTAAGAGCATGCTTAGTAGCGTAAGAATCCAGAAATTTAGAAAACAAACCTACCTTTATTACTTCAGGATACTGTCTCAGCTTCTTTCCACAAGGTGCAAAATATGCTACTTCACCTTGAAGACGACCACCGAAGTTTCTTATTCGTGTTTCTCTTTGCCAGCTAGAATAATAAGAAATAGTTGCATACAACTTTTCTCTTTTTTTAATAATGTCAATTCAATAACTTTACATGAAAGATAAGAATCATATCTAAAATGTGACAGGGTATCAAAAACCATTTAGGCAAAAATAGAAACTTTCATTATGCAACTTAACCAAATTCTGAATACATATGGATTTATATCAAGCTATTTACATATTACCAGGTTTCTAACTACTTAGAACTGTATCTCTGGCACAACTATACGAGATCTGTTCAGGCTCAGATCTCAGATTTCAGATCAGGAATTTGAGACAAAAGAATTAACACGTGAAATAGGATGACACTTCCAAAGAGATCCAGAGTAATTGTGAGTCAGAAACCTAAATCCTTGAAGCTCTTTTGAATGCTTGAAGCACTGGCACAGCTTGCCCAGACAGGTTGTGGAGTCTCCTTCTCTGGAGATCTTCAAGGCCCACCTGGATGCAACCCTCTCTACTATGCTCTAGGTGGCCCTGCTGAGCAGGGGGGTTGGACTAGATGATCTCCAGAGGTCCCTTCCAACCTTACTGATTCTATGATTCTTTTAATGTATTTCAGCCTCAAATACTTTAAAATGCCATTTCTTTACCAAATGATTTTTGAAGGTATTATCTCCATTTACCAAATCTGAAGTAAACATGCCACCTACCCATACTCCAGAGGAACACGCAGCTCCCTTTCATCTGTTACTCTTCGTCTTTTTGAAATACCTGAAATAGAACTTCTGATTAACACCTAAGAACGAACATCAAAAAAGTCTAAAAACAATGTGTTCCTAAAATATATTTTTTATATTTATAGCCCCAAACCACAAAATAAGCCATTTTTATGTTTTCTCCATTATATACACCTAAAGTAACAAGAAAATAAATTTAACTTATTTTTCTTTCAAAATATTTTTTTCTCTAGGTTTCCTTTGATCTTTTTCTTCTGAAATTGTAAATGAGATAAAACATGAACATACTCTACAGAATTCCTGGTCTTGTTTAGCTCTTTCAGGTCCTATATGGAGGTAAAATAAAATAATTGGTTGCCACTTGTATCTCCCCCCTAGAAAAATGTTTTTTTTCAGTACAGAGGATGAGAATGAACACATTCTTTAAAGCTCTTTAAAAATCCATACATTACTGGATTAAGCCTTCAAAGAGCACTGTGTATATATTGCAGTCAAATCTCAAATAGAGAATATTTTGGGGATTTCTCCAGTTATTCAGAATTCATATTACTACTTACATGTTTAGTGCTCATCACAGGCTAAATCAAAAACACAACAGACATTTGACAGCAATGGGGTTTTACAGACTGCAGAAAGTTGCTACTTTTCTTAGGCCTTTTACTTAAGAGAGCTGTAAGACATCAACTATGGACATAGGTAAACTCTGAGAAGACGCATCTCTCAAAAAGGCAGTTTAGAGCCTGTGCGACGAATGTGACACATCTCTTGCCAGTAGAAATGGACATGGAAGAATATCATTATAAAGTTGCACTCCTGAAGCGTTTCTGAAGCTGCTCTGACTTCTACAGCCTGGAGGAGTGTCAGATGGTTTAATGGCACAGGCTCTCTGCTGAGATGGCTGAATGGTCTGTAAGCAACTGATGACCACTCTCCTCTATAGTACTCATCGACAAACTGTCCACTCTTGGCAGGCAAACTTCTTGGACACTTATCTGTGGTCTTAAGCACGACCATTACATTAACTCATTAGGCATTAATGCTGGGGGGGGAAACACTGTTTGTCTGAATATAGGTGAATTTCAAAAAGGAGCTGTTCAGTAAAAAAAAGCAGAGAAGACATCTCTTCAGTGACTGACTACCTTTAGGTAAGACAGATCAAAAACAATTTTAAATTACATAATGATGACTCTTAGTAGGCAAAAAGTATTACACCTAAACTAGGTAGACAAATTTAAGGTATTGTGCCTCCCACCTCCATCTACAAGCAGACACAAATCACCATCGGCCTTTTACAAGCATAAACCAATGTAGACTACTGAGCAACAAAATTAGCTTCATGTTTTAAGAATCTGGATTACCCCTAAAACCTGGGAAATCATTTACAAACTGTAAAATGAACAGGCCTGTTCCTGAGAGAAAAAACAAGTAGATCCCTTATATTTTTTCAAGGTTAATGCCCTCAATGACAAAGCATGTATTTCCTACTCTACCAAACCCCAAATATAAAGATCAATTTAGAAATGTATATCCTTATTTAAAACCTACTTATTTACTTGTTAAAGAAATATCAAGTTGCTAAGTAGTAAGTACGCAATTTAACTGTTACTGTGTCAATAAATACGTGTGTCTGACTTTAAAAAATGCAGACTTTTCCGTAGCAGTACTAATTACTGAATCTTACAAATTACTCACCAAATGAAAGATTATGAACACTATCAAACATCATAAAATTACTAAATGTACTTTTCATACACCTTTTAGAAATACTTGCTAGGTGTAATCCACACATTCTGTTTCGAATACTTTAAAAATAATGAATTAAGTTATATTTCAATGAAACAATCACTGAATTTGTTGAGGAAAGGGCATAAATAAAAGATTCTGCATGCAAATTATAATGCATAGGAATTTAACATGACCTACAGTAACGGCTAGAGAATGTTAGTAAATACTAAAGACTAAATAATGAAGGTCTTTTACATAATAAACATAAAATCTAGCTATTAAATACTACTTTCTCCAAAATAACTAAGAATCTGATACTACCACAATGGTTTGGAATGAAAATGTCCTGAACTAAGAGCTAGGTTCAGGTCATCAGTACACCAAATTCTACTGACTGATTATATTATCTGCTCAAAACATTTGGGAAAATATCACTTGGTAACAGTGTCTTAATTACTTTTTATAAAGATTTTTATAATACATGCCAATTTTATGTAATACTGTATTATATAAAAAGACTTTCAGATACCACAGTGTGTACTTGGTGCAAGTGCAGAGGATGGTGTCCCAATAAAAACTGTAGGATGGGACTCAGGACATAAGGCAGCTGGCGCAGAACTTGGGGTCTTTGCTATCTGGAGATTAAGCGGTGTGGAATGAGCTCCAAGACCAATGGAAGAGCTCTTCACAGACGGAGCAGTTTTACTCAGTTTCAGTGGAGGTTTTTCTCCCTCAGTGTCTGTATCTGATTCCTCTTGATCTTTATCATCTTCATCATCTTCATCTTCAGATCCTTCTGTATCTGACTCAGAATTACTGTCAGACTCTGTTAAAAAATTGTAGTAAAAGGCACATTGTGACTGGATAACTAAGAGCAACTATACTTCAGTTCTAACGCTCATCAAATTCACGGCTTTATTAAGTAAGAAGGTTTTCTCCCTTAAAAATATTTTACAATGTCTCTGAGTATCAACAGAATGTTATAATGAATTTACCTAAACTTAACAATGACTATAAATATGACAGTATAAAGTAATTTGGCATGATCACGCACTGTGGTTTGGGATCGATTTTTTTTATTATTATTATTGAGGAGCCAAGAGATGGAGAAGAAGCAGTATTTTAAGAGATTCTTTGCCTTTTAATTGGCTACAGCTAAGACATCTCCTGTGAATCAGGCAGCGTCTGCACAGGATGGGCATTTTACAGGTTGTGAAATACAGCATGAAGAGCAGGAAGCAGGAACCAGGTACAGGGCTGAAAGCTGTTCAAGGCTAGAGATGTGACAATCTGGGCAAAGGAGAGGTCAAGATAGGGTAAAGCATGAATGGGTGAGGAACTGAAGGTAGGCTAAAGCTGTAGGGAAAAAAGAGGATTAGTATAGGGTTTATGGCGGAGATGGAGAAAGACAGTAATAAAGGTGGAGCTGGACACAAGGGATGCAGGCACCGGAAGAGAAAATAAATCACTAGGAATATGAGCTCCACCTTGAAAGGCTTAGCTAGGCTTAGCCTTTCTGATTTGCCTAAGGGCCTTTAAAATTGTAATGTGAAAGCCGTCTACAAACATCTAAGGCTTTGCAACTATCCTGGTACCTTTCTCTAGTCTTGTTCACTCACTACTCTGCTCCTGAACAAAGCCCAAATTGACCATCAACCAGCCTATTCTCTCCAATCTTTTGGCTACTTTGACAGCTATGCAGTATATGAGCCTAAGCTGGGCGACTCATCTGGAAGCCTGATCCTTGACAGCCCTTCCATAAGGACCTGAAGACCCCTTACCGCGACAGCTGGAAGCATGCTTGTCATAAGAACAAAAATCAGAATATTTGAAACGTGATTTTGGATATGCAGCTACTGGAGACGAGGAGGAACGCAGAACTTTCCAGTGTATCTGTAAAACACACTGTGGGCCATGTTACCTCACATTGCCTATCCACATTAAAAAATTCTAGGAAAATCATCTTTTCAAAAATAACATTTCTACTTTTCCAATTAAAAAGATTAAACTACCTGATTGACTATCATCAGAATCATCATCTTCATCATCCTCATCGTCATCATCATCCTCATCGTCATCATCATCGTTTGAGTCGTCAGAGTCTTTACTGCTGGGGGCGTCTGAGTCTGCCCCTCTGAACTGCTCCACTACCAGTTTTGCAGAATGAAGGCGGTGTTGTGTTTTTACTGCATTTACTGCATTATTGCTGACTGTTTTATCCTTTCCTGAAGTAGGTAACACAGGAGAGGTAGAGGGCAGAACAGCTGTCCGGTTACCAGCTGTTTTTTTCCCACATGCACTCAAGTTCACCGGTGAAGAAAAAGGGACACTAACAGATGTGGCTACACTTTCATTGATCTTGGTCTGTGATTTTGGTTTGGTAGTAAGTGCTAGAGGAGCTTCCTGGATGACGCTCTGAATAACTCCATTGGCTTGGTGATTACCTAAAAGTGCATTTGTAAGGAATGGATTAGAATGGTTGTTTTCCAAAGATGTGTGTTTTTGATGAGCTGGTGAACTAGAAGTTGGTTTGGAGCTTGACAAAGCTGCAATAACCTTCTTCAAGTTCTTAGATGAATCCTGTTTCTTCATCTGTGCTATTGGGAATGTCTGTTTATATTGTTCCTACAGAAATAAGAAGGGAAAAGGGAGATTAATATTTTTTGAGCCAGGAAAACTCTTTTCAACCTTCAACATTTTAGTAAGTCAAAAGTAGGTGGTAACTACAACTGAAGATATGATTAATGTGAAGTTGCTTTAGGCTCACACTTGATTTTCACTATAAATTGAAGAGGAAAAGACTAGTCCACAAACTCAAGATGAAGCTAATCTAAAATGCAGAGGGAAGCTTTTTCACTTGCTACATTACCCTAAGACAGTAGTTTTCATGAAGATAATATGAATCTTCTAAAAAAAATCATTAGGAAAAAAAAAATCAAAAGGTAATGCCATAGGGAAAAAAATCCTCTTTTTACTCATTTCAGCATATGAAGTCTCATTAGTGAACGTAAATCTAGTTTTAGAATTAATCCATTTTGAATCACAAGGTAAATACAACACAGGCTACAAAAAAAGTTATAGCAAAAATTGATACAGAAATCCATAAAAAATTGTACTACTCTAAACTAGTGTTACAACCTTTTTTTGATCTCTGAAATATTACTGGCTGTTACTTAATTACTTTAAATAATTAAGTAACTTAGTACTTTAAGTTTGTACTAAATACAAACTTTAGTATTGCATCAGAAATAACAGATAAAGCTTACACTGCCTTATTGTCAGGACTCTTCAAAGGACAAAGAAAGTATCTAGATCTTCCTTGATAGAAGGAATCATAACAGAATGAATGCACAGTAATAAAAAGCCGTATTGATACAAAATAGATAAAGATGGTGCTTTTAAAATAAAAGTTACTATCATTTAAAATTGAATATTAAAATATGAAAACTTGTAAAATAAAAATTCATGCACTACATTTCCAGTAAAATTTTTACAGAAAGGCAAATTACTAAATGGGTGAGAAATCACCAGCTAAACACTCACCAGTTAGATATCAATCAAATGAGCTCAGTTTACTCTTTAGGAATACCCAGCCTAAACATTTTTAAATACTAGATCATTATTCTCTTCCAGTTTCCATTCAAATCTAACTGAACATAAATTATGAAAATCCATCATAAGTAAATAAAAATGCATCAGCTGTATTAAACAGTAATAAAATACAGACACTGAGAATCTGTAGATACAGATTCTTTGTTTTATAAGCTACAGAAATGCCAAGATATATACGTGTAAACATATTGCATATTCCTGATCAGCAAAAAGGAGGATCAAATTTATTGTAAACGCCATACTGAGTTTTAATAGCTATCCATTTGTGAATATCCTCCTGTCTTTAACAAACAAACCAAAAAGCACACAAAAAAGAACTACTTATTTAAAAAAGAAGGCTATCAGCTCTATGATTTACATCATGATTAATATAGATAATTTTAGTTACTTTTACTTAAATCTATCCACCTTGAAACCAAGAGAAGCCACGCTCACATACAAAATATGGGAAGTGTTACAGCTGAAACTAGGAGAAGCATTAGAAAAGCATTCAGGCCAGACTATTTACCAGGAGTACTTTTCTCAATGTAATATACTGATCTAAGCTGCTAAACTTCCTTAAGAGATGCACAACACAATCCTTTCTTCTTTTTGTCAGGATGTAATGAAATATAGAACTTCTATATTCATAACCCACCATGCTGAAGCCCTTCCAAATGCAGTTACATTCTGTCTTTAATTTATCCTGTGTATTCTGGCCACATTGGGAACGAGATCCCGAATACAAACCAATGAGACTTACAGAGATCCACATAAATATTCAGGTATGTAGTTCCTTATAAAATCTGTAATAGTTTCTCAACTGAAACACATTTGGAGGAGGTAGGCTTTGATATGTATCTTACAAGGTACTCTTACCAGTACATGGTTGACTTTCAAAAGATCTGTAGAACTTTACTATGCGATGAGCGCAAAACTAAGGTTCAGCATTATGTGACAATAAGCTGCGTATGTAATTGCATCATGTATACATTTAGATATGCACATATACATATGTATTGCCAAGTAAATTACTTGCTTTTCTCCAAGATAACAGAATAGTTCAAGACATTGGTAATGTACAGTGAACTATTTTTAAATTTGAAGTATAATATTTGCTGCTCTAAAAAAGGAAAAAATGAGGTAGTTCAGACCCTATAATGATCCACACAATTTAGCTAATTACGTCATTCAAAAATTCACATCAGTTCTAGGCATGTCAAAAATAAGAGTGATTCAACAATAAATACAGATATGTATTTCAAAACATTTCAAAGAGCTTTACAACAGAATGCTATACCTTGTTAAGAACATGACAGGTTACAAAAAATTATGTCATTGGTGACTTTGACTCACCCGTTTCGATCTGACATCACCGGTCGAAGGGGCAGATTCTTCAGAGGTATTTTTGTTCCCTGCTTTGAGTAGGGCAGGGGAAGGAACTATAAGTTTTAAACAGGTTTCCTTTTTGGCTTGATTTACCAAAGACAAAGGTTTCACATTGGGAACCAGTCCTGTAGACTGTATTACACTTGTGTGTTTGTTCACAGATTCCTCCTTTGCCTGAGAGCTTTGGAAAATAAAGGGAAGCTGCTGTGACAACACCTGAGGCTGCTTCTGCTGGGACTGGAATGGTGAGTGAGTCTGGGAATCAGACACAAGAGGTATCTGCTGGTGTGTTCTTTTTTCTTGGGACTTTTCCTGTGTTTTTTGTCCATCTGTTTTCATATCGGTTACACCACTATGCATTAGCACCTGCAAAATACGTATTTTTGTTTATTTTAGATCAATTAAAGATGCCGAATAAAAATTACACGATCAATCCTCATAAAACAATTATACTATTCTTGACAGAAAATGAACAATAATAGTTTTAAAATAACCTTATATTTTATTGTTTAGTCTTTCCTAAATAATTTCACCATGTGAACATACTGTTTAATAGAGAAACAGTTCTAAAACATAATGGTTTTGAAATGTATTCTTGACTATAAATCTCTTTTTCTCCAACTGGCTGCTGAGGAAAATTAACTGCTATAGTAGGAAAAAAAACCTGCAAACAAAACGCAGTATCCACAGAAAGACAGTTCCAATACACTATCAGTACACAGCACTTAATGTCTTTTTATTTAAGTATTTTCTATTTTGTATCAAAACTGATGAGCTACCAACTGTTAACTATCAGGTCCTCCACCCCAAAAAGGATGGGGAAAAAACAAACAGAAAACCCATAAATTAAAACCAAAATAAGCATTCCTAACTTGCATTAATGTGCAAGTAAACAATTGCTCACTGTCACAATTGTTAACAGACCAATTTTTCACAAACAGCTTTCAGTTACAAGACTTTTAGCAGCAATGAGGTGTCATACCTTGTTCTTGTTTTTATGATGTGCTTCATTTTCAGAATCAGAATCATCATCTTCACTCTCTTCAACACTCTGGTCTTCCTCCTCCTCCTCCTCTTCATCCTCCTCTAGATCATCAGAGTCACTACTACTAATGCCTTCACTTGAGGTGTCTGAAGAGGAGCCTGAATCACTGTCACTGTTACTGGAGCTTTCCACAGCTTTTTTCCTAGGTTTCTACAAAGAAGATGAATGCTACTATTAATGTCCCACCTTTATCCGTTGTATCATCTAATCCTTAGCCTTAATCTCAGGAACCCGTGAACACCTGATTCTGGAGACAGCCTTCGCAAAAAGGAGAAAGAAGTTGTTCACAAGGTGATAAATAATAAAATACATTGCAAGGTTCCACCAAAACCATTTTGGGACAACATTCATTGTCAGGATAGCAGGCACCACCACACTTCAAAAGCAACATATCAAACTCAGGCCTGGCAAACTAGTCTGGAATTCAGGTCTAGCAAACACCTGAAGAATGCACTACTTCCAACAAATTTAAAAACCAGGGCATTATTTTAAAATAATTTTGAAAGAAAGAGACATACGAGATTAATCAAGATGTTTCAATGACACATTCATTTAAACTACATTGCTTGACATGTAATTTCACAGTACATGCTGTTCAGCAATATTATGCTTTGCATATTGAAAAAAATACACTCTACAAGTGGCTCTTGAGAACTGCTTCTCAAAAATCCTACTTCTTCTGAGGTATCACAGACTTACATGGCATTTCATGAAACAATAGAAACAGTTATCTGCTGAAGAGGGTGGGGGGAAAGAAAAGTGTCAAAAACACAGGAACTGTGAAGCGCTGAAACTGCAAGACCAGGTTTTAAAATACAATAGATAAGAAAGGTTAGGTTTTGGGAAACTAACTAAAAGGAATATGTGCATTTCACAAAAAAAAAATTGAAAGATATTCATGCAGACTGTGTTATGCTGGAGACTATGTGAGAGATGCATGAAAAAAGAGTGTATTTAATAAGCAAAGATCTGGCAGAATGATATGAGAAGGTGAAGAACTGGATGAAACAATTACAGATGTAGGGCAGTGACAGAACAGTGTTAAGTAGCATCCAAACTGTGCACATGGAGTCACTGAGGGAATCTGTAAAGAGGAAGTTAGGCAAAAAGTAGATAGCTGCCTCTACTGGACAACAAGAGCAAGCGACTAGAGTAAAAAATTTGCAGCAATTCTAGATTACAATAGAAATAAGAACATCAAATAAATTGTTCTTTAGGAATACTTTTTTTTTTCCTTAAGAAACACTGACACAATTTACTTTTCAAGTCTTGTTCGTATATCATAAAACAAGGGCTTTTAAAAGAACAAATTTACTGAAATTATCTGGAACTCATAAAACATTCTTACGAGTGGAAATGAATTTACCTTGTGGGATGCTACTTGGAAATACCTATTAAACATGAAAGTTTTAAGTAGATTATGCCTCAAACTTCAGTGGTCAGTTGGCTGGTATTTGTATCTTTTGTAATTAGGTTTTCTTTCTCAAACAGCAGTGGTGAACAGCAATACTTACATCATCATACTTACCACTATTAAAAGGTGCTTCATATCAAAATGCATTGCTTAACTGTTGAGAAATCTTAAGAACTTAACTGTATTTATATGGATATATTTTTATCTGCTTAATTCAAGAAGACATCAGTTGGTACTATAGACGAGTTACTACATTCTGAATGTATGCAGATATACATAAAGTTTTAATGAAACTGCACCTGCTATGGTAGGCCTTGCATGTCTGTGGATGACCTACTTTGTATCCCATTAATCTTTCCTTTACATTATATCTTTTTATCTTCCTGTCTAATTTTAGGTACAGACGTAGATTATTTGTTCATAACGGTTAGGGTCATAAAATGAAGGACTAAAATTACACTCTCAGAGTCACATCTCTACAACTGTATCCTACCTTCTTCCCTTCATAGTTCTCTATTTATCACTGTACTTTAAAGAGGAAACACCCAAAACATCATAATAAATTAATCTCCTAAAAACAGAAACAGCCAGTTATTTATAGTGCTGATGAAATATATATTGATAACCTAGACTTCCTCAGAATGTATGGACCATCTAGTAAAAGAAGAGTTTATGAACAATTTTACTTAGCTGATTGTATTCACTTTCACTCACCAACTACTAGCTACTGTATCTTATGAATCTAGCTTTTCACAGAATCACATAGCAGCTGGTCTCAGGAAATCACCTGATCCAAACCCCCTGCTCCAGCAGGTCAGCTTCAGCAGGTAGCTCAGGACCATGTCCACTTGGAATTTCCAAGGATAGAGGCTCAACCTCCTCTTTGTGCAACCTGCTCCAGGGTTCAATCACCTTCACAGTGAACTGTTTCCTTGTGTTCAAGTAGAGTTTCCTGGGCTTCTGTTTGCGCCCGCTGCCGCCCACCCAGTCACTGGCAACCAGTGAGGAGAGTCTGGCCCTGTCCTCTTGACACCATCCCATCAAATACTTATAAACACTGAAACGATCCCTCTGAGTTTTATCTTCTCCAGGATGAATAGTCCCATCTCTCTCACCCTCTCCTCATAAGAGAGATACTCCATTCCCTTAGTCAGCTCTGTGGTCCTGCTATCCTCTCACAGTGTAGACAACTGAATAGGGAAGTTATTACACCAAGAAAGTAATCAGGAACATTCTTCTGAAAAATAAAGGTGCAAGCTCTTCTTAGCAACATCTGAGATAGAAGTCTGACACACAAATGAGGACAACTAGCTACAATGCTTGGCTTTGAAACAATTTAAGCATAATAAATTCAAATACGGGAAGAACACAGATGCACCACTTCAAAAGAGAACCATCCAAGAAAGAAAAGACATTTTCAGACATAGAAATCAATACAATTCAAAAGCAATCAAACGTCTTGAAACACAGCAGGAACTGAACTATATAGTAAAATACAGCAGCTTTTCTCAGAGTTTTTTACTTTATAAACAAACAGAACCTCTTTTGACATAGCCGAAACCAACAGAAGTTGGAATAGCTGGTCTTTACCTGAAGGGATAGCAATTCAATAGCTTAGAGAAAAAACAGTGATACAGTATCTTGGGCTGCAGTAAGAACAGCATTGCCAGCAGGTCAACGGAGGTGACCCTTCCCCTCTGCTCAGCATCAGTGAGATCACCTCTGGAGTACTGTGTCCAAATCTGGGCTCCCCAATACAAGACACGAACAAACTGGGGCAAGTGCAACAAACAGCACTAAGAAGATTAAAGGACTAGAGCATCCTGTACACAAAAAACAGTTGAGATGGCTTGGACTGCTTAGCTTGGCAAAGAGAAAGCACAAAGGGGAATCTTAACAATGATTATAAACATCTGATGGGAGAGCAGAAAGAGGACAGGGCCAGACTCTTCTCAGTGGTGCCATTGACAGGACAAGAGACAACAGGCACAAACTGAAACAGGAAATTCCATGAGAACACACAAAAAAAGCTTTTTTTACTGTTAGTGTGGTTGAATTCCTGAAAAGGTTGTCCAGAGAAATTCTGGAAGCTCCATCTCTGCATATACTCAGAACCTGACTGGACACAATCCTGAGCAACCTTCTGTAGTTGACCTGACTTGAGCGGTAAGGTTGCACTAAAAAATCTCCCAAGGTCCCTTCCAACCTCAGCTGTTCTGTGATTCAGTTTATAGACATTAGAAAATCTGCTGGATGGTTATGCTAATGGAAAATGTTCGTCGTTATCTAGACTGAGTAAGAGTACCAACAAAGCAGCCCTTCCCAATCACCCAATGGGAGAGTCCCATCAAAGAGTCACCAGAGTGATGGTATAATAAGATTTCAGTTGTGATTTCAAAGTACTGATATTTAAGAAGAAAATGCATCATGACAAATGCCAAAAGGAGATATTAAAGATAAAGGATGAGAGTAGGGTTAACAACCCAGCTTTCCTGACTCTAATCTTGGAATCTAGATAGGTAACAACTAGATCCTCACCAAAAGATCTTGCGGTTGTTTCCTTGCTCATTAAACACTAACAATGGTAGGAAAGTAACTCAAACATGAGACAGAAGTTCACCAGCTACACCTTGTCCTCCTGGAGAGTTTTGTTTTACCATATGTGCAAATCATACTGGCCTTCCTTATCCCAGAAATTCCTAAGACAATCAACAGAAGGGCATTGGTAGAGGGGCAGCCCATTTTACATGTCTTTTGTGAGGCTGAAATGGCAATGTCAAATGAATTTGTATTTATAAAGAATAGTTATTTATTCAGTTGATCTTATACTCAGTAACAAACAGGGCAGTATAAGATCAACTGAATAAATAACTATTTATAAATAACTATTTATAAAGAATAGTTATTTATTCAGTTGATCTTATATTCAGTAACAAACAGGGCAGGCTTCTAAAGAAAAGAATAAAAGCACATGGAAGTCATCAGCATTGCAGTGTTTGAGAAAGTACAATACAGTCATACATAAGGTACAGCAGTTACTCAAGTTTTGTACATATGGAGTCACCTGACATGATACCTCAGACTGAAATCCTTACAACAAAATCCTTTTTCAGTAAAATATCTTTATGTTCAACAGATGTAATGCAACATGCCTCAGACATATAATAATGAGTGACAAATAGGCACAGTTTTTACATTACATTTTAGAGGTATTTTGGTTTATCATTGCCTGATGTGAACAGTTCTCTGAAAGATCAGATACATATCCAAGGCCCAAGCAACTGGATGAGAAGTTCTAAAAACTACAGTTTTGAAGATCAGGTGGTTCTACCACAGATATCTACTATTCAGAAGTCTCTTTCACACACTGCAGGCAGAAAAAAAAAAGAGTCATACACTACAAGTGACTCAGACTGCACTTTAGGAATCCCTAAAAGAGTAAGGCAATGAAACTAGAATTCAGTCAGGAACAAAACATTACACAAACTAACTCTTGACATTTTCATCAGCTGTAAAATCAGTTAGCTTGGAGCCAGCTCTGTCACTGCCCTTTATTTATTTACACGTATAAGAGATCAAATAGGACAAAGACGATGAGAATCTTTAGATGGCTGTAAGCAGCTTTTAAAAATCTAAGAACACACACCGCAATAAAGAAAAATTGAAACACAAATTGCATGTTCACTTTTAATAAACAATATTAATTGTTAGAGTTTCTTATAATATTCATTTGGTTATGAATATTCATATATATAGTTTTTCAATTCTGTACTGTTTGCCCAGGATAAATAATTTGAGGTTTAGATGGGATGAGAGTCCAAATCTAAAGAGTAAATAGTGAATAATAGCTTACATACGGTGTTTCTTCAAACAGCCAGAACTAAGTCCTTAGGTACAACATAGGCAAAGAAGATTTTTTTAAAAACTTGATAAGCTGGTGATGAAAAGAAGATCAAAGGGCTGTTAGAATGGTTGCCTACAGAGATGACAGGAATGGAAGAAAAGGCAGAGTTAGAGCAATTGCAGCTGGCAAGCAGAAATGCACACAAGAAGCCTGGGACGGCCTCTAGCGGTAACTTCCTTCCAGCACTCCCCAGGGGCATTAGGATTCTGTTAACACTTATGTTAACACATAAGGCAATAGAAAGTGAAATAGCCAACACAGCACAGCCGCTAACTGCAGGACCCAGACGATAGGCAGCTGGATACAACCCAAAGGGAATGGGATAAACTATTTCAGGGACCAGGAAGGACTCTGAGGAGTGTACAAGTATATCACGACCTCCTTTTAGACCTCCTCTTTAGAAAGAAAGCTTAAAAAAACATATTATCCAAGAAAACTGACAGCTTCAATTAAAACATCAACTCCCAGAGAAAATTACAGCTAAGAATACAATTAAAGGAATTAGAGGAGGAATACTAAAAATTAAAACCCCAAAGAAAAAAAAAACATTTAGAGCGGTATAAAGTTTATTGTTTCAAAATAAACTATTCAGTAAAATCTCCTATGGAACGAAAAATAATTAAAAAGAGGCAAGCGTTAGCATGCTTGGAATTTTAAGAACAGAACATCATTTGCAGGAGCAGTAAAATACTGCTTTTTCTGAGAACTTCTAGCCCTTCTCTCACTTCAGTTATTGCCCTGATTTATGTTTACTCATCTGCTTTTCCTAAGATGGTAACATATTCACGTACATAGCCTAAGAATATCATTCAAGTAGTTCCCCTTAAAAGTAATGCTTCGTATTAGTTTAATACATATATGCATAGGCATCAATAAAGAAACGCCTTGTATTTGTTACTTCATAAACAGAGATAAATTTATTATCCTGTGGAACCTAATTCATTTCTCTCTTAAAGGCATCATGCATATTTCAAAAAAGTACCCCAATCTGTAGGTCATTTTGAAAATCTAAGATTATACTGGCAAAATAACCCACTATTAAATATTCCATCCCTCAACTGCTCCCTCTTCATCTTCTGCCTTTAGAATGTCTCAGTTCCAGTTCTGGCCTTAATCTAACTTATTGGAACAAAAGTACTGAACACTGTACTGATTTTTTTAAATCAGATCTTTTGATCTGGTTCTTATTTTGGCATATCCTTTTCTCCAAAGATCTTCAAAATGCCTAAAACAACCCTCAATTCTGCTTCAATCCTGTATTGTCTTATATAGTAAATTTCAGATAAATTTACTAACCTCTGAGCCTCTCTTTAAAGTGATAATGACAATCACTAATCTCATACGTACGTATTACTGGAGGACACTCAGTTAACCACATACAAACAATAACACAACAGAACGGGCCTTTACAGAAGATGGTCTTTTGGGCACTTCCAACAAGTTCAAAAAAGTAAAGAGTGCATGATCGAGCCTGTACAGAAGGATTACGGAAGACCACTACACTCAGAAACATAGTGAGAATAGGGCTAAATGCAACAAGTTGGAAAGAGGAGGATTTTGAGCATTCTGTATGTTTTGATTGGAAAAGTTGTTCAAATCTTCCATTGAGTAATACTGATCACATCAAAACGTTTTTGAGGAGAAGAAATTTCAAGTAGATACGGATAAGAGGGACAGAATACAGAAACTACTAGAAAGTCAAGATTCTTTACTAGAATGAGACCAGGAACATCAAAAATCCCATCTAGTATTTAAAAAATAAAAATGACTACAAAAAGCTTAGGAAACAAAATTTTAGACAACCTGAAATTTACCAAAAGCTTTAGAGGCAACAGTTAAGATGTAACAACAAACAAATTTAAGAAAGGAGGTACACGAATTGAATACGTAGTTCCTCCTACAGCGAATCACTATTCAGCAAATTGTAACTGGAGTTTACAGCTAGCATCTGTTTCAAAATAAAATGTAGTAAGGATATACAACTGGTACTTAAAGAGCAAAAAAAATACCAAGAAGAGACAAATGATGATGAAAACTGGGACTGAAATTTGAAAGCAGTAAGAGGTGAAAATTTTAGTGACACACATAGTAACAAATAACTAAGCCAGCTCAATTTTTTGAATAAAGACAGATGATAAAAAAGTTAACAGAAAAAGGTCTTACATTAATTTATTTAAGGCTTTTGAGAAAAATACTGAAAGATGGTACTTTATTTGGTATTCTTTGTAACTGCAGTAACAAACACCCACATCTGACACTGAGTCCTAGAAGTGTTAGCACAGACATCATGTGGGAAATGCTTTACTACTGCATCATAGAAGCAAAGCTGCATTTTGTACACAGATCTCCAGGATAAAACAAGAGCTTCAGAAAACAAACAGCTATTTATCATACTCAAAAATAAATAAATAAATAAAATCCAAGTTTTCTCGACCATCTGCACCTCTCTTCACACCTTCACAAGTTGCTGCTGGTTGAACATATAAAGAACTTTTTCAGGGAAACTGTTCTTTTGTATGTTAATAATTTCCCTATTGTCAATATACTAGCAACCCTATCGCTAGAAAAATGTAATTTATCATTTTAGGGTCAGCAGCTATTTTTACGCAGCTAGCTGTATGCAAACACTGTGCTTTGAAAATGCCCATATCCCACTTAGAAACATTTGCATTTCGGTATTGTACCTAATGTCATGATGGAAAAGGAGGAGGAAGCCAATGGCCCAACTCCCTCAGAAAACAAAATTTAAGATAAATATCATAAAATGTAACATTTTATTCTAGATGATTGCTAGTACGGAATAACCTCCTTTGCTTCTACAGTAATCAATATCCAATCTCCTACGTTTGAACATAACTAATTTCGGTTCCAGAAACAGCAAAATTTTCAAGCACTATTTGGCTCAGTAGACAAGCAGCTTTACCAACTCAATGAGACTACTCGTGTCTTCAGTATTTCACAGCTGGTTAAGTTTTTTGCTGAATCAGGGCCAAGAATAATACTTATTTTTTATAAACACAAAATGACTCCCAAAAATATTTTTTAGGTCTAAAAATTTTATCTGCTTCTGAAATTCGATATTGCAAATTCCCTCATATATTATCCAGTACAGCTGTTATCTAGTATAATTAGTGTTTATGGGAGCTTTTGGCTCATAAACATAATCAACAGGAAAAAGAAAAGCTAACACATTCACAATCAGAACACCTAATATCTTAATTTTTTTGTTTGGAAAACTAAGTTTAAAGTATATTTACCTTATCTTTGATCTTGTCAGCTCTGACATCCAAAAGCTGGGTTTTACTTTGCTCCTGGTTGTATTTGCAGCTTCCTGCTCCTGAGGTTACAGCTTTTGCTTGTCCTGCAGATGTGGCAATGCTGGTTGATAGCACAGATGTGCTGATACCAGAAACAGCAGTGGCACTGTTCCCATTCAACGATCCATTTACACCTTGAGAAAACAGATTTTAAAAAGTGACATTTACAAAACCTAAAATAAGAGACACGTTCTTTGAGATGTTCTACTAACACCAACCTAGCTTGCACAAAACCATTACAAGATGCCAGACAGCTATGGGTTACTCCCATCTTAGACTCAAACAAACAAAAAAAAATACTGTTATCCAAGAATCAATTCGAGTTGTTCACAGACTTGCTTTCACCACAAAGTGTGCAGCACCCATAATGTAACGGACAAATATTTTAACTCTATAAAAAAATTAAATCTGAATTTATCATTTTCAAAAGCAAACTATCTCAAGAGTTTAACCAGGGCCAGAAAATGATACGATAAAGAAGAAATACATATACACCAGCACACACCACACACATCAGCACACACCCAAAGTATACACTGCAGTAAATCTCACAGGGACAGTTTGTTTACAATCTGTAGTATCAATCAGCTCCAAGGAAAAAAGCACAAAGCCTAAGAAATTTAAAGAGCATAGGAATGTGTAAACAGAAAGGAGGGAAATAGTGAAGTTGTGGGAATCCTATCTGAAATAACATCCAAGTTCTAGCTTGCTTAATTATCTAACGAGAAACATGGCTTTCATGAAGATAGTGAAAACCACACAAATGTGCTATATCAGATTGATTCTAGCACACTCATCAGTTCCTAAAAGCTACCAAAGCTGTAAAAAACAGTTTTATGGTACATGAAATCAATTTATACTACATCTTCAAAAGAGGTGCAATAGCACTACATAAAAGACTGTTTCAAATGCAAGAAAACTTCCTGATGTCACTGGGCTAACCTTACTGCAATCCTGCAGCCCTGCTTGTCCTTTTATACCTCTACCCACCCACCTAACATTACCTGCTTCCTCTATGCAGAGGACGGGCATTCACTATGGAAGTATACGGACTCCAAGATCAACACAAAAACTTTAAGATAAAAATTTTTCTTACTACTCAATCCCAGACAAATTACCAAAGGTTAATGGGGCGGGGGGGGGGGGGGGGGGAGGGAATGTTAGTAGAAAAGGTATATTGTTATTTACTTACAGCCCGTATTTGTATCTCATGCTCAGATGACAAAATTAAATTCATGAAGAATTGTTTAGGAATGGGAAGAATGATGATAAAGAAATGTAAAAAAGCTCAAAATTCCATTTCTTTCTGCATATGTGCAAGTTCAAAACTTTTACCTTTTTCTATACTGCCTCGATTATTTTTTCCTGTAGTTCTTGAGTGGAATGAAGCAGAATCAGCAGGAGGCGCAAACAGTGGTGGAATTCCCAAGAGTGGTGGGAAAAAAGCTGCCCCAGTACGAGAGTGCACATCCGCTGTTCTCCACCATTCTGTACCACAAGGAAAAATAAAAACAAACTTCAGTTGTTCCAACCATATATTTACATATTTCTGTAAGTATGTTCCTCAATATAATTTAGAACAGATTTATATAAATTCTGATGGACAGCAAGAAGAAAATACAGCTCTTATTAATACAATTAACATAATAAATTGCATGGATTTTCTGTGGCAATTCCTGTTTTAAGTCATTTAACTCATTTTGGTAAAGATTTCAATGCAGTTTTACTTATATATATGTGTGTGTATATATATGTGTGTGTGTGTGTGTATACATACATACATATATACATACACACACACACACACATACATATATATATGTATATATGGGGGATGGGGCGGGAGATAGGAAGCTACAATACAAATGTGATCACACCACAGTGAAACGGCATATCTTACAAACAAGGTCAATACTCACAGGTCACACAGAATCACAGAATGGCTGAGGTTGGAAGGGAGCTCTGGAGATCATTCAATCCAACTCCCCCGCTCAAGCAGAGTCTCCTAGAGCATGTTAGACTGGATCATGTCCAGGTGGGTTTTGAGTGTCTCCAGAGAAGGAGACTCAAGGGTCAAGAGACTCGGGTCATTCCTGAACATAGGTTATTACCTCATTAGACTTCCTAAATTAGGACTATGGAAAACCAAAATGTCTTTAAGTTACCTCTTGAATCTCAGTTTTGAAACACTCAAGGTCTCCATCATAAAAACAAATCTGAAGCAGTTCTCTATGAACTGACTGATTTTGTATAAGAAATTCAGTAGCTCTATACCTGCTCCAAGAGGTTTCTACTCTGGAATTTGTCACTGGATCTGAAAAATGCAATCTGTTCTTTTTTCTTCCCCCTTCTTTCTAACATCCCTACTAAAATACTTGTTGCACAACCAGATATGGGTTAAATTGTGATTTACTGCTATTTACATAAATTCAAGTGGCTTAGTGGAAAACAAAGATTTCCTTTATAGTACAGTCCAATACAATTTCTTTCTCTTGTTGTTTCTAACTTTCATTTTAAGTGATTAGTTCCCACTCCTCCTGACCAATAAAAATGAAGCTTAAGTGATTTGACATGGTCCCTACAAATTTCAAATTCAGAAGTTCTTTACAACTGCAATAACTGTTCAGAGTTGTTACGTAACCCTCTAATACAGATTATTCTGAGATTATGCAAGACTCAGCTACATATTTTGTTTATAAGGCACTCCTAAACAGCCACAAAGAGGTAGATACATTCCACTATGCTTTGACGATAACTCTGCACTTACATGGGAGTCCTAAAAGGGTGTATAGATTTACCCAAAGCGACCTCTTCAGTGCAGGGTCGTATTTTATAGCCGTTGCAGTAGCAACAACATTTTCGAATGAACATGTTTACTATTCAACAAGAGACTAAAACATGAAGTATAATTCAAGTGGAATCTTTTCAAATCCTTCCAAAAGCAAAAAAGAGCACTTACACTAAAATCTCATTTTGAAAATAATATAAAGGAGTGTGAAAAAAAACAACCCGACTCATTAATATTATGTCATATTTTGTCAAAATCGGAAGAATCAGAAACATAACACAAATGTAAATGTGATAAAGGCTAGAAACATGTTTCAACTATATTAAACCTAAATCCGACAAGCAAGTGAATATGAAATAATTAAACTACTGGAAAACATGGTGACTATACATGTCCTGCACTGTCCACACAGTTCTGTGATAGTGTTCAAAGGGTAGCAAAGGTAAAATTTTAGCAAAGGTTTAAGTATAGTTGATTCATACAAATACAGTTATTAAAACACTGCTTCTTTATGACTGAAATATTAGATGCAACATTAAAACATTAGAAACTAAACAGGAAGGAAGAATCTACAAAGCTAACAGTAAGCACTAGGTAAAAAGTACATCTTTGCTGACTTCTATGATTTTTTTGACCAGATTCCTCCTATTGAAAATTGCTTCTTTAGGGCTTCTTATATACAATTATGATTTTTAAAAACCTAGAAAAATAGACAAGGTTGTGACATTCAATCAATGCAGCAGCACCTTAAGTGATTAGCCGAGAACGCACAAAATCTGTGGTTTGGTTCACTAGGATGCTTCACTCCTTAAAAGGAAAAATCTCAAGTTACATACATTATAAAGATGAGAACTGTGCCAGAAGTATAGAAATTCTATTGCATTTTACACACATTACATGTGTGGTTAAAAAGAGCTATGCTACATAACTGAGCTAGATGTAGTCTAACACATTTTAAGGCATTTATTTCATATTCCTATAGAAATAAGCGTTAAGAAGGAAAGTGCGCATTAGGCTACAGAAAAATAAGGATGCTGCACACACTAACTAAGACTATCAATGAATACATAAATGACATTCAAAGGATGCTAATAAAACCAAATTTTAACCTGTCAGTTTAAATGGACACTGAAATTTAAAAAAAAAAAAAAAAAAAAAAAAAAAAAAAGTAAGTCACCATTACAATACTAGGTAACGGCTAGGTAGATTAAGATAACTTCCTTCATTAACTATGCATATTATCAAGACGATAAGACAGCAAAAAAAAAATAATTTTGTTCATAGTTTCCAATACACACACTTACTTAATCAAAAAGCACCAGTACAGATAGGATTGTCTCAGTTGCTAACTCAAACATTTAAGAACAACACTGAAGGCCAGATAATTATCAGATGCACAGAGTTATTTCATTCTTACTTCAGCAAAGTTAAAATTTTCTCAGTGAAGGATGCTTGTTTTACAGAGTAGACTGAAGTCAATGGAAGCCATGGACAATTACCATTTCTTAGCTTTAAATGAGTATCAGTGAATTAATACATCATACCAATGGATCAGTACTACCTGGTTTTTGAAGAATTTTACCCCTCCTTACTTCATCTCTACATGTGTTCTTCCAGATGCTTTTGCTTTGTCTAGGAATGTATATAGTATCTCATTATCTACCCAGTAATAAAAGTTCTGCTTTTGCTCCTTTAGCATAATAATCAAAACATTTTGCCATTCATGGCAAACAAAACTTAAAAAAAAAAAAAAAAAAACATTAAGAGACCTTGCTGAAATATCTGCACTAGATTTTCAACCAGTACATAATCCCACCCTCCTCAGCTTTACTGGGAGGGTGTGTCTCTTTAAGAAAGAACCTTGAACCTTGAAAACGTTTTTTCAACCTACACAAAAAATACATTAAGAAAATACCATTAAGTACTTAGGAGAATGCACTGCGATATTTAACATATTTTAGAAAGATTTGTTTTCTCAGGGGTAAGATTTAAAAAGTTTGCAAGACACAGTGACTGACACTCTGAAGTCAGATGCATTCTTTTGTATGCACCTGTCTCTTGCAGTATGTTGCAATTTTAAAGGGTGAGAGACTACTAAAATCCATTAAACTAAACTTAAGAAGATGTCCACCAAAAAATCCCCCGTTTAATTATGAATAAATAAAAAGGGCAAATAGCTCACACCACACAATCCTAAACAGTACCCAACGATACCTCTATAATCCTTTCAGGTGTTTGAATCCCTTCAGTTTCCTACAACCTGGTATTTGCAGCACAGATAAAAAGCAACAATTTACACAAGGTATATTCTGCACTGCAGCACGGTTGCCTGAGCTTCAGCACTGCAAGAGCAGAATACTCACACTTCAGCAGAACTACCTATAAGCTAAGACAACACGGCTCTAGTTCAGGCACAGTCCCGCACTGGTTTAGCTCAGTTGGTTAGAGCATGGTGCTAATAATGCCAAGGTTGTGGGTCCAATCCCCATATGGGCCAGCTGTTTCCCTGATGAGCAGGGGGGTTGGACTAGATGATCTCCAGAGGTCCCTTCCAAACTTACTTATTCTATGACCTTACAGGGTTAAACCACCCCCTCCATCAAAGTTACATGTGTCATCACCCTATCATAGAACAGTAGAGATGTACATGTATGAATTATATCTTAGGCTTCTGTTTCATCAACATTCAAACCCATTTAAACTACTGATTCTCTGCTAAAAAGTGTCTTAAGAATGTTTGAGACTTTTCCCATGGTCTATCATCAGATGTAGAAAAGCAACTGAATCTTCCTATCTATCATCACAGGATGAGCTCAGAAAAAGAAGTAAAAAGAAACTTTTCGAAGTTTGGATAGAATTTCCACTAGTATGGGTAACAGACAAAAAACACACTTACAAAGGAGAACAGGTCCAATTCTAATACTCACTGAGTACTTTCTAAAATTGTGGTTAGGCAATCAACACAACCAGGTAAAGGAGAAGGATGTTATGTTGTGATGCAAAGAGTAAATAACCTTATACACTATTTGGATTTAAATGGTTCTCAGAAGACCTCCATGTAAAGACTGTTCCTAAGAAACTCAGAAAATTTGAAACCATGCATCTTTTTACTCTTATCATAACTGTTCTGGATTTAAACCAAGCCTAGTTTCGAGAGAACTGAAACCACCTACTTGTTGATACAAAATAAAATCAAATTTGCCTAGGAGATGAGGATAGTTAACTCTCTTCTTAAGTTTAATATTCTTTGTAACAGATGTTTACCTGGAAAAGGTGCTAGTTGGGGATGTGCTGCTAAGGCTGTGGGTGTACCAAGTGTTCCCAAGCCACCAAACTCTGAATGCCCTGAGCTGGCCGCATGCAGACCAAAGACTGTGTGGCTGACCATTGGGAAGGCACTCGACACAGTGGACAGGTTACACGGCTGATCTCCAGCTGTTCTGAGTATATTTCCTGAGGGGAAAAAACAACACTTGAAATTGCACTATCAAAACACATGCTGTATCATGTGATGTCCAACCTGAAGTAAATAAATAAATAAAAAGCTTTTATGTCTTAAAAGCTATCATTAAGTTTTACATGTAATCTCTTTTACTATTGCCATTCTATTTCTACAACACTGAACATTTAAAAACATTAACAATCGTAACAAAAGATCTTTTAAGTAAAAGTGAAAAAAGTGTATTTTCCACGCAATTTCTGTTACAAAAGGAAAACAGCCTCTTTCTTTCACATGGGGGTTTCTGAAATAGAGTAAGATCCTTTTATAAACAGAATTACTTGATGTGTCTACTCTTAATATATATAGAAGCTCCCATTTCAGAGATCAAAGGGGTCCTGCAAACCAGGCATTACACAAACTAATAAGGAAATATACAAAGTAGCAAAAAGCCTTGCACATGTTCTGGAAATTTAAAGAGCAAGTTCAAAACTTGGTAACTTCTTCACTCTTCATGACATCTAAAACTAAATGTGTGTAATTAAGTTTTAGAAAATAATTTACAGGAACTTTCATTGATCACAATCAAATTATGTATCCTTTGGTACTTCTATATGAAGTCATTTCTGGTAACAAACATACAAAACTGAATTTCCAGGAAAGGTCATAATTTTGTTTTGTAGAAATTGTGAAACTCCTATTATAATCCTAAAATACTACCTTCCATCTTTTTAGCTAAGGTCCCATATAATCAACATAACACAAAACATAGCTCACTTGTCTATAATTTCTGAAGATTTCTGAAGTTCACAACTTTATTTAAAACTCACAAAATACTTGACCAAAGAACAGGAAAGGTTAAAATACCTTTAAGACATGTTTGAGTGACTTAAGCAGTCTGTTTAAAGGTATAAGCTACATACATGTCACAGTTGTTCAGCATCCATTTTTGAAGACTTTGATGGGGGCAAGGGGGAGGAAGGGCATTTGATAGTCTCTAACTTACAGTTAAGGATGTTTTTTTCAAAATACTTGTTTGCAAGAGCTGACCTTTCAAGTCGTTGGACCTGAGTAATAATGTACAAAAAATCAAGGAACTTGAGTGAGAGACATGTCTACACAACTGTCTACTCCCTTATTTTAAGAAACAAAACAAAAAAAGTTGCCTAATGAAAGAAAGAGCTATATACATAAAAAAAGTCTTCAATCTACGACTTAGGCACTCTTCAGAAAACAAAATCAAATGACCAAAAAGTCGGCGTGAATAAGCTTAAAGGTCTGTGCCATGCATTTCTACTAACAAAAATTTAGGATTTGTATACACAAAGCTAAAAAGATGGAAGCTACTGGAACAAAACACAGAGAAACTGTTTTTTGACCAGACTACTAGAAGGCCTCTCATAATTTTGTTTGTTTTGGTATTCTGGTTCTTTTCTCTCTTGGAGGATTTACCTGAAGGGAGACAGGGTTCCCAGAGAGTGTGTGCGGAGGGTTTCATTTCAAGACCTGACTGGATAAAGGCCAGAGTGATCCAGTAGCTGATCCTGCTTTGAGCAGCAAGTTCAGCTAGACACCTCCTGAGGTCCCTCCCCATCTGAATTTTCCTTTGATCTTCTAATCTTCCAGGCACATTAAGCATGCAAATCCAGAAATTGATAAAAACCTCTTATCACTTCACACTGAAAACCCAGGACAATATCCCAAAGATTTTATTTCAAAGCCATGCTTCAGAAATACACACTTATCACTTTCAAATCAATTACATATACCTAAAAATACAGTAAATATTTAGTAGTAAATTTTAAAAAATGTTCTTTCCACTGATCACGGATTTTTTTTTTTTTGACTCCTAAATAAAATTCCTAATTTACAGAAATCTTGACAGTGTTCTGTGCTATAATGGCTCCTTATAATTAACATATTTTCTCTGTATTTGCTACTACTTACGGGTATAAGCATGAAGGTCATTTTCAGCTTCTGTATGAGCTTCCAGAACAACTTTCTGATATGCCTTTGACACTAGTATGGCTATATACTAGTGCATGATGACGCATTTCTCAGCACTGCTGCATATAGTAGGTATGTTGAAAACTTCTATGATTGTCATATATCTAATTGTCACTGCTTCTAATCAGATCAGGACATCATGCTGAGAGAACCAACCAATGCAAGGTTAAGGCTGCTCTCTATCACAGAATCACAGAACAGTTGAGGTTGGAAGGGACCTCTGGAGATCATCTAGTCCAACACCCCTGCTCAGCAGGGTCACCCAGAACACATTAGACAGCGTTGCATCCAGGTGGGTTTTGAGTATCTCCAGAGGAGGAGACTCCACAACCTCTCTGGGCAACCTGTGCCAGGGCTCCGTCACTCTCTCAGTAAAGACGTTCTTCCTCATATTCAGGCGGAACTTCCTGCGGTTCACTTTGCGCCTGTTGCCTCTTGTCCTGTCGCATGGCACTACTGAAAAGTGTCTGGCCCCATCCTCTCAACACCCTCCCTTAAGGTATTTGTAGACATTGGTAAGATCCCCTCTCGGTCCTCCCTCCTCCAGGCTAGACAGGCCCAGCTCTCACAGTCTTTCTCATACAAGAGATGCTCCAATCCTGTCATCATCTTTGTAGACCTACACTGCACTCTCTCCAGTAGCTCCATTTGTACTCTCTTGTACTGGGGAGCCCACAACTGGACGCAGTACTCCCAGCACAGCTTCACTAGAGCTGAGTAGAGCGGCAGGATCACCTCCCTCGACCTGCTGGCAACACTCTTCCTGATGCACCCCAGGACACCATTGGCCTTCCTGGCTGCAAGAGCACACTGCTGGCTCATGGTCAACTTGTTGTCCACCAGGACTCCCAGATCCTTCTCTGCTGAGCTGCTTTCCGGCAGGTCAGTCCCCAGCCTGTACTAGTGCATAGGGTTATTAGGGTTATTCCTCCCGAGGTGCAGGACCCTGCACCTGCCTTTGTTGAACTTCATGAGGATCAACAGCATCCTGAGTTGTGTAAACAAGAGCACAGCCAGAGACTGAGGAAGTCATTATCCCCCTTTTTTCAGTATTCTTTAGATCACCTTTACACAGCTATGTACTGTTTAGCCCCCCAATACAATGAAGTCATTGACTTCACAGCTGACCTTGCTTTAATCAGAAGATTAGACTAGATGACTTCCTGAGGTCCACTGCAAACTGATTTATTTTCTATAATCCTTTGTCTATACATATGTAGAGATCCAAACTAGCTCTGAATTAACAAGCAAAAGCTGCCAGAAGCACTCTAGCTATGAAGTTTTGGGCAGGCCAATTTACTGTATTTTTCAACATGATTGATCAGCTGATGGATCACCAACACAAGCAGTATTGTTTAAACTAGCCAGCTTGACTTTCTCTTTGCTGTGTTTTATTAAACCACACACACTTCCCCTAGGGATCTTGGGGGGATCTCATTCACACATGTAAAAAGTCTCTCACTCTGAGGAGTGTTCCACAAAAAGTAATTTGCCACTTTACCCTCACATAGAAACAGCACCAGCAGAATTTTCAGTAAATACATTTCTTGAAGAGAGAAGGAAAATAATCCCCTCTACTCCCTAGGTACTGTTTGGGATGGGGTAGGTCGGGGAGGGGAAGATATTTTTCTGCTAGATGGCAAGTGACATACAGTGAGTGTGCTCCAAGATTTGTCCTCTGCTGCATGACTATTTTTGTTGAACAGAACCTTAAAAAGTTTAAGCCTTTCTTCAGATCTGCTGTGAAATGTTTTCAATCTTTTCTGTGCAGGAATGAAGATGTCAACAGGTCCAACAATTACTGATTGCTGATTCAAGTCAATACTCTCTAGCAACCTCTTTCACTGCACAGTCTCATGAAGAAACAAATGCATTCTTTCAACTTGTTCCACCTTTAAACATAGCCTTCGGTCACACCACTGTGATAAATATACGAATTTCAAAATGTAAACAATACAAATGAGCACACTCCATGATCATCATGATTATTAGACTGTGGTGCTTCAGGGTTGGTCAGTTCTTCTTTTGACCACAGCCATTATCTCACTACCAGCCTTCTACCTTAAAAATAAATCAAAAACTTCATGGCTTCATCCCTTTCTGAAATTAGAGAGAAAGAAAAATACTCTTCATCTCTTTCCCATAAATTCATCAGAACAAGAAGCATATATTTAGTGTTTCTATTTGCAACAGGGAACTGAACAGAAAGTGATTTGAAACAGCAAAACAACTACTAGAAAGCCTAGAGAAAAGCGTCTTCCTGTTCTGTAAAAATTCATTCTTTCTATCCAAATACAAATTGTCGTCACATCTTTTCCAAGATTCCGTACAACTCTACTTCTGTGTGCCAGCAGATCCAAGTTCTATCTATGTATCCATGTATGTATCCATGTTCTATCTACGTATGTATGCCAGTAGATCCAAGCTCTATCTATCTACGAGCAATCATACAGCCATCTTGCTGTAAAGAGGTTTTCCCACACATACCTCTTACCTGATCTACTGCTATGAAACAAAAAGGGAAGCAAGATCTGTTAGAAATGTATGATTAATGCTAATGATACCTGACTTACCAGAAACAATTCTAAGAGGAAACAGAAGCAAGATCAGGGACAACATGGCCAAAAAGATATGAACCTTTCCTAAACAATTTTTCAATTACCCAATACACTCAATGTATAAAAGAAATACTGCCTTGAAAAGGATTTCCTGAACTTAATAAGGGTTCTCTCTTACTAGAAAGGAGCTTATATAGCAATATAGCCACAGTGAAATATTTGTAAAACACTTACTTTCACATTAAACTTCATTAAGGCTGATTCTTGCACAAATACCTCCCAGAGACAGAATGCAGAATGCCTAAGAAAAAGGCATAATCCTGTCTGGCAACTTGAACTGTACTGAACTAAATAGAGAGTGAATATAACACATGGGAGTTATCGATCAGAATACCATCCATATACTTCTTTTTTAAGTAATCCAAAGTCTACAAAGGGCCTAATATTACCCATAGGAATAAGTTGCACAGAATAAAAATCATCTAAAATGAAGTACATAACTAGATTTTTCAAATTTTTCCTAGAAAATAAATACACTTAGTTCAGTCCATCATGTTACATGCCAAAAAAACATACTTTATCCACCAGTAAGATGATTTACTGGTTCAGAAAAAAAAAAGTAGCAGAAACTCCCAAATCAGTGTTCAACAAAGGAGTCCTCACTCTTCAGTATCTCCTCTTCAAAAAAGTAGAAAGAATTCAAATCTAATAAAATACATGCTAATGAGAAATGAAATACATGTAAAAATGAAGGCTCTGAACTATACAGAAAAAAAGTCAAATAATTGAGTAAGATTAGAAGAAAGCTTTTCTCAAAATAGATACTACTGATATATATGCCACGACAATTAGTATACACAATGGTATGAACATATATGCAATACATGCATGAACTCTAGGGTTTTTTTCCATTATACTTTTTAAAAGCTAGCTAGGCAGGTGCTGAGATGAACAGTAGCTAGACTAATCCAAAACAAAAACCCATTCATTTTCTTCTGCAAATTTTGATCAAATATGTTCAAATTAACACTTCTCCAGTTGCAACATTTTCCCATCAAATATGAGATTTGTGAAAGAGGTCTCCAAAATTCTGAAGATTAAAAACACTGAAAAATGTAATGGGTTCAGAGATGTAACAAGGAAATTACGAAGAGCATGACAAAACTACTGGCAGCTGAATAAACTATGAAGAAAAAAATTAAATATAACATTTGTTTATTCAGTGCCTAGTGCACAGAGCACAGCCTGTTGCTTGTAACATAGATAACGCAGTATGCAAGAGGGAAGGTGGCGGGACCCAATGAGACAGATGAACATGAAAATACGACATGATGGCAACACAGTCAACAGGGCTAGATGAACCGAACGAACAGATTTCTGGTAAGAGGTAGGCACAGACCGACTTGTGTGTATCTTTAAAACTAAGGAGTGTGAATCTAACAGAGAAAGGACAAGAGCCGAACAAATAAAGTGAAAAGGAAGACATCAGATGAAAATTAAAGGAAAGTTTACTTGAGCTCCAACACACTGGGCAGGGGAGAGGAAAAACGAAAAGAAAGAAAAAAGCACACAAGAGAGAGAGCAAGCAAGCATGTAGGTATGTGTTTGTTAGCACAGGCGGAGATTTATAATAACAAGGTGAGAAAAAGAAAACAAAACCGATGTCCAGACCACAGATTTTGTGATGTTGGTGAAGGAAATTTTGTAAGAGTTTCAGAGATAAAGTTCAATTTTGAGATATCGTGTGTATGATTGAAGAAAATGCGGATGGAAGAAAAAAACCCTGGTAACAACAAGACTGTAAGAGCATATATAACCAGCACAGTTGTTAACGGAGAGAAAAAATAAGAAAAGATCAAGAGTAGAGAAAGAAAAAAGAAAACTTCATTTGTGCCATGCTTTAATATAAAGAACAGGACACTAGAAAAATCAGTATCCAAAAGATCAATTCATTCCCTACTTCTCAACAGACTCAAACGTATCACCGAAGACTTGTTCAAGGTGATCGCACCTTTTTGCACTTCGTACACAGAACCATTATTTGGACTTACTTGCTAATACTATTTCTTCTTCTAGACATGTATAATGAATAATTTTATGAATGATCTTCTGATTGCAATATCTCCTCATATTAAGTATTACGAACATAGAAGAATTTATCAGTTTTTTTTCATTTATTAAGAACAACAGGGCAACATATGGAAAATACTACAAACACTGTGCAAGGAATACCTCCAACTGATTTCAAACTTCAGTCTGAGGTATACAGTTTTTACGAGAATGGATTCACATTTAGTTTCACTAACACTAATCATTATGAGTGATGCATATACCTAGTATTTATTCATGCTTTTGGCCTCAGTTAAAAAACTCTGTATTTTGGTTCCATGGTTGCTGAACTTGGTTATAACGTCTTCTTTAATTTCAAGTAGCAAATTATCACAATCAAAACAAAAAAAAAAAAATCATTCATGTATATTCGTCCACGACCTGTACCTATACTTAACTAATAAAATTTAACATTAAGTTACCATCTGCCACACAGTTAAAATAGGAAACATCATAACACTCTTTTTGTGCCTCTGCCTGAAAGTTCTAACAACGTTTGCTTCCCTCTCTCTCTCTCTCACACACACACATAAACTATAGGGTGATTCTTATTCTTAAAATAATTTTAAGATAGGTCAAGTTTAAACCTTTATAATACTCCTTCAATCCTTTGTGATGTTAATCAACTTTCCACATCACTCATTTAAAAAAAAAAAAAAAAGTGCTTTTGTAATATATTACACACGAAAGCACTCACATTATGGCCTTTAAAAAAAGCTTTTATTCTTTGCAACCTAAGCCATTATCTCATGTGGCAAGAAAACAGAAGCCTTTGATTTTTAAGTACATTTACAAAAATGAACAAAATAAGAAAGAGGACAAACAGAAGCAAAACCTTTGTAAACGAGCTGGACTGTAATAACATTTTCCCTCAAATTGTTTATTGTCATTCTCATTTGACAGAAATACTAATATTCTAACAATACATACCAGTATTTCATTTTCCTTTTTTTTCCTTTGAATTACTAGTTTACTGTAGACATCTTCTGCACAGTGAAATTTAATATTGAACACTCTTGACTTACTTGGAATAAGTTTAACATTTTTGAGCACAGCTTTTGAAATTCTGCTAACCGCTACAGAAATAAATGGTTGAAAGCATTACTCCAAAGGCCAGCATCAATTTATACAATACTGGTGCAGTAACAAGGAACAATAACTTTAAATGCCTTTGTGATTATTGTATTAATGAACCTCATGATGCAATATAACAAGGCTTTTCAAAAGAACTAGAAACGAATAAATACTTAATTAATGCCTTAAAATATAAAGCATCAGTGACCCAATCAAGGGAAATATAAAAATTACTTAATATTTATAATTGCCACAATGCCAAGGGCATTCCAACTTACACAGAGAATCTAGAAGACTGCTTAATGTGACAGAAATTGCTGTGTGTTTTTCTCCTTTCTGTGTTGTTTTCCGATCATTACAGCTTGTCTTTTACATGCCCTCCTCCATCAGTCTTTAGGTATTCCAACCCATATTTATGATTTTATAGTACTGGTGAATGAATGCCAAGTGTAAAAAGCTAGAAAGCATGGCTAAAAATGTAACTGAAAATGTAATGATCATCCACTTTAGTTGGTTTACCATTGGTTTAAAAAAAAAAAAACACACACACATACACATCAGAATAGAGAAACATTCAAAACGCTTCTTAATTTAAATAAAGTACAAAGCACTGGCTATCATATTGAACAATAATTAGAAGAAAAAGTAGTACGAACTCTTTAACATGTCATCATAGAAGCAAGAGATACCAAGAACATAAAATTCCACAGATTTCATTTTGGACTTGCCTTCATAAGTCACAGGTTTATAAAAGAAGCGAGTCTTGGATTGAAAGGGAATATTCAAAAAGGACTGACAACACTGCTACTTTGGAAGCCAGTATGCAACTCGGGCACAAACACTGCAGGTGCTTTACTCTAAGGAATAAGTATACAGAACACAGGAGTAAACAAGGAATACATGCAGAACTTCGACCCACTAAAACATTATTCTCAAAAATATCAATCACTTTCAATGAGCTTCTTTTAATATAAAGACTAAAAGATGCTTCATGTGTTTTTAATCTAATTATTTAGGTGCTCAAATACAATGTCCTCCTTTAAGCTCTAGTATCCAAAACTCATTGCATTGATTTTCTTTCAAGGTTATTTCCACTGAAGTCTTACCTCACAAATAAAGCTAAAATCTAAAATTCTATGTCCAAACAACATAGAAAATTGCTCATTTATCTGTAGAGTCCTAATATAAAAGCTTAGACAGAATTTAAAAATATGAAAATACTCAAATTCTGCCTGTAAAAGTATTTTCTCTTATTTCCCCATCCCACATTTTTGCCTTTTTTTTTTCCTTAAATAAGCTTGAAATTATAGTTTTCTGAGGCCTGGCATACTGAGATGCTTATTTTTATTACTCTCACAATTTTGTCCTTAAAAAAATTTGTTTACCTAGAGTTTGCACCCCAATATGCTGTGCATTAAAAAAAAAAAAAAAAAAAAAAAAAAGTAAGATTTTGACCTAAGAAGGAAAGGAAATAAAAAATGAGTCTAAATAAGGGTAGTATCTTTTATAAAGAATTAGAGATGATAATGAAATTAAAGACTGTTTATTAATGACACATATACTGCTGCTAAAATTAAGATGCACTGGTCATCCAAAATCTAAGAACTTCTAGTGCAGAGTGTATGTCACTGAGGGTATTAAATTTAAAATTCTGTCAGTGGCAGAACTGGCAACAGTTCTCTCCTTGTACTTAAGCCAGAAGTGTTATGGAGACTTATGCCTTTAACTACTATCACCATTTTCTCCCCTCGACATTCAAAAGTGCGGAACATTCCACAAATTGTTTAATTAACACTTCATTATTTTTAGATAATCATTTACATTTTGCTATTGTCACATAGCATGTAGAACTCTTAAAATCTACAGAAGTCTGAAAAGATCAACAAGCCTCAGACAAAAATCTTGACAAGAACAAAGGCTAGAAAGAGCTTTGAACGTGAAAGCAATTTATGTATTTAATTTATAATACAGGCACCAGATCTGCTCTTCATCAAAGTTTATTTAAGAAGCCACAAGACCATTATTTCATCAAGACCTGCAGACAAAAAACAGTGTTTCAATTTAAAAGATCTTTATCAATACAAGGAAGTAAATAATACAGAAAATTCTATAATTTGCCTATTAAAAATATACTGTGAGTTTGCATATTTATGTTCGCACTTTAAAGCTATCCATTCTTCCGTGACTCATTCAGGAGAAACACTGGACTCCAAGATTAACAAGTCTGGCTTTGGTATAAGAAGCTCCAAGGTTTGAAAAGTAAGTTAAATTTTCATTTCTCAAAAGTTAATGGACTTTTTTTGAAAATTAAAAATAAAAGATCTCTGCAGCTTTGATAATACCAAAATACTAAGACTGAATCAAACAGCTTTCAACAGCTCCTCATACTGTCTGCACCCCATAAAGTTATAATACTAGGTTACGATAACAGTCACGTGAAAAATGCTGCAGGATTTATCATGAAGATGAATTTAAACCTTTTTCCAGAATTAATTTTCTTTTTCAATGTTCCTTCTTATTTTCAACACTTGGGCAAATAAGAAGATAGCAAATAATCTATCCACTTCATTGGAATGGTTCAATTATTCAGGGATTAATGCTACACTGACCAGTTAAACTACCACTTTTCCTCACTGTTATTGCATACAACCCCAAGTATGTATATGCAACAGTTTTCAAAATTGTTCCAAACAGATGCTTTGTCTTTTTGACCTGAGAATATATCAAAATAATTTATTTGTAACATAAACTCCCAGGCACAGCTTAAAGACTCCCAGTGCTAACTCATCATGTATCTTGGGAAGTTTATTAGAGAGACTACAGCACTGATTACTGCAAATAAAACAAGTGGGATGAATTAAAATAAAAATATTCCCTCTAATATAATACATAGATTAAGATGCTTTTGATCTTCCAACCTTTAGCAAGAATAACTTCATTCTTAAGCAACTATTTTATTAGATCTGGGAGAACTGTGTTTTTCCAACACTTACATCCTGTAATTATCACACTGAGGCTGATAAACATGGTCATCATGCATTATTTTAAAAGACCACACAGGTGAGTAACAGCTGATTTTGGGAAGTGAAACAGGTTAGGATACTAGTCTATCTTGATTATAGAATATGCTGCAAATTCAGTGAAGTACTGGCTCAATGAAACTGCAATTCCAGCCTCAGGTCATTCAAGAAAAACAGTCTTTAGTTGTTCATAAATATTTTTGTGAAATTTCACTAATTCAGTGCATACCTTTTAAGAGTGGATGCAAGAGTTCTTCTAAAACTTAAAGCATAGTAAATCTATGTCAGCTGGAGGAACAGATATACTCATAAATAAAACTGATGGGACAGGACAAAGAAAATTACATTCCAGATTGTTTTTAAGAATACAAAAGGCCCCTGAGAGAAACTGTATAAATTTTTTAAAGATTAGATGCAGCAGAAAAATAATTTCACTGTTAAATAAAATAAAATAAAATAAAGGGAACAACCCATGATTACTTGGAACTACTGTCAGTAACTATTAGCTGTCAGGCAAAAATGAAATTATTTTTCTAAAAACAAGGCTGAAAATAAAATGAAAAAGCAGTGAACTATATGCATTCACATCTACTTCATACTTATTACCTAAGCAAAAGAATACCTGGATTTTCTGATGAAGATAAATAATGTAATTTAGATACTAAATTGTCAGTTTCTATATTCTTTGAAATTAGTTTTGTTTTGTTAGATAAAATATATATCCCACATACATACACACGAAGCTACACTTAAAATTAGACGCTTTAATACCTACAGAAAAGGAGAAGTAAATAAGTCTCATAAATCCTCATTATAAGATATAAAGTTTATAGCTATATGCCAGTTAACTCCTACTATATTCTAGGTAGCCACCACAGAAAACAGTTCCAAATGTTAGGACCTAACAAACATAGACACAGAAGTCTTTCAGGGTTGAATCTGTGGCAGTGGATACTGAAAAACAAGACATATTTTTAATTTGTTCTTAATAAGTTTTAGTTAAACAACTTTGCTGGAGGCTTTTTGAGTAATAAAGTAAGTGTTATTGAGATATATTTGTAGGTACACAGAAATTCTGGTTTCTAATCTTCCCAATGAAGTTGCAAATGAACAATCCCAGACTGTAGAACTGTACCAGTAGCATAGTGGGTTCTACAAGATGAAGGCAGAGGAGTTTGTCAGTTTGGAGAATATACTACTGCTCACCCTATTGGAAAAAAAAACAGGTTTGTTCTGAAAAGTAGTGGAATATCATGAATTTAAGTTTCACAGGATATGTAGTTCTCTCCTCTAAACAAAACAAAACGTCCTTGATGCATCTGTGCAACCTCATTGTATTTGACTTTGTAATAACAATTTCATTACCAAAGTTGGCAAACAGCAAAACAATGTTGCAGCATGTAACTGAGTCAGGCTTACCACATGTGTTGATGGTGGGACTCTGCGATGCAGCTCCAGGGGGAAGGCTGCTCTTTGAAACTGCTGAAGCTACAGAAGGTGTAGAAGATGCTGGAGGCGAAGTAGCTGCAGTAGAGGAAGCTGATGATGACGATAACCGCTCTCCAGACTCCATATCTATAGAAGAGAAGACAAATGTCTATTTTCTACAGCAGAAAGTGAAATCACCAAGGGAACTACAGGACTCTCAATGCTGACTATGTCTCAGGAGCTGCACTGGACTCTTCAGTGGTTCCTAATAGTATGTCCAGACAGGAAGTACATTGCATGAACAGCATTCAGTCTGTGCTGCAAGAAGGCTAATGGGTACCCCAGACACAACTGAAAGAGTAAGCAAATTACGCAGTGCTGCTGAGATCAATACCACATTTTAACTTGGATGCCAAATGCAAACCAATGCCTTACCACAATGGAGCCCCTACCTACCTGCTATTTCCAAGGATCAGAAGAAGCCTGTGAGGGTCCTGGGGACACAATAGGCCTTAATTGCCTTGACCAGGCTCGCCTGGGACCAACACCCACATCCTCTGTCCAGGAGCTTCGTTTAAGCTCAGGCCTGGACTATCCGCCCTTGCCTCAGCTAGGTTATACATGTGCCAGTCTTAAGTCTTGTCTCCAGCTCTGACTCTTGGACAGACCCCCTCAGACCCATATTGTAGCCTTGTCTTCAGCACCCTGCGCCTGACTGGACTACTGGATGGACCCTGCACTTGATTGATTACTTCACCTTGTCTAGGACCGGTGAATCCTTTTACCAGTAACCTGCTCTCCCCACTAGGTTCATATCCTGTGAAACTGCAAGATTGTGCTCTCATCACGCCGGGCATCTTCTGAGCTAGGGCTCCCTGGTGCCTCCCAGCTCAGACTCCTTGTCCCTGCTCTTGCTGCTTCCAGACACAGCCCTGGCTTTAACAAAGCTATAAAACCTGCAGAAAAGTCTATCTTATCCCCTAAAGCTGGAGAAAGACCCAGATATTACAGCAGCATACTGTAAGTATAAAAACCCCTGTACTGTGCTGGGTTTCTTTCCTGGTAACTTCTTATATAAAATAAGGGATTTTAACTGTGCCATGAATTACTTAAGTTAAATTACTTAAGTATATTTTAGGAAACATGAAGTAAAATTATTATTAAAAATACTACTAATTGAAAACTTTTTAAAGTTTCTAAAATACCTAACTTTACAGCTGAGTAAATGCATGTCTAAGCTTAATAGTAGCAGAGTCCAACAGCCAGTTGACTCAATTTGCAAGAACTGAAACTGAAGGCAAGTAAGGATCAGTGTGTACCCTCTACTCCTTCAGTAACGAGGAGACAAATCAAAATTAACTCCGGCTCCCCGAAAAAATCCCGAGAAACTAAGATTCTTCTCCTGGAATCTCCTTCAGCTACAGATGCACCATCCTTTCTCAAACTTATGACCAGCAAAGAGATAAGGAAGCCAAGTACTCAGTGTAAACCACATAATTACAATAAAATCTGACTCATGATCTTTGTAGAACAGACTGCCAAGTGGAATGTGCACAAGAAAGATGCTTTTGAAAATTAATTTTTATCAATTTAGAAAAGCAATGTATCAAACAGTACTCCTGACTGAAGGTACACAAAAACAGTGACTTTCCAAAAACTCATTTAGAAAACAAGCTCAAGAGCTATATATCCTTAAATACAGAATTTGTTATCTATCTTTGTTCTTCTCAGCAACAGTAATTCTTAAAGGCAAAAGGAAGTACTAAGCAAAAAAAAAAAAAAAAAAAAAAAGAAAAAAAGAAAAAAAGAAAAACATATTTGGAGGGTATAATGTACCCATTTTTACTAAATCTGTAATTCTAAGTCAAACTAAAATACATTTTTTTTTTAAGTAAGTCAAACTACACAGATGACATCCCTGGACTCTGTTAGCAATTGGAAAACACAGTATTAATTTCCCTAACTGAAAATTCTGCTCCTGAGAGAAACACAGCATACCGTCTGCAACTACTTGCTCTTTAGGTAAACTGCAAATACCCTCTTTAAAAAGAAAAGCACTGAAAGACTATTGCTTTAATTCTCTGATGCCAAATTTATCATACAGAACTTTCCCTCATTCAGGAGAAAATTCGCATTCTATCTGCAAATACAGAAATTCAACTAGCTGCACTGATATAATACAAAAATCACCTATTACTTTATTGAACAGTAGAAGTCAAGAAAAACAATTTACCTCAGAGTTACTTATCAATGCACAATATTACTAAGCATTTAATTGTCAAATTTTAAATTCAGGACTTCTAAATACATACTTTCTCCCAATTTAACATGTTCTATCTACAGTTAAAGAAGAAACACCTCACTGATTCTTATTCAGCTGCGAAATAGGCCACTGAGTAACATTACAAAGATGTGTACTTTAAGTGCTCCACTAAATTATATGATTTCTCCAAAGAATAATTAGTAGAAACCCCTTTCATAGTTTCATACAGTATCACTTGCAAATACATGCATTACTTCATGCTACAAAAAAATATATTTTCAGAATATATAGAGAGATCAATAAAGATAAATGAAAATAGCAACATACACTTTTAACACACTGTGAAAGGGTTAATTTAGGTGAGGCCAACAGGCAGCTTCCCTTACAGCCGCCTTACAGCAACCTCTAGCTTTGCTGTATTTTGATATTCATTGCCATTATTACTGGTATTACTATTACATCTATATATAGATGGGTAGATAAGAAATTATGACAGTAATCATGTATAAAAGGAAAGGTATTTTCTTTCAAGCTTTAGTTGCATTCAAAATTCAGGATTGAAACTTGTTTGTATTTTACTAATGTTCCCTGACAAAAACATCTAGAAATCTTTAACTTCTAAAAAGGATTGTTCTTTTTCATCTTGCACGTAAGAAAACAATATGAAAGCAAGTCACTATCTAGTCTATTTTATAAATAATCACAGTTTTAAAAAAGCTATAAACAAAAAGTCCTTACATTTGGAATATACAGCAAGATACTCCTGGTGAATCAACATTACTTTTTAAATCCAGAAATGAAACTTTCTCTATACTTCCAAGCTTTTAACTGATGTAATCATCTGTTCGAATCAGTTACGCAGTGCCAAACAACAACTGGGAGGATAATAAAAACTGGACCCTGGGGGAAGTGCAGGTGTCTCTTTGGAATAGGTTGTTTTCCATTTTCAGCCTTTATGTTTTTTAAAGCCATAAACAGAATAACTGCATTCTTGGCACTTCTGATAAATTTGGAAACAAAAGGATGATACTCTCTTCCCAGAGATATATATCGTTCTGCTTTCGAATTAAGTCAAATGTTCATTATGCTTAGTTAGTTTATTACTCTAAACCACAGCAGATGGCTGACACCAAGGAGATAATCCCCGGGACAGCCATTAGTCAGGATCAGCAGTAAGTAGACTGTAGAGCTAACGTGACCAGAGTCCACACAAACGACAACAGATCCGTATTCTCTTGATAAAGTTCATGACTGTATATTAAACACTTGTCTCTTTTCTGTACGTTTTGCCAATCAATTTATTGCTAAGGCTTCTGGCCTATTTTTTATACTGTCTCATTTTTGTAAAAGATAAATTGAATAAGTTAAATTGAAAAAACAACTTTATTTTCCAGGTGCAGTGATTTGCGTCAGTTTCTCTCAATGCTTTGCCCAAAACTTCAGTTATCTTCCCACTTGCTCAGTAATGGGAATGAATTTTCCATAGTGAATAAATACTAACCATGAATGCAACTGGACCCAACGTAAATGGAAAGCAACCTCTCATAAGAAATGAACATAGAAAGGAAGTATGTGCAGCTTTTCATTAGAAAAATGTTTATCTTTTTGCAAGAACAAGGTTTTATTTTTTTTAAAAAAAAATGTTTAGCTATTTTCAGTATTTTTATATTTTTAACAAAGATCTGCAAAACGAAACAACAGTCACATCATTTCCACATTTAAAAAGCTGAAACTTGGTAAAAACTATCTTACTTTCAAAATCTACGTATAAAATCTTCACCAAAAAGTTTTTTTTCTGGCTTTTAAATAGATACTGATAAATCGTTCTCTTCAAAGGACGTACTGTGGATACAATAGCATCCTGTCAATATTACTCACGATACCTGAATATTATATATACTATAAACTGGGTCTGTACAAAATTAAACAAAACAAAAAATCTAAACGTATATACCTCTAACTTTTAGGTTAATCTTTACATCCTTATGCATTGTTTCTGTAGTTTAATGATTACCTCTAACACAGCGAAAACAAGAAGTGACAGTGCAAAGGTAAAAATATACTTGTGTCGTCCTCAACATCCAAGGGGCGCAAAGGCGACTGACACGAAGCAGAGCGGAGCCCCGCGGGCCGCGCGCAGCCCCTGCCGCTCAGCACGGCGCCCGCTCGGCGCCCGCTCGGCGCCCGCCCGCTCGCACGGCGCCGCCGGCCCGCGGCTGCTTCCCGCCACGACTCCGGCCCGCGCGCGGACGGCGGCGGGCTGCCGCTCAGCACGGCGCCCGCTTGGCGCCCGTTGCCAGGCGCCGCGCGGCCTCACAGGGGCTGCGGAACGGGGCAGCAGGGAGCCCACGCGCGCCATCGGCACGGCGCGGCGCAGGGTGGCCGGGCGCCCGCGCGCGGCCCACGAGGACCGGCCCGGCGGCCGGCAGGGCGCCCACCAGCTCGCTCCGTGCGTGCCCAGCGCTCCCCAGCCTGTTCCCACCTCTGGCTATAAGCTCTACACGCAGCGTAACGCTACCGCATCTTCTCCTACCTCCAAGATTTTGCTTTTTTGATTCGGATAAATAAAAGTGTTGATGGCATTACTGATGATCCACTTTACATGTGTTGCATGATGTACAGACATTAAAGGCCATGCAAGTGCTAAATATTCTGAGTGTCAGAGAACCGTACTTAATTACATTGCTTCTCACGATGAACACTTTATATAAAACTCTTACCAAAAAAAGTAACTTTGAGGGGGGTATAGAACAACAGCAAGATTGCCCCATATTTCTTAAGTGTCAGACAAAGTACCAAGACACCTGCAAGGCACACAGTGTACTCCTACATGGTCATCTCCCCTCTAATTAATACCCCTCCCCTTCCTAATGAATATCAGGCCAGGTTCAATCACTGGAATAATCACTGTTTCTTTTATCAAAATCCACGGCAGTGAAAATACTCATATGACAAATGAGACAAAAACTTTCTGCAAATTCTTGCATAAGCAGTCTTCAGCCATATAAAACCTTACAAGAAGTCACTTAAACGCAGGTGCAGGTCCTAAATTTGGCATAATGAAGTCAGGTGCAGCCCAGGGAAAACTGCAGCTTAGAAGGGAATCAGCTGCCACTCAAGTATTTTGGTAACATGCCGTGGACATTTTAATTAGACTCAGGATAAAATACAGCATTTAAGAGATCTATCTGAATCCATCTTTGGGCATTTAGAGTATGACAAGATAAACTGATCATGCAATGATGTATGCAAATGAAATTTCAACTCAAAACCTTTTCTCCTATTATACAAGCAAATACTATTAAATTATAAATGAACCTTGTTTCAAGTACTTTTGCATTCACACTTTTCACTATCTTCATTATTACATTAGAAAAAATATATTTCACAGAGGCCAAGGATACTATCACATGATGTTCAGATAACTATTTTGTACCAATTTTCTTATAAATTCTATTAAAATTTGTAAAACCTACTCTACATTCTAATCCTGCACTATGTAATCCTATATGCAGTATAAAGTCAAGCCAAACTGAAATACCCTTGTTTTAAGTTTAACTAGTCCATGCTCTACTGAGGTGAATGGAAGAACTAATCATATTCAAAAGGCAAAGAACTGGAAATATAGCCCAGCAATACAATTTCAGACATAGACACCATGATGTTAAAAAAAAAAACTACCCTGCGAAGTTATACAACGCAATGTTGCTCTTCTGAAACAACGGTTTTACTTCATCTTAAACCACAATGAAACTTAAGATAAACTTCAGATATGTCAAAAAGGCATTGTCAAATGCAGATAAGAAGCAATTTTTTTTAACCAATAGGTACCAGTATTAAAATTGCAACTCCTTGTTTAAGAGGTATATGCTAATTAGAATTTTGCTGCCAAACTGTTTTTTATTCAGATTAGATCTAATTGGGTCAAAAAATTATGAATTATTCAAATCAGCTTTTCTCATAAAAGACTGACAATTTTGATGAATAAAGTTTCCTGTGACATATATACCGTCCTGTGTTGCTGCAAAGTCTCATGGGCATTACAATTTGGTTGCTTTACTTTATTTTTCCCTTGGGAGGAGAGGGGAAGGGTGGGTAAGAGAGGAGACAGGATCTTAAATTACAAGCCTCCATGATTCCTCAGTTTTGGATCAGTCTCAAAATATAATCCTTAAAGTTGCATAATTCTGGGCAAGAAATACAATCTATCCAAATTACACCACCGAGGAGAATAGTAATATCAGGCACCCATCAGGAAACATAGCACCGTAGGAAGATGTGCTTACTGCTGAGGTGACTCAAGTCTATTTACAAGCAAACATTTCAATGCAAAAATTTAAACAGGACAAGTTCTGTTCCTTTTCTGTTATAAATATGCAGAACTAGGGTTTTAGATATACAACTTCCTCTAATTTTCAGCTGCACATTAGATTTGCACCCAGTTGATCCGGTAGTTTGAAAATCAGATGATGTTAAAAACGGAGCTAAACAAACGATGCATTGCTTCTCTTCATGACAACCCTTCACAGATATCAAAGTTTCACTCCAGTTTACAACCAAAACATCCCTGAATGAAATCCACAAATATATGTGTATGCAGGCCTCCTATGGGAAATCACTAGAAAGTAACTCAGACCCAGGGGGCACTTCAAGTGCACTCCCTGATGTGCTATCATGATTCATATTAGAGACTCAAAGAGTTACATTTTGCACTATGCTCTTCAACAAATGTGGCTGTGTGCTAGGGTCTCCAAAAGTATGAATATGGAGAACAGGCTGACAGTTAAAGAAGTTGTATGGTGACATTCCCTTGGTTATCTTCCTTGCTCACATCTGAAACTTTATTTCCTTTGTATCTCCCCGGAGATGGCGAGGCCTGATTTTAAACAAGTATTCCTGCATATAATTATCTGCTGCTACAATGAATATTATTTTCACACCTGTTATTATGCATCTCCCCATTCTGTTTACTGATGTCTATCAAGTAGATTTTGTCATTCCAGTATGTACTACTTATGCACAAAATACCCAGATTTTCCACAAGGGATGAAATGCATTTAGAACTCACTAAACTATGAATGCACATTTATATTACCCCTTCCTGAAAGTACTAGTTTCTCTTACTAAGAGGGCAGTGTAAGAGATGTGATTTTTAACACAGAGGGGAGACACCAAAGAACTGTATCATTTTAAAAACTAAGGTTACCAGCACAACCAGTGAGGTGCAGCAGCGTACTCTTTTTGCATACGTCAGTTCGGTCTCTAAAGCAGCCAAACGTGTGTGCTGAAGGAATCCCATTGACAAGCAGAATTGCTTTGAAGGGATTTTAACAAGGAAGAGGTAAGGAGTGTCAGAACATCCCTGTGGTAGACAATATCACAGAATCATAGAATCAGTAAGTTTGGAAGGCACCTCATATATTAAAATCAGAAGTATGGAATAAAAACTTTGTATGTTACTTTTTGTTTGTGTGTCTCAAAGTGCTTCAACCATTACTCTGAAGACAACGTTGGACTTTCTAATACTAAAAGGCAGACATCCAACACTGGTCACTCTAGGCGAGAAGACTCTTGGGACTCACAAAGCTAAATGCTTGGGACTCGCAGCTAAGAGTGGCACTGGTTGGTTTCTCTGTAGTTTTCTGTGTAAATATAGCTAACTAGCTTCTTCTGTCACTGTGTTACGGTAATGGCCCTCCAAAAGTACCTAGTAAAAACATGGCCCAATAAGAACAAAGACAGGTAACACAAGGAGAAGTAAAATAGCTTTAGTTTGGGGGGGAGGGGGGCGCTCAACATCCAAGAGACAAATCTGTAAGGGCAGACCAAGTAAGTGAATGTGCCTGATCACAGCTGGAGACACCATATTGAGACTAAGAAAGGAAGGCATTTTTCTGTAAATCACTTTTAAACAACAAATATAGAAAAGAAGGCTACAGGTACCTCTACATATAAGAACTAAAGTTCTCCTGCAAAATTTATGCAGCTTCATGCTTTCTCAGAATGTGCAGCTTCATTTTTTAATTTCTAGGGGGAAAAAATCACCAAGTATGGACATGTGTATCACTTATTTCTCATTCTGATCCCCATGAATATTTATTATAATTTATGATAAATTACTGACAAATACTCCATACTTTTAAAGAGATCATTTCAGGTTGATCATAAGTCTAATAGCTAATACCTACTTTTGGACTCCTATCACTTCCTATTATCATTGGTACCTGAAGGCAGCAGTAACTGATGCTGCACTGTTTTATGGAATGACACTTTTAGCTCCTGCCATTTTTTCAGCTGTGATTTAATGAAAAAAAAATCATCAGAATGTCTCAAAACAAAACACTAAGACAGTTTCAGGACCTTTAAAAAAAAAAAGCAATAGATTGATTCACATTCAATTCAAAAATAATAGTGTAGAATTCACTCCTGCTGCACGGAGATAACCCACTACTTTCTAGAGCTGGTATTTTCTATTTCCTAACCATAATTACCACTTTCAGTCAACAGGAAATGCTTGAAGACAATACAACGGTAGACTACTGGCTCAGTTGATGTAATTCAGTGTCAACCAAGAGATGACATCTCTTTTAAAGCATTTTAGAAAAGCTATGATGTGCAACGTGAAACATCAAAAAGCCCCTTCCAATACGATAAATCGAAACCAAAATACTGCTTCTACTAACTGAATTGGAGCACTGAAAGTAAACAGAAGCTGAAATAACTAAAGAGAATGTGAAATTAGAAGAAAAAATTAGAAATGCCAGAAGACTTATGTCATAAGTTGCTAGTTTCTAATAGTCTACAATTAACAGTGCAACAAAAGAAAAAAGTTAAACAGTATTTTGATGTTAACATGCAATACCAAGGTCTTTGTATCTTGTGTGTACATGTGTGTATATATATACACACACACACACACACCTTTAACTATAATCATAAGAATTAAAATTAATAGACTTGTTTCTGCTAGTATAGCAACAAACTGATTCCACAATTAAAATGGTTACAAAAATTAGTTTATCAAATTTTGTTAGGATTATGAGACAGAAACAAGTATTTCATGTAGAATTTTTTCTCATAAAAATAAACAGGAACATTTAAGACAAAATACAGGTATATTACACTTTGTATTTAAATACAAACAAAAATAAATTGAATTAAATTTAAAAGATCGATGACAAGAGAAGTGCTGCTGTCAGCAAAGATTCAAAATTAAGTGGGGGGCGGAAGTATAGGAATTCTTCCAACACAGAAATAGCTACGGAGGAAAAAAAAATCTTGCATCAACAGTAAGAGCATGGTAAAGGTGAAAGTCAGTTCTCAATGTTTTATGTAGAGAAGACTATTATGCTCTAATTTGGGAACCCAAAACTTTGAAAAATGAAAAGAAAAAACATGTTTCTCTACTAAGGCCTGGAAGCTATATAAAATATGCCCACTTAGTTATTTAATGAAGGTAAAATAGCCAAGTATATTATACTATGTTTATAAGGTAAAGGTGGTTTATGGATTGGCCTCTTTAACTGCAATTGGAATACACTGGTCCGTTCTGCTGAAAATTACTACATGAAAATACGAATGCACTAAAATAGATTTCAGGAAAATCCGAACATATGTAACAACACAACACGTGCACATTTTGTTTCTACTTTTTGCATGTGATCTCTCTCTATGAAATTGTTCATTCTTTAGTAGTGCCTTTTTTAAATTATTGATCTCTTGCCATGTAAGATTCTGATACATTATTCACTTTGTCAAAGCAGCCTTACCAGGTTTTTTTGTTCCTTACTACCATACAGTAATACATCAAAAAAGAAGATATTCAGACTCTTTAGAGTGATTTAGTTTGGGCCAAATGTCTCTTAGAAATGTAAAAAAGTATCACTGTGTTTTCATTTTAAAAGGATTTACAAATCCATTTTAATGGCAAATCAAAACAAACCCACAGTACAAAAGTAGCACACCTTGTGGTGACTACCACTTAGCACAAGTGTTACACAGCAGTATAAAAAAAATAAATAAATAAGAAAAGCCTTCCAAATTTAGAGACCATTAAGAACTAGCCATTTAAGTTGTATTTAGGAAATCTTTGATTGGAATCTTAAAATCAATTTGGCTTGAAAACAGGACTGGCACAGAGATGCTCAACAACTAAGCCAACATATACGCCACATACACTCTTCACCTTAAGCCACGTGTAAGACTGACAATGTTTTCATTATGATTGACTTCAATTACTCTTAAAATTGGCTTATATCAAATGTTTCTCCTAGAACAAAAGCATTTATTTATTAATTACCTCAGAAACAGAAGCAGCAGAGCTTTTCCTAATAGCTTACAGGATGCTTTAGCTGTGATGAATTTCAGTTAAGAACTTGGCTCCTGACTACCTCCTCCCCCAACGCACTCTGTACTTCTAAAGGCAAATAAGAACTTTTCGGAAAAATAAACTCCGTAAGAAAAACTGTAAAAAAGTTGAACTGTGGAAGTTCCTGTCTTACTATCCTCATTAGTAGCAGCAGTAGCACAGAGGAAGTAAGACAGCCCTGTCATTTCACTGCAAAGCAGAACCTTTTCCAAACATTCTGTACAGTAAGCTTAAGCTTTTGCATGAATACAAAACTGTTTCAGACTGTGATGTTGCCAAAACCAAACTTTTTCAGGTCCTGTTCCCCTAATCCGCACATGTAACACGAACCCAGGCTCTCAAGGCACTCATTTTCGCTAAGACGCAGTGGGCCAACTGTGAGAAACCAGCTGAACTGTTCAAATGGTAGAAGCGCCAACACTTTGCTCCCTCAGCCAAGCAAGTCTCTAATATTGTCATATGCTAGAGTAACATGCACATCTCTTGCTGAACTAGTGTCAGTTTAAATCCATTGTGATCCAGCCAATTTTGAATTCTAGCTTCTTTGCTAATTTGCCTGAAATCTCCAAATCACTCTGGTGCTAGAAAGCTCTGCATATTTGAAGGACTGGATTTGGCTTTGCCATCTCCTCTCTGAAGACAAACCGTTTACAAACACAGATTTAACTATCCACTTCAGAGACTGAATTACTAGTACAATAATGGTAATCTAGGTATCAAGTGCAGAAACACTGAAAGCAGAGGTTCTGGAGAGCTGGCAGACAGACATGTCACTGGAGTGCCTGTGGATGACAATAACATGTCCTGAAACTTGCCTTTATCTCTGATAACTACAGCTATCTAACAAAAAGATTTTTCTTCTCTCTACACCCTCCATCCTAATGCTTACTCTGATACAAATATTCTTCCCTTCAGTGAAGAAAACTTGAAATGCTGCATTCTAGAGACCAAGGTGAGAGCTGTTCTTCCCACCTAATCCCCTATTCATCAAGTTAGGTAGGAATAAATATTGTACTTCAAAGTGAGCTACTCATTCATGGGAATTCTGACAAAATTCTTCACAAATGACGACCCATGTATCCTGCAGTATTTAACTTCAAAAGTACCACCACAGAGTGGCAAGGAGAGAAGAGCACAATTAATGTTTAGCTGATAAACCATACAACACCAGCTGATATACCAGGGTTTTATGACAGCACTTTTAATAACAATACTTAGACATACGTCACTTAGTAACACACCCATCTCCTGATTTTGTTCACATTATCTTTCTCTTACAAGGCAGAAAGTTAAGGAGAAAACTACTGTTAAATGAAAAGTATATTTCAGTTGACCATGAAAAAGAATTTCTTATGCATTCTAAATGTTTCTGACACTTGACAGAGGTAAGTATTTCATTGGTTAACATTAAACAAAAATAATTATTTCAGGTGCAGATCTAATACAACTGATCTACCAAACTACACTAGTATTCTTACTTTCATTCTTTAATTCATATTTGGGTCTCAGTATGTTTATAAAACTATGTGCATGGTACACAACAGCCTGTATTACTACAGGCTGAACAAGTATATGAAGTATTCAAATCCTGCATTCCTGTGATGAACTGGAGTTCCAATAACGCATAATTTAATCACATCTTCAAGAGAGCAAGCAAAGTTTAGAATTCTTGTAATGAGTTCTGAAAGTCTATTATCAAATGATTACAGTAGCGTTTTATCTTTACGTTTAATCTAAAATAAACCCCTGTCTCGAAAACTGTAATAATTACTGTATAGAACACTTTTCTTTGCCAGCTCCAAGACAGAAAAAAATGACAAGCAGTTGTGAAAAAAAACTGTCAATTTAAGAAATGTTACAAAACTTCTTCCATTTTCTTATAGAATCTAATTCTACTCAGATATTGAAAACAACTAGATGCCCCTCTCCTTACGTAGCTATGAATGTGTGGTTGTTTTTTTTTTTCCTCGCATTTTTTTCAGTAAAACTAGTAGATGCCCTCTCCTGCTCAGGAGACTTTTCTTTTAATGCCAATTTTCTTTGCCATCATGTCTTAAAACAGCAAAGTACTTCCCCTTTACAAAATAAAGTTCCAAATAGCTCAAGAGTTACCAACTTATGTCTAATCTTCCAGCTACACTGAAAATCACTGAGTTCAATGCTGAATACATTCCATCCAGTATTATTCCACACATCTGTATTCAAAAGAGAACTTTCCTGATTTATTTCACTTGTTTTAAATTCTGGGCAACAGCTATTACATACAGCCTTCAGGACTGAAAAGTAATCAGCTACAATGTCCTTTTGTTCAGTTCCAAACAGTATTTTCAGGCCCTCTACAAGTGATAATTGATACTATTCTATCATGACTGGTTCTACTTAAACACAGGAGAAAAACATGCTTCTATGTTAAAGTGACAGAGGAGTTAAAAATACGTAAGAGGCAGAAGATACAAGGTTTTGAGTTTCCATATGAAAAATAAGTTTTTAATCTTGAGCTTTTAAACTAAGACTCTAAAATAGGTTCTAGATAGCTATATTAGAGACACAGACAGACCATGCATTTTCCTCAGAAGTATACCTTTGAATAAACAAGAATGAGTCAAGTTTAGAAATAATTTAAAATAATTTTAACTGTTAAAATAATTTTTAGAAATCTTAGTTACAAATATCTTAGATTTCAATTATACATAATCACACTTTTAACTCAGTATGAACTCAACTGAGTACAATATAGAAAAAAGTTTATACAGACTAGATATTAATCTATTTTTAAATCAACATAGTTATACTTTGTAATTAATGACTTATGGATATGACTCTCAATCTGAGCTTTCTTTACTTTTATGTAATGCTATTACTATTAAAGAGTCAAACAGAGTAAATTAATGTTGGAACAGCTGGCTATTTTGACTATTGCATAATTTATCTACAATTTTGTAATCCATTTCTGTACTCTTCATGAGGTTTCTACTTCGTAAAAACTGATCTTGAATGAAGTACTAATTTACTTTGAATACTGAATAGCTATTTGTATCTGTTAAATCTAAACTTAAAACACACAACTCTCATCCTGCCAAAGTACATATTTCAACTAAAACACAGCATTTACTTTTTATCCTTTTAAACTGGACATTTTATTCTTATTTCCCTGTGGTAAATAAGAATTACTAAAAGAGATTTTAAATTACTAATCAGAAGAGCTCACTAAAAGAAGTAAGCTCTTCTGATTAGAATAGAAAACAAAATCCTACAGTGTTTTGAATTTTTTCGTAGAAAGTCATGCAAGTCCCACAGTGACTTGGAAACCTCCAAAATGCCTCAGGAACTAGCTGAGAATTTCTTGTAAATTTATTAACATACTTAACTCATTAGCAGTCACTGCAGGGCAAAATTGTGTCATTAGAAGTGCCTACATTGTGTCTATTTATCATACTTTCATGTGAATTTTATATTTATGGTACTGTTTTTTCAGGTTTAGGTAATATTGAAGATTTTGCTTAATAGCTCAAAAAGATCCTTTACTCTTCAATCTCATAATCTGTTTTTCTCCTACCACTAACCATGTTACAGTTTGGTTGGAAAACATGGTAACTTCAAGCATTTTAACTGTGTCAGATAGAACAGCCTCAGAGCAGACAAGGGACTAAATGGGAAACACTACAGAAAACAAATATACACTGGGGTCAAACATTTCTGAAGTGGGACAGCTGAAATAAATGCCTATTGTTTTGTTTCTAAAACCTAACTTTCAAACTGCCAAAAGCACCTTATTTCTGATGTCTTTCTGTAACTCAGACACTTCACGTCTCGCGGTTGCCGCAGTCCCAGAACCGACTCTTTACTGCTGCATTGGGCTCCTTGCCTGTGCTGACAGGCAGACATTTCATCTCCTCCACCTCAACATCCAGGCTCAGCAAGAGGGTCTGAAGCCAGCATCTCTTGAAGAGGATCAGCAGAGAATGCCCTCCCGAACCTCTCATGGCAAAAGCTGCAAGAGCTTCACAGAATCACAGAACAGTTGAGGTTGGAAGGGACCTCTGGAGATCATCTAGTCCAACACCCCTGCTCAGCAGGGTCACCCAGAACACATTAGACAGCGTTGCATCCAGGTGGGTTTTGAGTATCTCCAGAGGAGGAAACTCCACAACCTCTCTGGGCAACCTGTGCCAGGGCTCCGTCACTCTCTCAGTAAAGACGTTCTTCCTCATATTCAGGCGGAACTTCCTGCGGTTCACTTTGCGCCTGTTGCCTCTTGTCCTGTCGCATGGCACTACTGAAAAGTGTCTGGCCCCATCCTCTCAACACCCTCCCTTAAGGTATTTGTAGACATTGGTAAGATCCCCTCTCGGTCCTCCCTCCTCCAGGCTAGACAGGCCCAGCTCTCACAGTCTTTCTCATACAAGAGATGCTCCAATCCTGTCATCATCTTTGTAGACCTACACTGCACTCTCTCCAGTAGCTCCATTTGTACTCTCTTGTACTGGGGAGCCCACAACTGGACGCAGTACTCCCAGCACAGCTTCACTAGAGCTGAGTAGAGCGGCAGGATCACCTCCCTCGACCTGCTGGCAACACTCTTCCTGATGCACCCCAGGACACCATTGGCCTTCCTGGCTGCAAGAGCACACTGCTGGCTCATGGTCAACTTGTTGTCCACCAGGACTCCCAGATCCTTCTCTGCTGAGCTGCTTTCCGGCAGGTCAGTCCCCAGCCTGTACTAGTGCATAGGGTTATTCCTCCCGAGGTGCAGGACCCTGCACCTGCCTTTGTTGAACTTCATGAGGATCAACAGCATCCTGAGTTGTGTAAACAAGAGCACAGCCAGAGACTGAGGAAGTCATTATCCCCCTTTTTTCAGTATTCTTTAGATCACCTTTACACAGCTATGTACTGTTTAGCCCCCCAATACAATGAAGTCATTGACTTCACAGCTGACCTTGCTTTAATCAGAAGATTAGACTAGATGACTTCCTGAGGTCCACTGCAGTCCAGCCTGTACTAGTGCATAGGGTTATTCCTCCCTAGGTGCAGGACCCTGCACCTGCCTTTGTTGAACTTCATGAGGTTGCTCTTCACCTAACTTTCCAGCCTGTCCAGATATCTCTGATTGATCTGGATTCATCTGGGAATTGCTAAAGATAAGATGCTACAGATGACTAAAGGTTCATCTGGGAATTGCTCAAGTTCAAGGTGCTTGTGCCAAAGATGCTAGTCTTTTCAAAACTGAACCTTGCTCATCTTTCCCAAGAATGACAGAACGCACTGACACAAAGGCTAATTTTGTGAAACATGAAGCATCTGCATACATCTACATACACAAAAATCTCTCCAAAATGCAAATGCCGCTTATAAACAATATATTTTGCCTGCTTGGGTAAAAAGCTTTATTATTTTGCTTCACAATTAAAAAAACTACTTGGCAGAGAAAATTTTAGTTAAATTTTGACAATACAAGCAAAGGGGAACAGGTCCTCACAACTGGATATTTCTGGTAAGAAATAACATTTTGGACTAAAAACTAAACTAAATGTCTATTTATATGTGTGAACCCAAGCCTATATAAGCAAGTGGGTCCTCTGAAAAACGAAGACCCTAGTACACCCTCATCACTCAGCAGTAGCAATATGTTATTAGCAAACTGGTAGTTTAATTTTCAAAGAAAAGAGGGGAGGAACAATGGGAAAACCCTCATTTCACAGAATTTGCAGTACTTTCCATATTACTCCTGAAAGAAGATTCTTCAGGCCTGTTTGGTTTAGCAAAGGCTGGCATTCAGAGATTGTCCATATAAGATAGGCATATCTCCTATACCTGTATTAAAAATTAGATGCATGTTTCTGTTCCTAATAGATTATTCCATTTTCCTTTTCCCACCAATTAAGCTTCTGATTAAAACAAGGATACTAAAGTTCTCATTCTTCAGCCACCCCAACACCCACCCCCTATAGCCAACCTAAACAAGAAGGCAAGTCTGACACACGTAATTAATGTGAAACATGCACAGTAAGTACACTTAACAAGATCTTGCCTTTCTATCATATTATGGTCCTGATCAAAAACAAACACAAGACTTTGCCAGACTGTATCACCAGTGTATGCAGGATTTCAAAACTTAAGATGGAAATAGCCATGTGTATGATCCTGGTAATTTAAATATATGAAGAACCTTAGAAATGCTGTTTGAGAAATCCAATTGCGCATTTTCATACAGAATAGCGGTGGCAGCTAGCATTAGCTTTCCACACTGGAGCATGTAGCATACTCCGAGCTAAAGTAACTGGCTCAGAATTCATATAGAAATTTCCCTGTAAACTTTAGAATAAAGATGCAAAGAATAGGTTTCCTCGGCTCTATATCCCTAAACCTATAGACCATCAGAACACTTCATGTATGCCAATGAAAAGACAGTAATCTTGAACTCCTTTGAGGGCATTGGGGGCCGGGGGGATTTTAATACTTCCAACGGGTTCCTATACTTGCCTCAGGCTTTACATCCTGTCTTAGTTTCTGATTTCAATCAGGATTGAATTCAGGATTTCAGTGTCACTATTCATTAATATTCTGTTTTACATTGAACCAAAAAAAGGAAAGAAAAGCAAACATCCTAGTTGTACCTTTAGCTCTCCAACACAAGCAAAGACAAGTATTAGTCCATGTGCAAATGGCAATGATGAAGTCTATCATGAGTTTTGGCATCATGTCTAATTAAATCATATCATTCCTCAATTCTGGACTCTTAGAGCAACTCATGGTGTCACATATCAGGAACATACTGGTTCCCACTCACACTCCGAGGGAGCAAGGCTGAGACACAGTGAGATGACACCCGCTCTCAAGCGCTGCTCCACTCATGCGGGTCTGTGGAAATCCAGAACCGGTTTCAGGCGTAACCTGAGTAATCTCTGCTTTCATCAACCTCATCATTGGGATCCACCCCCATTTTTGGAAGATCTTACTTTGGTTATTTGTTCATTGTTCCTGCCAGTGGTAAAGCAATAAGATCGTAAAATAAATTGATTCACTTAAGCAAGAAAAATATATAATAATAATAATAGTTATATACACATATCCACGGATGTATATCTGAATAGTAAGAAGGAATCCATTTATAAGAAATAAAAATAACCTTAATCATAAGCCACAGTGGCTATTACAATGTTAAAAGATTATCCTTGCCCACCCCATTCTCAATACTATTCCTAATACCTAGCAGGTACAAATTTGATATTTCAGTGTTATTTATGCACTCCTAAGAAGTTGTTAGAAATCAAATAATCTGACAGAGTTATTTGAAAAGACAATAAAAAACCATCTGTATTGCCGTCCAGGATGTGAACAAGTGTACAAGCCAGAATTTGCATCTGGATTTGAGGCTCCTAGCAAGGGCATGAGGCAAACGATACATTTTTGCACACAGCCAAAGAATGCTAGGTAAAACACTGCAGTTGGTTTTATCTGCATCAGGTGGCTATTTCCTTGGTGAAGCCTGTTAACAATTTAAAGACCACCAAGGCCGTGCGGCATTGCCCTAAGCCCTTCCCAAGGCCAGCGCGCGCCAGGGCTGCCTGCCAGCGACAAAGCGTGCGGCGGCTGAGCGGCAGCGGGAGCGGAGGGACAGCACAGCCCTGCCGGCCGCGGCCACAGCCATGGTGCCCCCACCCACGCGGGCAGGGCCGCAGGGCCTCAGTGGGGACGGCGGCATCGGGGGCAACTGTGGGGACTGCGTGGGGACAGACAGGGAGACTGCGGAGACGGCTGCAGGAAAGGTGCGTGGACGGCTGCAGGAAGGGCGTGGGGACGGCTGCGGGAAGGGCGCGGGGACGGGCGCGGGGATGGCTGCAGGAAGGCTGCGGGAAGGGCGCGGGGACGGGCGCGGGAAGGGCGCGGGGATGGCTGCAGGAAGGCTGCGGGAAGGGCGCGGGGACGGCTGCAGGAAGGGTGCGGGGACGGCCACAGGAAGGGCGCAAGGACGGCTGCGGGGACGGCTGCGGGAAGGGCGCGGGGACGGCTGCGGGAAGGGTGCGCGGACGGCTGCGGGGACGGCTGCAGGAAGGGCGCGGGGATGGCTGCGGGGAAGGCCGCGGGGACAGCTGCGGGGACGGCCGCAGGAAGCGCGCGGGGACGGCTGCGGGGACGGCCGCAGGAAGGGCATGGGGACGGCTGCGGGGACGGCCGCGGGGAAGGCCGCGGGGACGGCTGTGGGAAGGGCGCGGGGACGGCTGCGGGAAGCATGCAGGGCCCACAGCTGCGGCGCGGGACATGGACACGTTGCCTCCCCGCGGCTGGAGCGGGGCCTGCCCCGTGATGCCTCCCAGAGCCGCGAGCACTGACCTACACTGGAAGGTCATGACTGCATGAACAGGTAGCTCCAGCGCCCGTCAAGGCTGTCCCCGCTTCCTAGAACTCCAGTTCTCCCAAGGAAACTAAACTGAGGCTCTGAGCTGACAACTTCAGCTACGAGGAGTTGAGCCTTGCATGTGGTAAGAACCTCTCCAGGGATGGAGTCTGTGGAGAGATCTGCAACTGCAAGGAAACACTTCTACAAGACCAGAACTGCAGAGCTTCTGAAAGAAGTGGTAGATGACATGCATGTTTTTGCTGACACCCAAATTTGGGCATTTCTTAAAAAGTTTCAATATTAAGTATATTTTAATTTATTCATAAAAATGAAATTATGTACGATTTTATCTAGTAGCAGGAGACATTCAGTATTTTGCTAAGTAATTAATGGAATCATGTGTTGTAAAAGTGATTGGTGTAATTCTCCTGGTCACGTCTTTTCAAATTAAGTAGCCAAAATAGAGGGATTGGAAAGGGAAACAGCAACCGTAAGAAACGGAAGACTACCCCCACTGCAAGAAAAGCTCTCCTGGGCAGCAGGTACTCCCAGCACAGGGAGGGCAGTTTCAGTGGGAATGCTGATCTCACTCAAACCCCGAAATCCTCTGAACACACCCTCAGGGTCTGGGGGAAGAACGGGGCAGATAAACTCTGTTGCAGATGCACAGCTCTTTACAACCACCTGAGCAGAGGAGCACTTTAACAAACCACTTCTCAAATGTTTTAGACTGAACCTCTGCTTTTTTCCTCCTCTACTATCCTCTTTTCTTCTCTAAAACATGTTCTAGCCATTCTCCTGTCCACACCCTGCCCTCATCTATACAAACTAGTAGCTCACACTTCTCCAAATACATCTTTCTCCCCTAGGCTGCAGGAACACTGTCCCTGTCCTGCTTTTTTTTTTTTTTTTTTCCCTAACGCATGGCAAGACAAAGATTTCTCATATACGCTATCTACTTTACAAGTCTCTTAATATTGGCTATTTAATTTGAAAACATGTATCATCTCCATTCAAATTCGAATAATAATTTTCCAGATTTGATTTGAATTCCACTGCCTGCAAATAAACTTGTTTCCTCCTGTTACTAAATGAAACCGTGTGTAATTAGTTACCAAGCTAAGGTAATGCAAAGAAATGGACGTTTTAAAGAACAGTAATTTTATTGTAAGTTCACTACAGCTGTGAAAAGACAAGAAGTCCTTTTCTACCAAGTGCACAATACTACTTTAATGTAAATTTACATGAGAACCAAGAAGTCTGACTCAGCACCTTTCAAGACATAGGTTAAATAACCAAGAACATTCTTGGTATTATTTGATGTAGAACTTCAGTAATGTCTACGATGGTACATACTACTCTGCATTACAAACTCTATTCTGCATGAACTGTCACTGTAAGGTCAACCTTAACCAAATAATTTTGTACCCATTTAATGGAGTAGAGTAAGACCAGCAGTACACTGCAACCATCACTTTATGAGGATGAAATCTCTTGAACTAATACCCAGGGGCGAGATAAAGTGGACTTATGCACTGAGTTACAACTATCATACCCACCTAGTCCTCATTAGCAAGAGATCAGAAATTACTTGAGGGAAAAATATCCCACATAAATTATAATAAATACAGAAAAGCAGCATAAAATTTCTTATCCATTTAACAAAAGCTGACAGAAAAGGTTAAGTTTTCAAGAGAATAAAACCTATGGCAGATGTAAAACAGTTCTGCAAATGCTATAAATAATAAACTGTGAACTACCGTTACACTTCCAAATGTATTACATATGCATTTTAATCATCGTATTTGTTCATTTCAGTGCTCACCAGAATTTTTCATAAAGCTAATAGTGGTTAACTGACCTAAGTTCCTAAGCAGACTAATATTATATTTTTTAAATCATGCAAATTAGTTTTATTTGCTTTTCACTGTCAGATAAGCAGCATATAATACATAAAACAGCAGTTCCCTTTCTTAGAAGAAATGCTGAAAAATTAGTAACATAACATTACAGCTCTATATATTCTTATTTCCATCTATAAGCATTTTAAATATCTACTTGGGGGGATAAAAGCAGAGAGGAAAGCACCGGTCACTCGGCATTACAGATGAGCAGACACAGAACGTGAACAGCTTACTGCGGAGAGTGGTTTAATCAGGAAGTAGCCATGATCCTGTCGCTACAGAGCAACGCCAGCGCTCCAAAACAAGCAGCCGAGCCCGGGGGGCTCAGCCAAGGAAGGAGAACAAACACCAGCTCCTGCGCTCGAGCTTTGCTCAGCCCAAAGGTCACCAGAAGTCTGTTAGCTAAAGCTGCCGTGAAAATAAAATTAAAGCAAACATTTACACGCTCTATTTGAGGAAGCATCCAAATTCTTCCTAACACAACCTCCTCCTCTGTGTTACACACAAAACATGGCTGTCTTACTCGGAGATTAGCAATTATTGTAATGAGATACTGTCGGGGAGGGTCAAATAGTACTTCCTGCAGTTTACACATCTTTATTTCCTGGTAAACAAACTGAAAGACAGGTGGAGCACTTAGGTCACAAGTAAACACATGCTCACCTGGTGAAAACCAACCCAGGTGACAAATGCAGTAAAATGTGCACCTGTATTTTAACTGCCTGCAAGAGAGACAGAGAGAATGAAATATGATATTTATATGTATAACATATACATGTGCGATATTTTTATCTGAACAAATGACTTTGAACCATGAGGGAGGTATTTTTTTCCATAATGTCAGATAATTGTCAATACTACACTACAGTTTTCCTCTATAAGCCAAGCCAAGCCAAAGAAATAACTTATTTTCTGTTAACTGACAATTATGTGCATATATGCAACAAAACAAACTGCTTACAAAATAGTTCTGGTATGAGGAAGCAGTAGGAAATGGAAACCTGAATTACAACCAGAAAAACCTGAAACTGACGAATGAAGATCCTAATCACTGTGTTCTGAATGTCTTCGGCATCGATTTTCAAAACAAACATGAAAAAGAAAAAAAAGCTAAGAAGCATGGCTCAGAAATGATCATAATTAACGTACGGAATGCAACTGTAAAAGGAAAAAGAAAATTCAAAGCAACAATTTGAGTAAGAGTGCTACCTTCACAGCATACACATAACATAGAAAATGTAATCTCATTTGTCACCATTATTTCACTGATAAGTTATACAAATGTTAAGATTTTAGATATTTTCCCCTTTATTTAACATACTGGAAATGGTCTACAAGAATCTATTCTAGAAAGGAACTTAAATGGCAAAATAATCATCTAGAGAAACTATGAGGACCAGTACTTCTTGCAAACATTTTTACTGCAATTGAAAGCAGAAGTTTGATACGCAATGAAGAAGCAGCTTTGCAGATGTTCCATATGACAAACAGCAACTCCCTTTTCCTGCAGGGGCTCCTTACTGCCTTTGTAACTACCTGTTTTCCTCCTCACAAAAATTAATCACATATGGACTAGATGCACGGATGTGATCCAGTGGGAAAAGCTGGCTCTTCCTTACCTAAAAGCTTTCCAAGAAGTAACTTAAACAAGGTTCAGTTAAAAACAAAACAAAAAAAAAACATTTTCCCTAATGGAAATGAACAGCACCTAGGCAACAATAAAAATTAAAACCAAATGAAACTGAAATAAACAATCAAAGAAAACCCCTTGACTAATGGGAGAAAAAGCCTCCTACCCCAAGGCAAACAGAACAAACAGCTTTGTCCCACTGATACAAGACAGAATTTAACAGCTAAATAAAGCCAATTTCTTATACAGAACACAGATGCAACTAAGATGGCTAAGGTGCCCTAAGACACCAGCACAAGAGCTTGCAGGGTAATACGTGAGAAGATTAAAAAAAAAAAAAAAAGACTATTCTCATAATAGAGGAAATAAGCTAAATGGTAAATTCATTCATATTAATTCTCCCTCTCTCGAACTCAAAAGTGTTAAGCAAGAAGAACTAGAGAATACAGCAAAGTAACATTGTTAATGAACGAAACAGAGGCGCAGAACAATCTACTGCAATAAAAGTTTCTAATAACTGTTATAAATGCATCTCAGTCATTTTTCATATTAAACTCAAGAAAGGAAAAGAACAAAGCTATGAGAAAAAACCTACATAAAGAATTACTAGGAAGTTCATCAAAAAACAAAGGGTTTATCTGTATCAGCAAATCCTACCATCGATGATACAACTTGTGCCATTAAAGGAGTTACTTCATCATTACAATTTCCCAAACAAGGTAAGATATATCAACAAAAAGTATCTCCAACACTTAAATAATAACCAAAGCAGAACTTCCGCTAGCTATGTTTGTAACAGGTAAAACTATTATGGCCATAGTCTCATAACCAAACACTTGGATATAATTCATTCCCATAAGTAAACGATATAGTAAGGTTGATATAGCAGGTAACTATATCAAAACTTTAACATTTTGTCTATCTGCTTTTATACTCCTCTTTATCTTATTTGCAAAGAGGTAGTCTTCTCAAACAATATTCATATAGTGTTTCTGAAGAAAGAGTAAAAATATGCAACCTTCAAATGGGAAAAAAAAAGCCTTTTGCAAAGAGAAGGCATCAGCCAAACTCTTAAAGCAGTCTAAAAATACTTGTACAAATAGATTTTCTACTGAAATCACCAGAAGTTTGGTTCTGATGTCACTGCAGGCAGGCTCTCACAGCAAGACTTATGAGATAGTGATTTAACATCTCAATCTGGAAATTCATCCCACAAATCTACACACTCAAGAATAGCCAGGATCAACTTGAGTTTTATAATGACGTATGGGGAATCATGCACACTACTTCTATATGTTCAAATATCAACTCACAGAAGATGTTTTTCCTACAATTATTTCAATACATATTACCTGTAAGGTGAAAAACATTTATGATAGAATAGCTATTTTGCCTTTGCAGTGGGAATGGAAGATGCTGGAGACACAAACATGACATCGGAAATAGCAAAACAGAATGCCCAGATGGATTTTCTGAACTCCAATGTGAAAAACAGGCTATCATGTTTATAAAACAGGCCTAATTGTATACTGAAATATAAGATTAAACAAATCACTAGTACAGCTATGTCTTAAATATGCATAATGTCTTCTTTAAATGGCAGAGTGTAAACCTCTGAAGCCAAACCCAAACAATTACAGTCCTTCTCACAGGGTTTAAAAGAACACCAGACATCAGTTTCTGTAGCACATTTTTAGCTGTAAACGTGGGCACTGTTGTATATCGTATTCTTGTATTTAGCCTCCCTGACACTGCCCAGAGGTATTAAGTCTACAGTCACAAAAAGGAAATAAAAAATCCTGAAGAACTAACTAACTTTTAACATCCACAATGTCTTGAACAGTCTTACCTGCTCTAATGGAAGTGACAATTCCTGCTAAAGGCATTTCAGAGAGCAAAGATTCAAACCACTACAAATTGTAAGAACCATCCCAACACTACCCAAAAGCAAATACAAATCCAAAAAGGAGAGCTGAGCTATCCAGAACTACTTGTATCATTCCAGTAGTTTCATGCCAAGGTAACTTCTGTCTTAGGACTTCACAGGTTGTCCTGTCACACGGGAAACTAAAACCAGTGAATTATTAATGTTGCTTATGCTCACCTGAGAAAAGAACAGTTAACCTCTAGACAATCATAGTGAAGGCGAACAGAGATCTGTATTCTGCATCACTCCTTAGACACAAAAATTGCTATAGAAACTACAGATTATTTTGATGAAGAAACACTTATTCAAGACAGTAAGCCCATGTATAAACATAATACATTAATTCAGCGTCATCTCCAAATACAGGTAAGATGCAGCAATGGCTTTGGACAGTGTGAACTCCCTGCAGTCACCTCTGTAGTGCATTAAATGAGAAAGTAGCTCCTAAAATTTTCACATCCAATGTTGTTCTGTCTTTTGCTTCTGGTAATTTTACTTGAAGTCCTCTGACATTTGATGCACGGACAGATAATGCACAGGAGAGATGAAAAGGGACAGCCGATTACTTTCCGAATTCATTTTCTGCAGTAGAGCACACAAAGTTCTTAATCTTCTTTCCCAAGCAAATCTAATAAAAGCATAAATGACAGTGATCTCCAACTCAAGACACAAAAAGAAAAAAAGTTCCTCCTCATATCCCTGCTGTGCCAAAAGACTCAACCACCTTTTTACTTCCAAGAACCCTCCATGCAGTCACATACCAAAGCAAAGCTCTATTCATCCTCCTGTAAATTAGATCCTGACCGCAGGTACAACACTGAGTACCACCTTTCCCCACAGATGCTACCTGGGCGGCCCCATGCTCAGGGCCCGCTCTGACTCAGCATGACAGAGGGCGCTGAGCTCTGCCCCCGCCCCTGAAAACTGCAAGATGCAGCATCAGACACATCATCACCTCCTCTCAGTTAGATCTCACCAACAAAAAAGCGAATCAACCAAGCTTTTGAAGCCTGACACACATTCTCTCCAAAATACAGATTTAGCACATTACTTAGAAGCTAAATTTCCCTCCTTACGGTAGTTCCTGTCCTTCTAAAGCAAAGGAAAAGGAAGAGGATCTCCTTCCCAAGAAGGAAAGATAGCAATCTTTTCTTTGTTCTACCTCCTCCGTATTCGGGTCACATATATTGGTCCTACTACTCACGACTTAGCTTCATTTTAAGTACACTTTTCACATCAGATTACTTCCCTAATGCATGGATACTTCACCTATCAATTTGATCCATAAAATGGAATTGGAATAAGCACAGCAAGTAATAAAAAACTACTGCTCAGTAAAAGCCAGTAATATTTTACTGCACAAATCTGTAAAAATATCCTAAAATTCATTCTTTCAGTAAGAACAGAATTGTTCCAATGCTTATAACTGAAAGCCCAGGTAACTATACCTCATTGTTCACGGCACTGCAGGGCACAACATCTTTTGTGCTGTCTTGTTACCTGGAACTAATCTTAAAACTATACAAAATATTCAATTTCTCACTAATTTATTAGCATTTCATACATTTGGTACTAATTTGGACCTAGTAAATTTTATATATGGAATACACTCTGAAAGTAAGAGGATAGGAAAATATTTGCCTTAAGGAAGTTACCTGTGTGCATTTTAAATTTCCTGCAAAGAAACCACAACCTAAAGCACACTAGTACCCTGAGCAACCAGTTGTCCTACATCACAGAACAAGTCATAATAATGTTGATTCATCTTACAGTAAACAAAATAGTTTTTCAACTAAATATTTTTCAGTATATTCTCTTAAAACACAAAGAGGGAGATTCATGCACTGAGATTTGACTGCAGTGATGTCTATTTCAATGTCCTGTATTTGTTACTATTAAATATAAAAAGCCTTCCACAGAACAATAATTTCATAGTTAAATTTTCATTTTTGATACTTGAGTATATTCAGTTCAAGTAAATATTTCTCAGTTAATACTAAAAGTTTTCAGAAAAAATAAACAAGTTGTAAACACGACAAAGAAATGCACATAGAAAAGGGGGTTAAATTGCCATTTTTCATCAACTTAATTTATAAATTCATCGGAAAATTGAAGTATACTATTATTTTGAAAATACAACCTTTTTAAGAAAAAGTTTTAAAAGATTAAAACAGCTTTAAGTGTATAATCTTTACTTTATCATCGTAAAAGAGACACACACACACACAGAGCCTGAGAGAATACAATATTCATTTTGCTGCAGAAGAACAGACATTGCATAACAATGAGATTTGCTAATGAAATCAGCCATCAACCTGGAATACATATGTATTAAACCAAGATCTCACTGTCATTTTCTTTTTGCATCGTTTGTTCTTTCTCTCATTTTTCTCAACACTTAAACATTTTGTCCTCCTTCAGAATTCACTGCTTCACGTACAGCAGTATTGTAAAATATTTTGTTAACACTGTATGTGAAACAGTCGTCATTTTACAGAACTTACTTCTTTATTGCTAATGTAGATGCTAATTGCATGGGTTCTATCAGCACTGTTAATACACCCTTGAAAGAAAAATCAATGGGTGCTAAGGAGACAAAAGAGTTTATTTCTGTGTAAAACTGCAGGAATATATCTAATAAAAATGATGTGTCACTTGGAACATAAACTATACTTCCAAAGCTGAAGTTGCTTACCAATTAATACAGAAATGAAAATATATTTCATAAAATCTCTTCTGCATTTATCTAGTGATTAAATTGGAGCAGAATTTAGAACCATGACATGAATAAAAATGTAATTACTTTGCAAGAACATGCAAAATCATCATAAAATCAAGTAAAACAATCCAGAAACTTCAGTAAAAATATGTGCAAGCATGCACTGTATATAACAGTAAAACCGAATGTCTTTAAAAAAAAGACTACTTACTACATGGAATTCTTTATTCCACTATTCAGATTTGACCACAAAAGATTAAAACACTACAAAAAAATTCAGAAACAATTTTGCTCTCATAATACTATTATGGTATTTTGGAGTTGAGAGATATATGTTGCTTTGTATTTCAAAAATAAAAAGCGATCTATTTGTACCATTAGCTCCAAGATAATCAAAATTTGGTTTTGAATTCACCCCAGAACTATTAAAACTAATTATACAGCTAACTGAAGTTTTGAGTTGTTCTAAATTTTATGCTTTTTTTTAAACAACTGAATATATTAGAAATATAATATTGTTACCATAATGTTACTATCAAGTCAGCATTATTGATGACAAGCTCCAAAGTTATACCAACGACAAATTCAAATCAACAGAAAATTAGTTTTGAGGGTTTTTTTATTTAACTACCATTCCAAAACCTTAATTCCATGAAGACATTCCGACTAATTAGTTAGTTCTACTACAAGAAAATGAGATAAAGAAGTTACTTAGTATAACCTAAAGTGACTTGTAAGTTATTTTCTTATCATTTTATCTTCAGAGCATAAGCAATACACTCATCCTATAATTAAGAGGGCCATCATCACACAAAGAGACCACTGAAAAACTGAGAGGGGAAGGGGTCTGAAACTGGGCTTAACCATCCTTGGAATCATTCATATCAAGACACTACAATAGGTTGCAGGGAGAACACCATCAAAATACGAGACACCATTAATAAAGTAAATAGAAAGCATAAAAATTTCCATAAACTCTCTTCAGATATGCAGATTTTTTTTTTTTTTTAATAATGGACATTTATTTCATTGAGAGCTTTAAGAGTTGAAGACTATCACATGGCCTTTTTTTCCTTCCACTTCTTTCTATTCTGAAAATGCTTAATTATATATTATAAACATTCAGATGTGTAGTACAAAGCTGTTTTACTCTCACTTGCACATTTTCAATTTTTGTTCTAATAAAGAACTGTATAAAGACTAATTTGAATCATATCCAGCAAAAATACTTTAGTTTCAACTACAACCCATCTGTCTTTCTTTTAAAAATAAAGTAAATAAATAAAAGTTTTTAGAAGCACCACTTAAAATGACCAGAACTCAATGGAGAGGGGCACAGTTAATTACAGTGGGCTCACCTTCAAGAGCGAAGACTACAACTACAACCTCCAGAGGATGGAAGAGAAAAGATACTAATGAAACAACCTTGACCCTTGGAAGTGCTAGGTCATTTTCTTCTGTGATGAACAGTGATTGCTTTCTATAATTCTAACAATTGTCAAGTAGGCTAAAGAGTATTGCTAGTAGGTGACAGTTGTGAAATGCTTGCATTTTTAATTTAAACAATGACTAATTACTCTGTAATATAGGTCAATTGTCCAATTGAGCATCCTTTACAAGATGTTATAGGCTCTTGAGGCCATATACTACTTCCACTGACATGAGTAGTTCTATTAGGGATATTTTAATTCAAATCACTAACTGACAAAACAGATATCAAAGTCTACTGTAAATATAAAATATGTGACATTAGGTAATCATGCATAAATCTTTTTATAGGATATCAAACTTCACAAATTTCAAAAATTGGTGGAAACTGGCGTAAATTGCAAGAATAGCAATACGAATATACAACTCAGGGCCTACAGATAAAAGTGAACCCTAATTCTATGAACATAGTCTTAGTTCTCTAAGTTTAATTCAGTGAGAGTAGAAAAACATAGAAGAAACGCTATCAATGGTGTTCAGAACCAGATGCCGTCAGATGCCGTAAGATCCAAGTTTTTAAGCAACAAAGAAAAAAGACAAATTCACAAATGACTCTGAATTCAATCATATATTTCCCCTTTGGTCTAATCAAAAGATAGCTTATTCGATATAAATAACCTATAATTCTGTATTTTACCAAAGTTAGACAAACAGGCACCCATGTTATGAACATATTCTAAAAGTGAACACTGTCCAAATTACTATGTTTCTTTTTGAAGTTTAAAATTATGTTCCAGGGAATTAATAGTATGTATACAATTTTCGTATTGTGTGTTGCAGACACATTTGCCTTCTTGCTTCAAGTAACACACACACACATTTCTGGTGCTTTATATAGAAATTGCAGGCATCCTGCAAAGCTTACTTTCAAAAAAAATCTGGTAATAAAACTGGCTTATGTTTTTTCATAAGGAAATACCCTAATTCGTAGTGAATTATGACTACTATTTATGTACTTCCAGGGAATAAAATCAGAGGACTATTTGTTAAAGCACAAGAGAAACTCCTGAGCACTAGAAGGTCACAGCTTGTGTGCTGAGCTGCTAGCAAAAACATCTATGATGTTCCAAAGCTGCCATTTTTCTTTTGCTTGACGAAGACTCCATCTGCCACAGAGCCATTTACAGCCTCAGAGTCAGAATATCAATGATTTCCAAGCATTCCACAAGTCTGCTTTCACCTTGATATCACCGCTGTTACACATCTCAAACAGATGATACACATATCCCTTCCACAAGCTCTATGCTTTAATGAATTGATAGGCATTTAAGCTGTCCTCTAAGATAACATTTCTTATTTGATCTGATTGTGCAAGAATGTTAAAACTCCAAATTCTACACACCTTCAGTTGTTGTGCTTGTTTTAAATGAACTAGCTTTCTAAATGCTAAAAAAGGAGAAAATAGAGTTCAAATACTGATAAAACATGTAAAATCAATTACATTTAACAATTTGACAATGTCTACTTACATACCTGCACAGAAATTTCAAATTAATGCTGTTTTGGCTTTCCAAATAAATAAAAGAGGCCTAGTATCATTCTAATGCAGAATAAACTAACACAGCTTTACTGAAATCAGCACAACTATACTGTCTTCTTTCGCTCTGCATTTCTGGACCTATATACAAATTAACAAACAACAAAAAAGGAAAACAAGTTACAGCTGGGACATAAATGAAAGAGGATCTTGCTTTGCTAAATGAAGACCTAAAGGATTATGTTCCTATGAGAAAAGAAAAACAGATTTAAAAAAATAAAAAATGGACTTCCTATCATAAAAATGAATTTTCCATCATTAGGTCTGTCAAGAAAAGGCAGCAGGGAATACATTTCCTGACAGCAGCTTTTGGAGTCCTGAAATTCAGGTACACATTGGTTCACTGAAGTCATTTTTTAACCTGTGAACTTTGCAACTTGATTTTACAGTGGGACTGGACCACAAGACCAACAATTTTCAGTTTTATGTTTTTGAGAGAGACAGATCAATCAATCTGCTAGCAACACGGCCAACTATTGCCATATAAACCCTCAATTTGTTATATACATGGCAGCAAACATTTGCGCACAATACAAAATTTACAAGTAACTTTATGATGATTTACATCATAATCCTTGTGAACTACACAGGTTACAAGCTCAACTATACCTTCCCCACACTTCCTTGACATGTCCATGTCTTTCTTTCTCTCCCTGAAATGTAAATAGTACTGCCAGCCACCCAATAAAGGTAGCTTTTTAAAGATAGCTTTTTAAAGGTGACTTTATCCATTTTACTTCTTGGCCACTCTACCTGCACTATGGCCAGTGTCCACTTTTTGTAGAAGCTAGTTTTAATATTCCAAACATAAATGCAATTTAAGTCGTGAATATTTTTTAAATTCATATGGAAAAATGGCTCTTCAATTACCCAAATACAGCCCCCTAGAATCTCCCCAGCTAAATTAAACCTCGGAAGACTGCCGTACATGGCTTTCATAGTTCAGGCAGCATCTCCATACAGGCACTAGAAATGCTCAGAATAGACAGATACAGGCAGATACAAATCCCGTATGTTTATTTTATGACTTACAGGTATTCACCTGACACTCTCATATCACATCTCTCACAAAAAAAAAAAAAAAAAAAATCTTGTTCCATTCTCCAGCTGGTGCCAATATACATTTCAGTTGTTTCGTATCTCATCTGCAATTCAACTTCCTCCATCCATCTCATCATTTCCATTAACTAATTATTCAGTTCTTCTAGTGAAGGTAGTGGGTTGACAAATTTTAGAACACAAGGAAACAGACCTCCATGGAATAGACTTGTCTCAGGTCAAATATAGATCAGCACTTAATTGTTCACTCTTTCTTGGGCCTTAGGAGTTAAACCTGAAGAAAGGCTCAACACCGCATCCAAATTTAAGACAGTGGTTCCCAAACTGGAGAACACCAGTCCCAGCAAAAGAACAAAGGACTATGTCTTTAAGATGCCGTACTACAAAGAAATCTATACAGCACAGCTGAAGAGGAAGACAAAATAAAACATTTACAAGTGGCCAGATATGGTAGACAGGGCTGCATTACGGAAGATCTCACTGGGGATGTGGAAGGGCAGTGAAAACAGTAGCTCAGATCACTGTCAGAATACCTCTATCTCCTACAGCTGCATTTGTCTTCTATCACATATTCCCTGCTACAAAGAACCAGCTTAGATCAGCAATTCCCAGATGGTATTACCTCTTTCTGCTTCTATCTTTCTCCTTAAAAAAAAAAAAAAAAAAAAGAGGCATAGAGAAAACAAAGAAAATATTAGGAAACTTGCAATTCAAGATAGAACCACACAATAAAATAAATTAAAAGGAACCTACAGATTCAACCTCTTGCTAAATGCACGGTAACATCCAAGTTAGATTAAGCTACTCAAGGCCTTGTCCAGACAAACTCTGACCACCTACAAAGATACAGATTTTGCAGTTTTTCTAGCAGTGTTTGACCACTTTCATTACGTAGAATTTTTTCATTTTATCTAATCAAAATTTTCCTGGCCATAAGTTGTGTCTTTTGCCTCTCCTCCCTGTGTACTTCCAAGTAGAGTCTGACTTTTCTTCACTATAACCCTCTTTTTCAGGCCTTGTGCCATTCACACCTGGTTGAAAAGAGATGTGCTGCTCTCGACACCAAGGTACTCTATTTTCACATCAACCTCTAACATAAACACATCCAAATAAGATTTCCAACATGCGAAGTATTAAAAGACAAAACAAAACAAAACCTCTCCTTTTTATTTAAAGATCATTCTCAGATTTGACTATCTTGATTCCACTATTTCTTTAGTACAATACGATTTGCTAATAACCTCCAAATCAGAAAAAAATCAAATAAAAGCAAATTTAGTTTACTCTGAACTCTGATAACAATCGATTAAAAAAAAAAAAAAAAAAAAAAAGTAATATGCCCTTCCTTCCTTGATCTTACAATGAACCCTTACCCAGACTAGTCTTTTTGGAGCTTGTCTGTGATGAATTTGTGAAGTCCTACTAAAAGCAGTTTTCTAGTAACAGGAGCACAGTACTCAGATTAGCTACAAAAAGCAGAAAAGTCCCTGAAGACAATTGTTCACAGATTCAAAAGATAAGGTTGCATCAATTTACATTTGGAAAATTATCTTTTACAAACAGATGACTATAACTGCCTCCTTAACCTGAACACTTAAATTACAGAGCTGTTGTTTATTCAGGCTCTGAAGTTTAATGAGAAAACTGCTTCCCAGTTCCCGAAAACAGACAACGCTTTGTGTTTAAATGCTAAAAACATTCTTTTCTATAAGAAAGCAAAAGCAAAAAAATTAAGTGAAAACTCTTGACCAACTGTGTTTCAAAAAATTTCTGAAGTCTTGGGCTTTTGAAGTAACCATAAATAAAAGAAATTGTCCTTTTCTGTGCAGACTTATTGTTGCTATTACAAAGATAAAAAACAGCTCATTTAAACAATATAGTGATACTACAGAAAATTCAATTTACATCTGAACTCCTCCAGTTGCCATCTGCACAGTGAAGCTTTATAAACCTCTTATTCCTCTTAACAGATGCTAATCATGGATTGACAACACATAATCAAAATCTGTTCTTTAACCCTTTGGCGCTCGGCCATTATTAAATCTGGTTTTCAGCAGCAACATTGAAATACTTGAGAGTAACTTTCTAAAAAGTTGTGTTCGTAGTGTTTAAGAAAAATTTGCCTAATATCAAATACAAGACAGTAAATCAGTCTAACAGCATAAAACTATTACGACAAGGTATTCTACAAGAAAACACACAACTTATGCATTTTTTTCCTTGTAATTTTTATATAATTTGTAACTTTCTTTCCCTAACTCTTCTTTAGCATACTCATTTGTTTTCCTTTGTAACAAGATATAAACATACACATACAAGCAAGTATATAAATTCACACACAAAGTGGATTTTGCTGAAATTTAAAATCGTATTAGCTGACAAGTTGGCATCATCTAGCATCTCATTAACAAAGACCAACACATTATTACTTCAAGATTAAATTAGAAAAGTTTTTCTAAAAATAGTATGCAAAAAGAAGAGGAAAAAAGCTAATTGCCTTCTGCCTCTATTTACATCAGGTATAATTAGTGTAATAAGCACATAAAGTAGTGTTAAAAACTTACTATTCTGAGTTTCTTAGGGAATTTTCATTGTTGTCATACAGAAATAAAGATAGAATTAAATCTGCAGATGCTACGCATGTATGAAGATAAATTTTTTCATTTCCTTGGGGATGGACTGTTTTGGAAGGTTTTAGTTTTTCTTCGAAGTCTGTCAAATGCACAAAAGATAAACTGCTGTTTTCCAAATTACACAGCTATAAACAGTGAGCAGTATGTTTATGCAATTCTGGAAACAAAAATCTCCTTTCCATTCCTTTCCATTACCAAGTACATCTTCAAATGAATTCTCTGCATCCTTTAGAGTAATTACAGGGTGAAAAAGGGCAAATACAGCAAGGTAGTATAATATTTCAGAGCCACTATTTCAAATGTATGGAATCTTTCTCAGATCTGCTTAAACGCTTTGTTGTTGTTCTTATTGTTTACCTTCATACTCCTAGTTATTGATTCAAATTATGCCAATGCAGACCTAACTTACTGTTGAAGGAAACCGGGCAGTTTTCAAAACCTGCCAAATCCTTACTACTACTTTCAACAGTAGATAATATAATTTAAGGATCCTTTAATATCTTCCTTGTCTTTGGCCAAGATGTTTTTCCACTCAAAGGGGAACTTTAGCAGGAAAAAAATCCTGACAAAGTATACTGTTATAATATTTTATTTGGAATTATTATTTGCTGTTACTCTTCATCTTTTCAAGTTCTCCCTCAAGCAACCAAATGCTTATAGCAGAACACGTAATTTAAGTGTAAAAATATGCCATTTCTTTGGATGGCAGTGTTGTTACTGTATTACTTCACAGAAAAAGATTTATGTTCTGTAGGACAAAGAATTAAGTGTATCCACAAAAATGTTACAGATGACTAAGGATATGTCTTTTTACTTTTTTCCACAAATTTAACTTTTTACATGCTTCACAAATGGATTAGGTAGGTTTAGGTTAACCATAACTAAATAAACAGAATAATAGAGACACAGAGTTAGTACAAATAACCACCCTTCAAAGTAAGCCTGTTTCAAGGAAGAGACCTACACCTGGTTATTACCTTCCTTCAGTTTGTTTTTAAGGCCTAAAGGAAAATTGATTAAAAGGCACAAATCTTCCTGTTCTTATTCCACTGCACATCTAAAGGGAAAAAACAGTTATGGAACATTCTTCTTCTACCGAGTTTGGCCCTTTTGTGTTCACTATTTGCCCAGACTGTTCAGCAAAGCTACAGCCAGCTAGCAGCTCTCAGTCCACGCTCATCAGTCTAGGGAAAACTGCTCCTCAGAATAAGGTCTAGACGCATGTGTGGGTAATAACTCCAAAAACACAAGAGGAAGGGGTCCTAATAACACTCAAGTGTTCAAAATGGTCAGATACTCTGTTTTAAACTTGAGCAACGGCTGTATTCTTATTTCCACGTATCCGTATTTTCAATGGGTTTGTAGCTACCTTGCAAAGAAAATGGCTAGCAGATCTTTTTTAGTTCTTCCAAGAAAAAGCTAAGTGTAGATTTAGGAGTTACACCTTTTACAAATCACTGAGAAATCAGTTTCGGCTTTTTAAACCCAAGGCCATCAGATAAAACAAAAATGGAGTTTTTAAAACTGATTTTTTTTTTACATTAAAAAAATAGAAGCTCCTTCCTTCTAGAAAGGTTCATGCCTTTATTCAGACACAGCGAGGCTGAGAAGGGAAGACATTTGTTTGACATTCTTAATTTTGAGCTAGTGCCAGTTTCAGTATTTCCTAGTGAGTAACTTATTTCATTAAAAATGGTTTTCGTTTTTATGAAAAGAAGGCTTTTTCATTAAAACTATCTCACCTTACATTAGTAAGTAGTATTCTACTGTATTACGCAAGTTTCACAATGTCTGCTCCCTGTAGTCATCTCTAAATCCTACTGGAAACAGGATACAGTCTTCCTGCTTTTGTCTGACTATTACCACAAACTACTTGCTGACTTTATCCCAGTTTCACATTTTTTGAAATTGATTCAGATTTCTGCTCCTCACTTACACAGGTTATCTTACCTCCCTCCTGTTCTGCTATCGCATCACTGCCTGCCTGCTAAGTAATGTATTCACTAAAAAGTGTTCTTTTGACCTTTGAATCATTTGTTCCCTCCTGTTTAACAGATCTGCTTTCTCCATATGAAACTAGTCATTCTTTGAAGTCAGCAGATGTTAGTGTTCTTACTATTCCTAAATAATGTTTGAAGTCACACATAGTTCCTTCAACAGTTTCTACTTTGGAACACACTCTTTAAGAAGTAATTCCAAAAACTGAGCCTTTTAAATCTAACCTTAAAGAGAATTTTAATCAGCATGAAAAACAAAAAAAGGAAGAAGAATTAGCCATTTTTTTTATTATCAGTGGTAATTATAATTTCATTAATTGTAAATCATCTCTGGGATGTGGGAATGAAGGTTGCTACTGAAGCATAAGACTCCATTGTACAATCAAATATTCTGTCTGGGATGTTAAGGAGGCTCTTGTTAACCAACATATCACCTTATCACTGAACATTGACTTCAGTTAGCTCTTCACGTAATAAGCCCTGTATTTTACATTTTCAGGGTGCATCATCAGAGCATGAAGAGTTGATATGTAATCTCAGAAGCACCAAAGTTATTGATTTGGAATGATTTTTCATTTTTTTTTCTGACTTACATCTCTTATTTTTGTGGTCTTCACAGACAACAAGTACATTGACAGTAAAAAGAAGTACTCAAAAGTTTTATCTCTGAACTCGCATCTCTAAAGTACATACAGACAGTCAGGCTTTTTATTTCATTTCCTTTCACTTTAGTTTTCAGCAGCAACTTTGTCTAAGCTTAAGGACTGGAAGAAGATATAAGCATTTTTTGAATTGTTTTGAAAAGTGAGCAAATTGATGTGAATGCAAAATTCTTCATTTCCTAACAGTCCAATTAGTCAAATAGTCCAATTACGCTACCTATTAATAAAATAGGATAACACACGCTTATTAAGTAGCACAATATCACACTAACTCAGAATACTCAAAATAACTTCCAAAGTTACTGAACTTTAGAATTGAAATTGTTAGTGGAATGTCTCAATAAAATAAACCGATTTGAGATAACAAATTTATTAAAAGTGTATTGAAAACACGTTCCATACACTAAATTTATATTCTATCATATTTGTATTTCAAATCTACACAGGAAAAGTCCAAAAAAGTCCATTACAATGCTATGAGAGATTTAAAAAGAGAGAGAGGGAGAGAGAGGTGTGTCCTTAAAGAACTACTTAATATTAGGGTTGAAGTCACAAAAGTACTTGCAAATGCAAACATAGACAAAGAATCTAAAAAGCTTACTTAAGCATAAGCTTAAGCATCTTGCTGAATCAGGATTTGAAAGCAGAATTTGGGGCACTATTGGAATGATTTATATAATCTATAAATCAAAAAGTACATAAACTATAAACAACAATTCCCTATTCCATGTATGACTCATGCTTCTCAGAATGTTATCAGAATACTTACTGCTATGGCATACTTACTGTGATGAATGTGCTCAGTTCTGTGACATTGCCGTTTTGCAAGCTGCAAACAGAAAATAATGATGAGGTGAATCATCCTTTTACCAAGTAACTTCTACAAGGACAGAGCAAGACACATCTAGCAGAACAGAAGAATTTCTCTAAAAAATAAGCCCACAAAATATTTCCAGTACACCGAAAACACTGTAGTTATCTTGCACAACCAGATACAAAGTCATTAAAGCAAGAAATGTTTAAGCCAGGTGTTATGCAATCACACTTTCTTCTGTTTGCAATCCGTTATATAAACACACATAACCGATTTGTTCTTCCTAAACTGTCAGTGATGTAGTACGATGTATTTGCTTTAATGCAGACAATAAGTAAAAGGAATATTTCTCTTAAAATGCAAATAATTTCAATCTCACTGAAACCAATGGGAATTTTCAATTTTCTTTAACTGGAATCAGTATTTCATCTCATTAATGAGGTGCTCCAGCACAAACATTTCAAATTCTGTTCATGCTATGAGAATTCAGAAACGTATCAGTGCACCTACAAAACCTATGCACATCTAACTAAAGAATTAAAAATAAAATAATTTTTAAACATTTGTTTGGATTGCTTTCTTCCTCAATTTCTCTCCCTGCCTAAATCAAGTCTCCCTGAATACAGAGCTCATACTGTTTTCTATTTCCTATACCATGTATAATAGATGCAACATTTAGAATACAGTATTTAAAGGAGAATGTAACTTGCTGAAGTAGCAAAAATCTGCTATTATTGGGGTTTTCGAATAACTGATCTTGCTTTAAACAAAAAAATTTAAGTCAATTTTATATAGCTGAATCTTTCAGTGGCAATTCAAGTTCTTTTTTACATTGAAGCCTTTTTTTCCCCCCAGTGATGATGTAGAAATATGGACTTCTTTTCCGCCTCTAAAATTTCTACAGCATCATGCTAATGGAAGCACAAAGCTTATAATAATGTCATGGGTGGAAATTTTCAGCAATCTAGATTAAAAAGAATTTCTTTTCCAAAGTTAAACAGCCAAACAGTTAATAACTTAAAATCTAGGTAAGTTATACTAATTTAAACATATATATTCCATGCTTGGGAAGCTGTTTTTTTTTGGTTTTTTTTTTTTTTTTTTTGAGTAACTGCTAGTAAGTTTTTCCCAAAAATATGAACTACAGCAGTTTTTTCCCCGCCTTTAAACTACATCCAGTAGAAGTGCGGGCACTCTGACTCCAGCAGTGGCTTCTAGTCTGTTGGCACCACTACTGCCACACTAAGCTCCCTGCCAGCAGGAAGAACATGAGCTATCATTCTCCCTTGCCAAAGGACACCAGGAACAAACTGTTCCTTTAGCAGTCACCCGACACGTCATCAACCTATACAGGAAAGGATTTCTCCCAAAGAGCAGCTGCAACATTGCAGCTTCTCTTCCCTGCTCTACTGCTGTGCTTTGATGACACCAAAGACCCAAGTGGACTAGGAAAGAGAAAGGGCAGTGGTGGAACGAGATCGGACACTAACCGTGCCTTGTGAAACAGCAGGAGGAAAACATCTGCGAGGAAAAAGGCTAAGAAAGCGCATGCTTCACCGCTCTCTCAACTGTCCTGTCCCGACTGACTAGAACCCGAACATTCCTTCAAAACATAGGAAACAAAGTTGTATTTCTTCCTTAAAATTGGAAACATGGCATTTCCTGTATTAGCTGAAGCTCAAGTACTTGCTATTGTATTACTATTGTAATTTTGCAAGCTGCTCTACATCTGACTATACCTATGCCTGTGGCAGTGCTAAAAGTCTCAATTTTGACATCAGTCTGGAAGGCAATGTGTAACCCACCAAATTCTGAATCTCAGGACAAACGTTAGGGGGTTTAAATATCTTTGAGCATGGTGAGAAAGACCCTTGAAGTTGCAGCTCGTCATTTGTAAGGGATGATAACCAACCACCTTACTGACAGAGTACACTCCAAGGTAGCAGCATCCTCATCCCTGAACACTGTCCAATGAGAAGAAAAAGTTAGTTTCTATACAGAAATATTATCTAGACGCCTAAGGATCCGACCACATTGGAGAACAGCCTAAATACTCCTTCAGGGGAACAACACTTCCAAAAGAGGAGAAAGACCACAAGATGAAATCTTGAGGAATGATCTCTTGACAGTCTGTTGCTTCAACACATCTCTACCAGCTGCTGCCTTCTCTTCTATACTATGTCTGCTCTAACTGGATGTAAGCATGGAAAAGCATTCATCTCTTAAATGTCAGTGCTACAGCAATCTTCACAAGATGAAAAGAGTCACTGCTGGAAAAACTCTCTCTGAAATTTTACCAGAAACAAAAGATACTGGAAATAGAGGACGTTTCCAAAAGAAATTAGAAGAAGCACTTGAGAAACTGAAATACAAAAAAGACCGTGTGACTGCAAATAAAACCAGCTAACAGTTTCATTCTTTCATCAGATAAGCTTTACCAGGGCTCAAGCACTGCAGAGTTTGCACATGTTAAGAAGTATCTCAGAGCAAACATTTTTCAAAGTAATCTACATGCATTCACAAAATCACTTGGTCCTGTCTGGAGTGTATCTCACAGCCTACTACTGCACAAATTACTGAATTGTGTAAATGATGTCACAAGAAAGCACACATGTATTTCCTAAGTTTTCTTGAACCAAAGAGTAGATACTTAATCACAAATGGTGCAATAAAAACATTTCAGTCCACCTTCAGTACTGATTAGAAGACCTATGGATTTGCAGCCTGTTAAGTTTTCTGAATTCTATGCTCTATTACTCATGTCATTATTAGTGTCCTGCTTATGCCCATCCTTATTAATAACCTTGTACTCACTTACATGAGCCTGAGGGTAAGCATCTTCCCATAGGCAGCCGAGGCATATATCTTACTGCAGCTAATAGAGGGTCAGATCCAAGCTTGCAAAGGGGTGACAACCAGGACATGTCATCAGGATTTAGACAGCATAGCAGAGGACCTGGAAATGTCAGGCTTGTGACATGAGGATAGAAAACACTGAGAGGAAGGCACCAGAAAACATGCAACAGGGCAATACCTGCAGCAGCTGGTGGGGTATGCAAATAAGGAAATTTGGTAATCTCTCCCCTGAAATACTTACAGAATACTTACAGCAGCATTGCTCTCCATTAAAATATCATATGGTGTTAAGCAAATGACACAGCATGAACACCAATATCACACACTTTCATTGGGCTCAACAGAGAGTCTGCAGGAAAATTATAGCGGTACATACAAAATTACAGATAGTAAAGCTAGTACTAGTGTTCAGTTAGAGATATTAGTCAAATATTCTTCCTCATAACCAGCACCAACTGCAGATTGACAAGATTTTAGTGAATATCCAAATCCAGAGAATTTTACAGACTGGAAAAGCTAGTTTGGCTAAATGTGTATGTATACACCACCTTCAAGCTTTTGATAAACCAAAAATAACTTTAGTTGCACTATTCTGTACCACAGACAATTCCCGGACAAATGTGCTGTGCATCAGGTATTCTCCAAGGTTAAAAAAAAAAAAAAAAAACAATCTATTTTCATGTACTGCTGTAAATCTGAACAAATAAATTCAGTTTGTAAGAGCAATGTCGAAGTTGGCTATTTTATTTACAAAAAAACAAATCTCCTTTCCTATTTCTTACTCAGGTTAAAGAACGTAAAGTCAATGAAACGTGTATAAAATGCATTAAACATTACTCCAGAACTTCAATACGCTCTGTATATTTACAATAAACACGTTACCAAGCTAGACAACACCAATTGTCCTTTCTTCATTGATCTCAGAATTGGTAAGGTTGGAAGGGACCTCTGGATATCATGTAGTCCAGCCCCCCTGGCTCAAGCAGGGTCACCCAGAGCTTTGTGCTCTAGTCACCTAGAGACAGGATCGCAACCAGGCAGGTGAATATCTCCAGAGAAGGAGACTCCATAACCACACTGGGCAACCTCTTCCAGTGCTCTGGTTAAGTTTATAACTCTGGTTAAGCGACGAAGAGAAGCAGATTTAATCAACACTATTGTATTACTGAGATCGGTTATTTTCTTTTCAGAGACTGCAGGTTTCACTGTTCACAGTTTCATGCTATTGAAATTTTGTTGTTCGCAGCTTTATGCTGCTGCTGTAGAAAAGCGCCTTAATATACTGTTAGCACTAGCCATTAGCAATAAATAATCCCAGATCTCTAAAAACACACAAGGCAATTATTTTGCCTTTGAAAGAAAGCAGAAACATGTAAGCCTTAAAGACAACATCCCCAAGCATCACACAGTTATTACAGGCTCGCATGTTGAAATGGACTGGAATTTGCCTCTTTTGAATGTTTCTTAAAAATAATGGCACTAGCATATAAAAGTAGCTAACCTTCCCAAGCATTCACTTTATTCCTAAAATAGTGCTCTCTTACTAAAATGAAAATAGGATATTTTTTGAAAAAGACAGCACCAGACCAAAACTGAAGTTCCAAATGATGCAACAGTGCAATTTAGACATTTAAGTGTTTTGCATTTCTATCACAAAAGCACTACTACACAAAATGCACTCATTTCTTCATTACTAGTGAACTCTACTTACTGACTTTTAAATGTACATTTCTTTCCACAACGATTTTAGTACTTCCTTGTACAATACCCTGTCATGAAAGTATTTGAACTTAATTCCATCATCAAGTGTCAATTATTCATTTACTTCCTGTTCAGCTCCTATAGGATTTCTGAATCTATCTCCCTTCACTGCTTTGCTAATTCCTAGCCACACACCATACATTTCAACGGTGGAATTTCACCTCCTTTTAACATGTTAACAAATATAATGCTCCTCCTCTCCCTTCACAGAAATTGCGTAAAAGATATCTCCATAACTGTAATCATTATTTTATTTTAAACATGAAACTTTACATTTATTATCACCTTTATATTTCATGTGTGAGATACTCATACAAATTACACCTTTAATTAACCTAACTCTACTTTAAAGAACAATATGCAGTTTGCATATGAAGTAAAATCCGTATTTTCCCCTATCTTTTGGGCACTTCGTAACAGGTGCTCCCAAGAGAAAAGATAGTTATTCGTGGTACAACACAGTTACTGTACCTTGAAAAAACTAAACAACAAACCTGCCTTGCTGTTCTGTAAAACTTGTTTCTCTTTTACAGAAATTATTGCAGTCAAAAAGAACAAATATAGTTGTGTATTTCTTCCTAAATGGAAGCAGCACTCAGGAGTAATAGCATACTTTGAACCTTCAGATTAACATTGTAAGAGCTGATCACACCTGCATATTCTAAAGAAACTTATGAGGCAAATGGTGGAGAAAAGGGAGAGGACTTCAGTACCACAATAAACATTAAATAAGAAAATACAAGGAACGCACATAGTTCCAGGAAGGGCACCACAGAGTCTGTACCCCAAAAGCTAAAACTGGGCTACCATAAACCCAATGTTCAAGCTGCTTTTTATAAACTTTAACTGTAGAAAGACATTCCACATCTCAAAATCTATGATAAAGACAGGATAAATCTATCACACCATCTAACAAGTTCTCAGAAGCAGAAAACACTAGCCTAAATAGGTTATATCCACCCTATAACCACCACTGGAACTGTTTAACTAGCTATTTTTCAGCTTAATAGCAAAACTATCTCGCAGCAGCACAAAACCACACCAAGTATTTATGAGTAGCCTCGTACTACTCTCTCTACATTATTAGCAACACAGAAGCCAATCAAACCAGTTCAAAGCTAGTTTAGTGTTCAGTGCAAGCTGCATCCACGGCACCACCTTCCCAATGTTCTGTACACCTGGTCCTAGATCTTACAAAATTACTCCCTGATCAGAATTGGTAGATTTTAATAGACATTACTTTGGTTTAAAATACTCCTTTTCTCCTTCTCACCCTCATAGTTATAGTTGCAATTCTTCATAAACAATTCCTCTATCCTGACACTATCCAAATCAAGGCCTCTGAATATACCACTCACATGCTCAGCAGCAGTTCAGCAGTGCTGTGGTTGTACGTCCAGAGGTAATGGAGATGGAGAGGTACTACAGCAAAGCAAGCTGTAAAATTAGTCTATTTAAACACACACAGAGGTTTACTATCAGACCAATTCAACTGGCTCTTCACTCTGCAGCTTAACACACAGAAATCCTATGCAAAAGGTGAGCAGGGCGCACCCACAGCAGTTGGACTGCCCCTTACAGCAATTACTCAACATAAGACCAGACAAGACATAACAGAAAACCACACCAATTAAACAGTAGTACTGATTCAAACTTGTTCTAAGCTTTTACTAGTAAATGAGGTAACTTCCACCATTGCGAACAGGACAGATTGGGTGCCCTGCGTGAAGACAGGTATCCAGGCGCGAACAGCAACACCTCCTTTTCAAAGCTCTGGGGTTCTATTAACTCAGTACGTTACAGTGCCTATCCCTCACCGCTACCATTCACCTTAAGAATTATTGCCAGTACTTTTGCAACTCAGTCACCAGTATACATCAAATATTAACTAAAAGCCATGCTTATTTGGTCAAATGTGACTGCTACCCCCTCCAGAGTCCATCGCTCATTCCTCGTATTTGTTTTACTCAAAATTGAATTTGTATTAGCTGACTAGTTAGTTTGCGCTATTGCTGTAAAGCTAACATGAAAATTTATTTAGAAGCAGACTCAAGGAAGAATCAAAATTTCTGTATTTACTGAGGATTTTAGAAATAGATCATAGAGAAAAACCAAATAACTGACACACCATTATCAGCAGAGATACACATTGTATTTACAGCACAAACTACAGAAAACATGACTAAGCCAAGTGATTTTGAGCTTTGAAAAAGATCACTCTTTGCTGCAGCTATATACCGAGACTGAAGCTTTATATTTAATCTGGTCTGAAACTACAGAACAGAAGAGGAAGCATCTACCTATACAGTAATAAAGAAATCAAATGTTTCTTTCATGTTTCAGTATTTCCAGTCTCTCTGATTAAAATAATAGATCGATTTTGCCCCTAGCGTCCAAAGCACAGAATCACCTACCAGCGACTTAGGCAGATACACTATAGTGCGTGGAAAACTGAGCTGAAGCTCAACAGCGAAGATGCTATTTGGCACGAACTTCAGGAAGTTACACAACACCAACATGTCAGTGCAAAGAAAATGTTAGCATGGACGAAAGAATACCGCTTCAGATTAAATATTATTTTCCTGAAGACAACCACACGTACACATTTCAAAATGAAAAGCTCAGGATTTACCATTTTCTTCTGCAACTAATAAAGGGAGAAGCAGCAACTAGCTAGTTACAAGGAGTTCTTTACATATAGCTATTCCACTTATTATAGCCCAAAAGAACAAGTTTATTATAATTTATTTTTTAGATCTGATTATTAAAAAGTATAAAGTAGAGTATCTTTAAAGGCAAATAAAATGTCAATATAAATTCAAGATGAAGTTATTAAACATGCAAAAAGCCTACAAGGAAGGCTTTCTGTTGAAATTCTACATGGAAGCTGAGGAATTTGAATGCTTAAAACAGCAAGAACAGAAAATGTAGTAAGTCTCTGAAGAAGGAGATTGAAATCTGATTTTTTTTTTTTTTTTTTTTTTTTTTTGCTCACATTTGCTGGTGTTTGCCCATTCACAGGCAGTGTCTCATTAACTGCAATGGTGCTCTGTAGTGACACCGGGGTGGGCAAATTGCTTCCCATATTGCAGAAACGGGATGGTTAATGTGCACAGGTAAAATAATATTTTTTATTTTATAATTACATAATTATAATTACATAACTATGTAATTAAATGTCATCCAAGGCCTTTTTTCTGCATTATTTCTCATTGTTTTAAAAAGGAGAGAGAAAAGGACATTTCCTGTGCTTAATATTAGCATATAAATGCAGCTAATGAATGTTTGATTTAAGTGGGAAGACAGGACAGGGTGAATTCCCATCTTTGTTACTGCTATCACTTGGCAAGCATTTTCTTTATGTAAGACTGGGATAACTGGTTTCTGTTCTGGCATTGGCATCTTCTCAAATGAATGAAAACCTAGAGGCTGAAAATACTGTAAAATGCAGCAAAAAAAGCACAATTTTCATAAGGCAAGGTCAGATGTTTTCTTTTTATGGTTGCAATTTGCTTCTTTCTCCAATGAAAACAAAAAATCACAAAAGATTTGTTTTTAAAAAAATGACTTGGTGCTCTTTTTAATTATATTGTAAACAAATCTTCAAAGAACCTAAGTTTTAAAGTTATATTCTTCCTGTTTTCCATTGTAATTCAGGACTTGTCTACTCCAGAAGATTACAATGACAGAAGAGCTTACAAAGTCATGGTATTTTTAAAGATTGAACAAGTGAGATAAAGAAATTCTAGTCAAACTGTTTAAAACTTGTTAACATAATTAGTACTTTTTTAAAACCAAGTAGAAGTATCTTAGATAAAATGGGTACATTTGTTCCCCTGCAACTTATATAAACATTTCAGGAAACTCAAGCAAATTTTTCCAAGTGAGATGAGAGATGCCATTACTAATACTTATGAACTAAAGTCTTGGCATAAAAATCATTAATAGCTATTTAAGACTAATTAGATGTCAACCTGATAGCTGGAAACTCCTTTTATTGCATTAGTACAAAAGGAGGAGAAAAGAGAAGTCATGCTCAAAATGCACAAAGTTTTACTAAAATGCTCAAGTTGAAAAAGTCTATATGCATATTTTTAGAAACAATAACAGTAATAAAGGCTTTTATCTTCTGGGATGAATCAAATAACAGAGAATAAGTCATTCAAAATTGAGATTTAGAAAAAGAAATGACCCCAAAATTGCTACTGTGATGGTACATATAACAATATAAGCTTTGTGCAACTATAATAGAGTTTCAGTAACTTCCAGTTATCTTCTGCCTGCATCTGAGAACTACATGGGACTCTTTCATTAGTGTACAAAAGGGCCTGGAAAAATCCAAAGGAAATACTGGACTGCCTTCAACTGATTAGTATGATGCATGAAAAACACACTATGAAAGGCAACAGAGAATAGTAAACTGTGAAGGAAAAGTTAGTACGGATAAAAGGAAGCTTTGACAAGGTTCAGTTGTTAAGAGCAATTTCAAAGATATATATGTTTACAGCTCAATATGGAGAAGATCCCTGCAGGATATAATACATGGCAATTTCTGGACCACCCTTTTGTTAAGAAGAAAGTATCTCCCAAACTAAAATTATCCTTTGTGCTTTTAGAAACCTATTATTAAACAAAAGCTCAGCAGATTTCACCAACATGCACAGTACTGCTGGTAAAGACTGAACATTAGTAGGTATGAGAAATATATAAATACTAGAAGGTAAATGCTTTCTGTACCAACTTAGGCTCTTGGTTGAGATTCCTGAAAAGCTTAAATGGATGGGTTTGCCTGCTAAGTAATTCTCCCTCTCTCCCTCCTATTCTGTAAACCAGTGTACTGCTATTAAAGGAGTACAGGACTGGAAAGGACTTCCTGGATCCAACCTACTTCCTTCCTATTCTACATTATACAATCCTTTTCATAAATTGATCAAATTCCATTTTACAATTTGGCCTCCATCGCCCATTTTTACCTCCTTTAGGTTTTCAGCTTGAAATCATTCTTGATGAGTGTTACTCCATCTGTTCATATCCTACAATTTTAATTTTGCTTAATCGTTCTTCTTGGATTCTGTGGCATATAGAGGAGGAATGTGCAAGCTCTCAGTTGTTTTTTTTCTGTTTGTTTTTTTAGGCTAAACAAACATAAGCCCATTCAATCTCCTTCTTTAAGTCTCTGAATTCCCCTCAGCATCTTAGTAGACATTCTCACTTTTTTTTATTTTCAATTTTCTTGAACATGAATAATCCTTCTGGAACAAAAGAAGCAGAACTGTATACTGTATTCCAGATGATGCCTCATCAGGGCTTTCACAATGGAAAAAGGATGAGAATAACTAAAATCATTGCACAAAGTAAAAACCTGTCCATCCAGAGATCAAGCAACCGAAAGTCACCTCAGTGAATCTTTCAGGTCAAAGATTAGCCAAAAAAGATAGAGTAATCACATGGTCATCTGCTGACATGCAAAACTGCACATTGGTAATCTCTCACAAATTTTTGCTGTACCTTCTAAAGAGGATTAATGAACAAATTTAGGGAGGGAGGGGGGAGTAAAATAACAGACTGTCTTCAATATTATCAAGTTCCACTGGATCTCTTAATTTTAGTCTTAATTAAGACCAAAAAATTCTCAAAAATCTTCCTATTGTTTCTGCTCATTTGTTGTTACATGTTCCTCATTGCATTAAGTGATGGAAAAGGGAAAAACAAACAGAACTGCTATTCCTCTAAAATGCCATCTTTCCTCACTTTATTACCTGCCAGAAGAACTAAGTATTCTTCAAATAAATTAGATAAAAATCTGGTACTGGCGGGAAGTTAAGGTGTTCACCCAAAACCTAACTTTGCAAAAACAAAAAGGAGATTAGAGGCGGGAATTCCACCGCAGCTGAATTCTGTTAAGTCTAGCAGAGGGAAAGAGTAGGACAGATTGCCTACACAGTGAATGCTGTAATTTCTATTAACATAGGAGGACAAAAAGAAACATAGGGTTTTATTAACGGTTAGGTTATTTTTTTAAAAAATGTATTAATTGGGGAGGTGGGTTGGTCAGGTTACCAGAAAAGTTCTTTGAATTGAAAGATATATTTTAAAAAAGCTCACTGAATGAGTATTCAGTGACCTGACAAAGTTAAAGTTATTCCTGTTTATAATATGGATTAAAACTACAGTTAAATCAAGGAAAAGGTATATCCATGTCAAACTGATGCAGAGAAGATACAAGAGCAGGTCAAGGCAGGTATAATGACGAAGGGGAAGGAAACTAAGGGGGAAATTTGAAAATATCAAAATTCTGTGAAGTTAAAAAGGGAAACCAAAATACAAAGAGGCAAATAATATGACACTGGTTAGGATAGTTTCATAGTACTAACTAAAACGTCATCTCGGAAGCAGCAGAAAATGGGAGCTGCGTATTTCTAAAATGACTTTTAACGTAAGAAGCCATCGGAGTATGCGAGCACTCCTTTACGAAATCAGAAGCCACACAAACCTCTCATCAGTAATGGCTTTCACCTATTTCCCTAGCAGGCAGATTATACCTCTGCTGAGTAGCAAATTAGGGAGCTGGCACATCAGCTGACAGAGCGTTGTACCCAGGAACTGCATGAACCGGCCCTAAGTGCAAGGCGGAGGCTTCTAACCCGCAGCTCCTCTTTACTTTTTTGTTTAAGTAATTTGATCTATACAGCTGGAGACTTGTCTCACTACATTCAATTCTCCAGACATCGGTATCCACTTACATAGATGTATATGAGACTGTCTGGCCACGACCAAGTAAACACCTTCTAAAGGACAGTCATTGCTCGGCGCTCTTTGAACTGCCACCCCTCCTAACAAATCTTCATGAATTTAAATATACTTCTGTTCAGCCTTCATTTACACTTCTAAAAAAAAAAAAAAGAACAAATAAAAAACTTTTATACTACAGAAGTTACAAATGTTGAAAATCTCTGTAACATAAACTGTACGGAGGAGGGACTGTGTCTGTTTTTATGTCTATTTGCCTTCCAATGCCATAGGCCGAAAAAGCTTAACTAAGTGATTTGAGCCTTTATTTAGTTCAGCACCAATACAAAGGATTTCAACTCCTGATACTTTTTCCCTTATTCAGAGAAAAATACATAAATTTTCAGTAAAAAGTATAAATTCACTTAGAAGAAGTCATCTAATACATGCTTGTGATATTACAGAGTATTTATACTGGTAGTTTGGGGAACAACCACAGAAAACACTTGATGCCTGTAAACCACAGTAGTTGTGTAGCATCGTTATCTTCTCACTGAAATTATATCCATCTCGGCAATCCACCAGCCAGCGAAAACCTTAGGAACGCCGAGGGCTGATAAAAAACGCTCCCAGCCGTGCAAGTCCCGCGCGCCCGGCCCGCGCACCCGGCGCCTGCGGACCTTCCGCATCGGGACCTTGCGCAGTCGCCAAGCACGAAAGTAGCGACGTCGGCAGCGACACGCCGGTCTACCCCGCCGTTAGGTATTCTGATCAGGACTCAGCGCCTGTGAAAACGGTCTTTCAGTAAAGCGTGTCTAATACCACCGAAGGCTGTCGACATCGCTGCTCCGTTACCCGCCACGCTCGCCGCCGCCCGCGCCCGCAGACACGAGCGCGCCGTCCCGACCCAGCGCGGACCACGAGCGGCAAGCACGCCTCGGAGCGAGGCCCGCCGGCCGCTCCACGGAGCCCCCCAAGCGCTCCGCGTCCCTGCGGCTCACCGGCCAGAGCACTGCCGCAGCCACCCGCTAAGCAGCCGGGACGCGCGGATCGACCCGTCTGAGGGCCGGGCCGGGCCGGCACGGACTGAGACTGAGCAGAGGAACGCTGCCAGGAGGAACACCACGCTGCTCCTCCTCCTGCGACCACGCTCACCGAGAGATAAAGGAGTAACTTAAAAGAACGCAGTTTCTGTTTATTGTCGAACAAGTATCATTTACTTCTTATTTTAACATCTGCTTTGAAGTAAAAAGCAAGAAAAGCCTGAGTATTATTGCTTAAGAGGGACTTCGTCTTCCTCCCCTGTGTAAACACCGACCACCACCCTGGGACTGCGTATTTGTTTGAGGATCGGGACATCTCTAGCAAACAAGCAGGGATCAGCAAGAACGACTTTCTCACGCATGTGGGCTCCCCAGCCTGCCAAAAAAAGGCACAGCCGTTCTGTGTGCCACAGCAGTAGCCACAAACCCAGACCACAGACCAAACTCCACTGCATTTTGCATGACTCTGAGAGAAACACACGCAGCATTTAAAAAGTAACTATCACACAACGGAAATAAATGGGACTTCGGGAAAAGAGAGGAAACAAGTATGAAAAAGATGGCATGGGGGGAACACAAGAAAAAAGAAGGGTCATTTTACATTTGAGGAACTGGAGATTTCTTTTTGAGAGATAAATAAATTAGGTTGCAAAACAGGAACAAACAAAAATGGGATCTGGGTAACAAGGCAGGGGAAACAAGTACAGGAAAAAAGTGACAACTCTTTGCGTGGTTTTAAATACAGGTATTAAAACTGGTAACCAAGGAAAGGCTGAAGTTATTTCTAATTTTGCAAATTCTTATCACTGCTAGCAATACCTTTGTATTAGAAATGTGTTTAGCATCACAGCCACCCCGAAGCTGGGACATCATCAGACTCAGTATTTTTAGAAGTAACATTTTCTGAAGTCTCCAAACACAGAAATCTCATTGTAAACAGGGTTACATGATATGTTAGAAACACCTAACCTCATTAGGAATAAAATATATCAGATACACAAGCCAATATCATAGTCATATTCTGAAAACTGTACTGAGAAGCTCCTTCTTTCCACATAAGTATCTTATTCTCTGCTCGTTAACAAAAAAAAAAAAAAAAAAAAGTAGTTTCATTGCTAAAATTCTGTATCTGGGCTCCCCTTTATATGATAAACAAACACAGCCTGTGTTTTCTCAAATGAAAGCACTTATCAGCTGCCAGGTAAGCCACCTATTTAACCAAATGAAACTGTAAATTAATTGTTTATCAAGTATAGCTAAATTTAAACCTCTTTTCCATCAGTTTTTGTCTCTCCTTATTTTCACAACCATGAAAAACAAATGCCTGTTAGCAAACCAATTAATCTAACTTGCAAAATCTCGTTTTCAAAAACTAATCAGTCAGAGGAGAAGTAAAAAGAAATATGCACACATCTAGATTTCTAAAACATTAAGAAAAATCTCATTGAATGTATATACAATCACCTGCCGCTTAGAGCCCAAGATGTCCTCAGAGAGAAAAAGACACCCACATTACATAGCACTGAACAACTGAGGAGTTAATCGAGACCTAATGTAAAGGTAGTACTTGTGAGGTAAGAACACAGGTATTTTACAGTTACTTTTAGCCATATTCCCTTGACGTGTGATACACGCAAAAAAAAAAAAAAATTCAGATGAAATGCACAAGAAATTACATGATCTGAGGCAGGAAGTACATGATGTATTTTCACAAAAAAAAGCTCTAAAGCAGAAGTCATGGATAAAACCTTGAAAAATTATCAGTGTTCAATATAGTCAAAAGCTTCTTTGGCAGAGGACTATGAGAACCCAAGCACAAAAGTATTTTCAGAAAAAAATACAGATAATAGATTTAATACATGTCAGTACATATATTTTATTCTATAGGCAGAGCTGAATTACCAAGCATAGATGGTTTTTGCATACAAATATGTATCAAGACACAAACAGCATTTTAGAATTCCAAGGCACGCTCTTCCAAAATAATAGCATCTTCTTTAAGCACAAACGCGTAACTCTGTGAGACACTGGACCTGGACTGTCCATTTCCATCCGCCCACAAAACAAGTGAAATCACTCAGACTACACGTAACTGAGGGCAACACTGCTTTTACATATTGCACCGTCCTTAGATCACGATATCACATTCCCTCTTCCATATTTCATGATATATATATAATACTCCACAATTCTGCCCTTGGGAACCAAGTAGTCCACCGGTTTTACACTCTTACAGAAGAAACACACATTCAGATTCGATTAACATAACCACAGCTGGGAGCTGCCATTAACAAATATCTAGTAGTATAAGCTAAATAACAGCAAATACATAGAGTGTCAGAATATGAAGAAACTATCATAATAAAAATACATCATTTGTGATTGATATATTGTATCTTCATTATAGCTTAATGAGGTTTAGTAAAATATTAGATTTCTAATATCAAATCCTGTAACAGAAACTTAAAATAATCGCTGCTACAATTCTATTTGGGCACAGCTATCACTAACTGCAAACTGGAAGTTACAACATAATGGATCAGACTGGGTCCTGAGGGAGCTGGCAGATGTTGTTGCCAGGCCGCTCTCCATCATCTTTGAAAGGTCACGGAGAACTGGAGAGGTGCCTGAGGACTGGAAGAAAGCCAATGTCACTCCAGTCTTCAAGAAGGGCAAGGAGGAGGACCCAGGCAACTATAGGCCGGTCAGCCTCACCTCCATCCCCGGAAAGGTGATGGAAGAGCTCCTTCTGGATGTCATCTCCAGACATGTGGAGGAAAAGGAGGTCATCAGGAGTAGCCAGCATGGATTCATCAAGGGGAAATCCTGCTTAACCAATCTGATAGCTTTCTCTGATGGAAGGACTGGCTGGCTAGATGAGGGAAGAGCAGTGGACATTGTGTACCTTGACTTCAGCAAGGCTTTTGACACTGTCTCCCATAACATCCTCCTAGATATGCTCAGGAAGCGAGGGTTAGAAGAGTGGACAGTGAGGTGGATTGGGAACTGGCTGAAAGGCAGAGCTCAGAGGGTCGTCATCAGTGCCGTGGCGTCTAGCTGGAGGCTTGTGCCTAGTGGTGTCCCCCAGGGCTCAGTACTGAGTCCCATCTTGTTCAACTTCTTCATCAATGACCTGGATGAGGGGACAGAGTGCCTCCTCGGCAAGTCTGCTGATGATACCAAGCTGGGAGGAGTGGCTGACACACCAGAGGGCTGTGCTGCCATTCAGAGAGACCTGGACAGGCTGGAGAGCTGGGCGGAGAGGAACTTCCTGAGGTTCAACAAGGGCAAGTGCAGGGCCCTGCATCTAGGGAAAAATAACCCTAGGCACCAGTACAAGCTGGGGACTGACCTTCTGGAGAGAGCTCTACAGAGAAGGACCTGGGAGTGCTGGTGGATGACAAGTTGACCGTGAGCCAGCAATGTGCCCTTGTGTCCAAGAAGGCCAATGGTCTCCTGGGGTGCATTGGGAAGACTACTGCCAGCAGGTCAAGGGAGGTGGCCCTGCCCCTCTCCTCAGCCCTGGTGAGGCCACATCTCGAGTACTGCGTCCAGTTCTGGGCTCCCCAGGACAAGAGAGACATGGAGCTACTGGAGCTACTGGAGAGAGTCCAGCGTAGGGCTACGAAGATGACCAGAGGGCTGGAGCATCTGCCCTATGAGGAACGGCTGCGAGAGCTGGGCCTCTTCAGCCTGGGGAAGAGAAGCCTGAGGGGGGATCTGATCAATGTGTACAAGTACCTGAAGGGAGGGTGTCAAGGGGACGGGGACAAACTCTTTTCAGTTGTCCCCTGTGACAGGACAAGAGGCAATGGGCAGAAATTGAAGCACAGGCAGTTCTGCCTGAACGTGAGGGGGAATTTCTTCCCTGTGAGAGTGACGGAGCCCTGGCACAGGTTGCCCAGAAAGGCTGTGGAGTCTCCTTCTCTGGAGATCTTCAAGGCCCGCCTGGATGCAACCCTGTCTACCATGCTCTAGGTGACTCTGCTGAGCGGGTGGGGTTGGACTAAATGATCTCCAGAGGTCCCTTCCAGCCTTACTGATTCTATGATTCTATGTAGATTTCAGTTACAACATGCATAGTGTTGGCTGTTTAAAAAAATAATACCAATATTACTACCTTCAACAGAAATAAAAATGTGTTTTGTTATTATGGACAGAATCCTACCCCTTTAATTAGGTTCTTGAAGTTTACTGTCTCACCAAAAAAGGCACTGAAATTTTTAAATGAACATTAGCATAAGGAACACGGGTAATTCTAAACAGAAACTTTTGTAATTTTCAAAAATCACTGCAGGTTTTAAACCCTGGAGGAATCATATATTGAGAACTGGAGACTGATAATTAAAAAAATTACAACCATCAAAAATGAAACGATATAACACATTTTAATAAATTTAGAAAGTGCTTTCAAAGTATTGTGTTACACTATGCAAACAGTAAAAGGTTTAATGGGTCAATGTGCAAATAAATACATCAACAGTAATATAAAAAAATTGTGTCACAGAAAGATAATAGTGCAAAATAGATATCCTTACTTGTTCAGTCCTCAATTCCTGAGATACATTACATGATCTACACAATACAGTTGATTTAGCAAATCGCATACTAAGCACAGGTGTCAGATATGTGACCTGAGAAAATCCACTTGGGTCTGTTCCCTACGGCCTTCCTAAACACAGAGTCCTCACAGAAAAAAATTAACTTTTCTCAAGCCAGGTAGCAAAGGAGACCCTCCAGCTGAGTCCACCACACAAAATTCTGGAAGAGAAGTTACTTCACTGCCTGCCAGCATGTGGAATAGAGGCACTGAGAAGGCAGAAAACCACACAGATGAGATAGGAGTCAATGAGTGGGTTTCACACTACCGGAGTACTGACAGATGTGCAACAACTATCTTCCCAATAAGGGGAAGATCCCCTCCTCAAAAAAGACAACTACTGGTTCAATTTATGCCAAGAGCGTCACTTATACCATGACTGTATATTGCCTGGTTAAGAACAAGGCAGGTATAAAGGCTTTTTAAAATATTTCTGTTTCTATCTCAGCTGGACTTGATAATTTTATTATGAGCCTTGCAGTCAGTCTTCTACTTCTGTCTCCAATGGATTACTGCATGTATTAGAACTGCCAAATTCTCCGTTATCAAAAAAAATCAGGGAGAAGAGAGAAGAGTTGATTTTTCTAGTTCTTTCTTAGAATTAGCTCATTTTTCCCCCCCAAACAGAAAATTACTTCCATTTAACTTTACCTGAGTAACTTAAAAGAATACACAAATTCCTTGTCTTTAGCTGTACTATGTCAGCTAACAACATGTTTTACACTAGAAAGGTCAACCAAAAGAATCTATGTCTTCACCTTGTAACATTCAGGTTTCACTTACACCCAGCACTCAAATGTTTATCACTAACTTACTGAGAGACCATCTGTGCTGATGTTCTCTCATAACACAATATAAACTGCAAGACAGGGAAAGACACTGAGGGTTTTCCATCTCTGTCAGTTCCTTTAGGCACACTACTTTTATGAAGTCCTCCTTTCTCGGGACATTATGTGTAACTTGCCTGTTACCTGCAGAAAATAATAAAAATTAAGAAATAGTAAAATCAATAAAATGTTATCTTATAAATGATCATCCACTGGGTGAACTGGATTTCCATCCTCATAAACCTTGTTCTGATGAAACTTAAAAGACATCAGAATTTTAGAACACATCACTTTAAGACCACTTCAATACTCCACTGGATTAACCAAAACTTACAAATCTGCATGCCTTCTTAGTGCCAATACGATGCAAAAGTAGTTTAAACACACACTGAAACATCCTAAAAACAAAAGCGATGTTGTTCTGATGAACTCACCTCTGTCCTTCAGTACATCTTCAGCTGCATTTAAAGTAGAGTTGTGATTTTCCTGTGGCATAAAGGATTGCGATAATAACCAGTTCAAAGTAGCAGTATTAAAAAAAAAATAAAAAATTGACAATGCTGTGGTACCAACCCAGTAGAGTACAGGGAAGTTGGAAGCGTAGGATAAGTTAAACGTTTAAACACTTAGTAGTCAAAAGAACTCGAGAATTTGTCAGGTGTGACGTCTCAGTCACCAGGATGGCCCAAGCTTATTTTTGTATCCTGATTCTCCTTTTCTAGAAGCCCATTTTTGATGATGTAAGCAATAACATCAGTCTTGGTCACATACCATACAACTGTACTGTCGCCTTGGTAAGGCAGTAAACAGATGAATTATATACACAAAGTCTAAAAATAAGGCGATACTAATAAAATTTTACTTCTTACTGTTCTTAGTATTAAATTAATCATCCTAGCATCATCACGAACAATGGTAATGGTCTGACTATATGCCTCTGATTATAGAGATAAGAAAATTACAGCTTGGGGTGTCTGCAGGCTTGTTGTTTTTATCAGTGACTACATATTAATATAATTTACAACTTCATGTTTCAGAGGACTATAATGATTTTTCTTCTGCTTCCCTGCCCTTTAGCATTTTTTTTTCTGGTCTGTGAGAGTTCAGATTTGGAGTAAGAGCACAGTTTTGACTCAGGTTTCCACTAAGATAAAGGCTGACCAGACAACCCATGAGCCTGAAGAAGAAAACATTGTGAACAGAAAGCACTAAATCTGGAATGAAGGGACCACTGCAGAACATAATGGGGCAAGAGGTCAGAAGTCAGCTGAAGTCCTAAGACATCAAGTGTTTCTTACTGTAAAACCCTTGGCTCATCACTTCTTTAAGGCTGGAGCCTGAGCTAAGGATGAGACTTGCGTCACCGCTTAGTATTGATCAACTGCTGCTAATGAAACCAAAAGCCCTATTAATGCACTACTGTCAAGAGCAATACTAAGCATTTCTGAAATCTCACCCTAAGCATCAATTAATATCTGAAGATTTCAGATACAAAAACTGTAGTCATAGAAAAATAATCATGTCGGGAATAATTTCATAACACCAAATTACCTTCTATTCAGAAGGAAAGATGGTTAAGATATACTTCCTTTTAAAAGCTTAAAACACTTGCTTTCCATTTGTGATCTACACAGTCCATGTGCTAGACACTTAGCATTCTATGGATTGTTTCTTAAAGGCAACAGGAAAGTCGGAAAATGAATCATTTCAAGGAATCTTTCTTGAAAAGATGCTATTTATGTTGATTTCAGTGTCTGTTCCAGGGAATACATTCCATAAACAAAAAATTAATTTAAAGGACTGTGATTTATAAAACATCAGAGCTTCATTTTAAATTCCGGAAAAACTAGTGTCCTACTTTTTCAGAAGTGTTCCGTAAAAAGTTAATTTAATTTAGATTGGTCTAATGACACCTTAATTTCTGTAAGTTGCCTGAAAATATACTGAAAGCAGTTTTCAGCAATGTTATAATGACTTTTTTCCTAACATCAATAGGAGTTGGTTATTGCCACTTGCTTGAAACCATCGTACATGATCATAAAGCAGCCATTAATGCAGGCTTTTTTGTATCTTACCAACAGGTCTGAAATCTTACAAATCCGGTTTTCCAGTGCAAAACATGAAAGTGAATCAAGTACGATCTATTGTATCATTGAAATTCAGTCCGAAATATTTTTAAAAATCTTTTGTGTTGAAAATAGTTATGATTATACTTTTTAAAATGCTATGGTTTTTCATTACAAGCTTGACCAATTAAAATGAAAAATCCTACTTTTATTAATGCAACTGCAATCAGCTGCCCATACAATAACCATGCACACAGTTTTACAAGACATTCTTAAGAACACATATTTTGGTTCTAGAAAATCCTCAAGTAAACTGAAAGCTCTGAAAAAAATACGTATTATGTTTATGCATTTCATAAAGCCAGGTTTGCACTTCACATATCAATGCAAATGTTTTTCATATACTACTGGAGTGAAAAAACGGACAATTAATTAGTATGGCTTAAGTCAGCCCATCTACGGCACTCAGTAAGGAACACCTAGCATTTAGCAGTGATTTTAAGAGATATTCACCAACAGAAATGTTTGATTGCATATTGCTTGTAATTATGCATGTAATTAGCATTTTATTAGTGAAGTTATTTAAGACAGTGCACCACGTTTTGCAATTGAATCATACCAAATTCTGGTAGTTAATTCTGTAAAAGATTCCAAATAATTTTGATCCAAAAGGTAAACTTTAGTATCCAGTATCCACATCCTCTATTATACATACAGCATAAGGAAGAAAGTATAATACTAAAGCCACTGACAACAAATCAACAGTTAGTGTAGATATTCTTGTGTGTATGCTACTTTTGGTTAGCAGAATCAAGTCCTCCAATAACTAAAAATTTCCTCTGATGGTCCTTTGTATTTTCCTACTGCCATTACCCAGATCCTCACTCTCCAATAAAGCCAACTCCACTTCAAAAGGACAGCAATAGGAGTGGGGCTATATACGTGGTTTTGCTGAGCAGTGCACTCACGCTGATGAATCAGACAACTACTGGAGCAGATGGAAAGGCGAAAATAATATAAATCTTATCTATTATTCAGCAGTTACTGATTTTCACAAAAACTATAGGAACTTGTCTTTGAACTTTTAGCCTACTTTCAATCATGGCTGAAAATGAATTGCAAGGGTTACTGTATGGAATGGAGAGGCACGTGGATAAATAGATGAACTAGGTGAGCTAGTACAGACATAAAATTTTGAATGTGCAGAAAAAAAATACATCAACATAATTAAAGGGGAGAGGGGTGCCATCAAAAGAACTTCCTGCATAATTAGTAGCAGCCAAAAACGTTATAAAAGTAGCTCAGTTTTATCAGAAATCACATGTGCAATTTCATAAAAAGCTTTCGAGTTCAATTTCTGTTTATACGACAAAGTGCGTAAACACAAGTTATTCTACACTTCTAGGCTAATGAGGTTCTGGACCCAAGGCACTAACTATTTAAAGATTTTCAAAAAACACACACTATCTGGAAAAGTCAGTATTCCAAAGTGTTAATGGCACTACATGTATCCCATGTAGCAATTGGGACTGTACTTCATATTACTGAGGATCACAATGTGAATATTGTATAGGCAAAGACAAACTTTAAAGTATAAAATACTTAATAGACATGCACACTGGATTAGCAGACACTTATGCTGCTTTCCTGCCTTCACTGGCAATTTTCTAGGGGAAAAAAAAAGGCATTAGGTTAAAAGGTTCAAGTTTGGTTTACATCTAGAAAAAAGAAAAAAACTTTATAAAATCTGAAAATAATTTTTCTGACTACTTTGATTCAGTGAAAGTAGTGCTAACAAGGTTTTTCATGGAGAAGAAGAAAATAGTTAATAAAAAGATGACTGTTGAAATCTGGGAGAATAGTTTCCATTGAGACAAAATCTCCACTACTACATTTAAAAGACAAGAAAAAAGCACACACGACTTCAGTTATTAAAATAACCATTAATGCCACTACTGAAATTACGAAAGGAGTCACATTACTGACCAATTTAAGGCCAAGATTCTGCAAAACAGTTCTACTTAATTAGCTCCCAGAATCTCAGTAGGTCTTCACCTATCTGTGAAGTTAGGCACATACCTAAATCTCTTCAGGATTAAGATGTGTTGAACTAATCCGAGTTAGTGTACTTGCTCTATATTTAGAAGTAAAATTTATCTCTGTGTAGTACATTCATACGAGATCTATATACTGGTTAAATTTCTTCCCAACAGATGCAGGTCCCAAAATAAGGCATACGAGCAACAATTAAACAAGCAACTTTATCCGATTTACTTTAACATGACTTGAGAATTAACGCATACCTTTCTGCTGATTCAAGGTGTACAACCAACGCTGAACCATTAAGATCAGGTATTTGTCTTAGTATATGCTCTGCAACAGTTACATTTCTATTTATACATTTCATTCAGAAATTACGTGCATCTGATAAACTGGAAGCCTTAATTTTCACAATATATATGAGCCAGAGAAAAATAAAGTTCATGAGCAAACTTCAATTAAGGGCTTAAATTATCCTAGCTAAAATTAGATACCTTTTTAAGTAACTAAGATCCAAAGAGTTCCTTTTAAAACTGAGGCCGCACAACATTCCTTTCAAGAAAAGGAAATTAAAATAATAATAATAATAAAAAAAAATGTTCTATCATAGCCAACTGTATTTCAAGACTTTCAGATAATACATTACTTCTGTGATTACAAATAATGTTATTTGCTATTAAACAGCACTGTAATAGCCAGAGCCATTCTGCAATATTTTAAAAGCTGCATTTCCTGCGCTTTATGCTGACAGTATTGATATGTTATTCACGCACCAAAAACAAAGAAATCAACAGCACCAAAAAAGAAAATGTTTACACTAGCTTCTGATATGTTTTTGATCTTACCCTTCCACAGATTCCAGAAAGAAATAGGTTGAGAACCATGTATTGCAAGTGGTCTTTTTCAGTCTTTTCACACACAAGCTTCAACAGGCCTTCTCTAAGTCAGATGCGAAAACTATTCCACGCTTCAGCTACTGTAAGCCCCAAAGGAAGTTAAGTAGCTTCAACATGTTTTAATACCCCTCAAACAACTTCCCCTCAATTTAACTGCAACATGCTTGCAATACCCTGTGAAATCTTTGGAATAGGACTTTTTTCATGTCAACCACACAATCCTTAAGTTGACTCCTTTTTATTTTTATTTTTTTTTTTTTTGATCATGATACATCAGTCATAAGAAACAAGTACTTTACAGGTAACAGTTCGGTTTACTGATTTACACCACCAGAATTACTTCCCAATGAAATGGAAGAACATTAAATCCCTAAAAAACTAAGACACTCTTTATGAATTTATATATTTTCACCAGTAGTTTCAGATTATGACTATTCCTAAAATGTTGTTTGAATACCTTTTCTTAAAGTTCATAAAAACATCTAAGATCTTAAGATTTAAAAAACAGCATCTTGGACATTAAAAAAAAAAAATGTTTAGGCAGAACTACAACAACATGCTGCGAAGTCTTACTCAGAGTTCTCTTCCTCTTAAAACATTTCATTCCAGCACTTCTCTCGTTGTTTCAGATAGTAGCTCTTGTAAAGCAAATTCAGAATTCCAAATTTAAGATGCAGAAAGTATGTACAGAAGTGGGTTTCTTCTTATTTTTCTAAAACATACTTTAATTTCTACCTCAGGTATATGAATTGTTGTATTTTAGATAGCTGTATTATACACTATGTACACAGATAAACTAGCTGTTTGGAGTTTTGTGGTCCAAAAACCTAAGTATTTATATGTACTCACACATAAACACTACACATAGCCAACCTTAAAATAAGTATTTCAAACTTGAGGAAGGATCAGCTCTGGTTGGCAAAGAAAAACATTCTAATATTACAATGATAAGTAGTCAAATACAGCACATATCAAAGGAAAGTGTCTAGAGTTTCAAGATTTTTTTTTTTAATCAAAAAAAAATTTTTTTTAAGTGAAGCCTTATGTTTGCAAAAATGAGTGAAGTTTTGACTAGAGAAAGTTTCTTCAGGCAAATATGTTTCTATTTCAACCCACAAGTCTAAAATACCACCATGCTTCTGCATTTTCTTGTTTACATAAAGCAATCTAATGTCTGCCAAGTTTATTTTGAAAATCACGAACTTATTCAAGAGCGTTATACTGTATGTGATGCATACAGAAATAGTAGGGCTATCTGTTGAAGTAACAGTAAGTTAGTTTTAGAAACTGAACTAAACTGATGTAGCTTCTTTCCAGATACTAAGTCACCATTTTGATTGTACATTTCTTTAAGCAGCAATCTGCATGAGAGTTCAGCAATACTATTTGCTGTCTTGTTTTGGATTTGTTGTATGCCAAAACAAAACAGCACTCAAGAATAATGGTACCTGGACATAGTTTTTCGAGACTACAACAGGAAATACCAGAGGAAAATGTAGTAGGAAAGAAATAGTAAAAATTCACTCTTCGCTTCCTGATGCTGGATCTATGGCCCGTGCCAACTTTTCCCTAGGTGCGGCCACAGAACAGAGCAATGAACAATGTACTCTGCTCTAGGAATCCGTAAAATCAGTCTGCACTCACTTAGCAGTTTATGCCTAAAGGAACCCAGCCCACAGTCCAAATGTTTATATACCCAATGGCTCAAGAAGAATTGTTTTAATGGCATGTCACCGTCTCATTTGTCTGAAGTTATCTTCTTGCTCGCTAGAAACCTGTGCAATTCAGTCTGAATTGAATTTTACTTGCATCTATCCACAGTTAAATAAATCAGTGACTGAAAGGCATTTAGAGACGTACACTGTACTCGAAACTACAATGTTTACTTTTAGGATTTAATACCAGAGTACACAATGTTTTAAGACAGAAATCAGACATCAAATCATAAAATTACTTCCCAGATCCAAAAGTATCTTGCAAACTTCAGAAGCTCCTCAACATTATTTTCTACTAACTGACACAGTAATTTGAGTACTCACAGCCTCTTTCCTGAAATCCATAATAAATCCACTCTCAAGTACTTTTTTTTAACCCAAGTCAGATGAGCCACAAAAAGTAAAAGTTTTCACAGTAATGCAAGCATGTACCTTTTCCCTCCCCTCTGAAACATCTGATTCCATGGAAAGACAAGTAGAAACAAGTCAAACAGCCAGGATCTTTTCAACTCCAGTGGCAGGCTGCTGGTTCCTGAGTTCTGCTTTTGTTTCCATGGCAACTGATGCAGCATCAGGAAAAAACAAATACAAAGGATAAACAACAGCTGAGGGTAGAAGTGCTACTTTACAAAAAAAATGACCTCTGTACTTCAAATTGTTAATAAACACGAATTATAAAATTAGAGGCATACTACAAGAAGCCAAAAACAATCTGTGAAAACAACCACCACATAAGCATGACTTGAAGCATCAAATTCTTCATTTACTGAAGAATCTGCACGGCATCAAAACTCTTCTTTTTCCAGCAAAATACTTCCCCCCTCATTGTTTCTCATATGAAATTGCCATATATATAGTTCTCATTTTTTTGTTCACGCATAGCTGGAACCATAATACATAATCATGGCCCAGGTGCTGATTTTAAAACCGAAATTACTTTTGTTTTCTCTCTCTTTTTTTCTTCCTCAGCAGCTCATCCTCAAGTTGCCAGAAAACGCAGAGACTGAATAGAAAATATTCTCAGCAAGTACCACCCAGGCATAGTCAAACTGCCCAGAACTTTGACAATGTCTTAAGAGAGACCAGAAATAAGCTGCTGACTGGACAAAACTGTCTTTGCCAGTATAGTATGGCAAAATATAATATAAAGATACCTCTGGACTACACATCATTCTTTAACCTTGCTGCCTCCTGTGCAGTTCTCATTCAGGACGCTTCTCCCCTTCAGCCCTGGAACTGCTCACCTCTGGACTTCAGTATCGCAGCCAGGGTATCAGACCTTGTCACGCACGGCACAGAGGATTCGGTGAAGTATCTTAACATTGAAGGCACAGTCTGCTACCGTTGCCACTGAGTTAGCTGCCCCACAGCATGTTTGTGGAACATGGCTGGAACTCAACATCTAAAATCTCAGAGTCAACAAGATCCTTTCCAATATCAACAGAGTAAGAAGCTACAGATTAATTCAAGACCAACACACAGTAGCCTCATTTAAAAACATTTAATTTTTGGAGAGAAGGCAGAAAACAAACTGGTTTCCCCCAAAATATAGAATAATGTTAGTATTATCAAACTAGTCAATGAAAAGTATCAACTTTATATGGTTACAAGAAAAACTAAAAATGGGTTACAACCTGTAAGCTACAAGTATTTTACATTTACCCTCATGTCTCCAAGTAACTTCAGAAAGAGTTACATACATAAATCAAAATTCAACACAGTGACACTGCAACAAGCAGTTAGTTCAAGACTGCTTATTACAAGTAGAAAAAATATTTATATTGGGACATAAAAGACTTAGTCCGGAATCTGCTATCTTTAACCAATCCCTTCCAATTTTGATGCTATTTGAGATCAAGGCTATTCACAAAATTTATGAGTCTCATCGTATCAACTATCGTGTGAGAAAAATTTATTTAAGAAGCAGAATAAAAATAGCCTCTTCCCTAGATTTATTTCTTAGAGCTGTAGCAAAGGTGAAGAAACACCTAATTGGGGAGGAGGGTGGGTGATCTAAGTTTAAAAATGTTAAAGACCTCTTAAGAGATTCATGTGTGATATAGCTAAGATTAAATATGCACATATCTAAACGGGGACAGGGAAAAAAAAAGGAATATGAGAAAAATCTGTGTGATTAGAAGTTACATTATGTAAAACTATAGTATATTACATAATATAAATGGCAGAATGTACTTTAACATTTTACATGCAAAAAGAGCACAATAAGGAGCCAAGAATGAAAGACAGAAGAATTAGTGTCAATTAACAAACACATACCATTCTTCCAGCAGGGTAAAACCTCCTCCCCACCCCTTCAGCTAACATTAAAACCTCAGAATGAGTCCTATATTGTTCTTTCAAATATCTTACGTATATGTATCTTGCACTATAATAGTCATCACAGATCCTGAAACTACTCATCATAAAGGCAGGTAACCCAGTAACAGAATTCAATATGGGTCTCATGAATTTGAAATGTGTGATTTGTAAACACTTTTTGAAAGGTCTTAAAATTGTCAGATCTGTTAAATGTTGCTTTTTCAGAATAAAACTGAGTATGTTTGTCACAATTTCATTAATAAATCCTTCATCAGAACTTCTGTAAACAAAACCTTATAAAGTTTTTAATGAATTTATGTTGAAAGTATTTTCTAATTTTCTAATATTTCTAACAAAAAAAATCGAACAAGTTGGTATATGGGTAAAGTAACATCAGATACCAGTCCAAGGGTCATGACCAGCACTGCCCCCTCTTTCCCTTTGTAAGGCAACATTTTAGAGCCAGTTTTGCTCTAATTTGCTTCCACAATCTCTAGTATGGATGCTCAAGAAACAAGCTACTACTTGTTAACAGTAATGATTATATTGCAATAGGATAGGTTACAGTCAATGGGCCCAGGGCTAAACAGCCCCAATCACCACACTAACAGGAAAAGCAGCAGCTCCAGAGACCTCAGCTGGTGAAGACAGGAAAGGAAACAGAACGCACAAAGTCCCTTAGCCTGTTGCATTTTCCAGGGGAATAGTTCACTTTTGAATAGTTTAGACTTGAAAATGAACATTAACTGATTCTGTCAATGTCTTTGTATGCTACAAAACAGGCTAAAACACACAAATATTGTTTGTTTTCTTATTGTCCTGCTTTTTCTCTGACTAAACTACCATCTGTAGAATTATCAAATATACATGAAACAAAATGAAGATTAGTAATATCATAATTTATCCCTTCTCACCAAACAACAGAAACTTTTAGAACGTAAGTTTTAAAACTCTGCTACTGTACTTCCCAAATGATATATGAATCTTCACTTCTGCTCTTGAACATTTAACCTCATAAGTAACACAATATTAATGTCTTCAACTGTTCCTTTTTTTCCTCGACTTAAAAAAAAAAAAATCCATCTATCCATCTGTCTAATGCTATACTTTGATGGGGTTCACTATGCATCATCAGGCTGACTAAATTCTAAAACAACAAAATGCAACTATTCTAAACAACAAATTCTTTAAGCCTCCAAAAAAATTCTTCTCAATTTTGGAAGAACTGTATGTTTAAGTGTTCTGTTCCTGTGCTTTCTATGATTACCACAGTTCATGCTAAGCAGCGATGTTTTCAGCCAAGAATACTAATTTACTACTTTTGGATTACTTTCTCTTCAACAAGTCTCCTTAGAAGTCTGAAGAAATGGTTCAGTGATTTTTGAGTGAAGAGAGAACACTAGGAAAGGATTTTTACTGGCTTAACATTATTACTTAAAAAAAAAAAAAAAAGTTAGAATGGCTATTAAAGAGAAACAGACACTTGAAATTTGGCACTGAAATAGCCCTTTAAAGTTAAAATAAACTTTTGCAAGAAAAATCAAAATGATTTATTGAGACATGACCACTCACAAATTATTTATGGAAACAGTCACTTTGAAGGGGTTGCTAACACAGACTGCTATTCTGTACAAGAACAGGACACAATAGGATGAACATGTAGAGCCATCTAAGTACTCAAGTTACCTGTATTGACTGTCTACTGCTGGAAGCAAAAAGGAGGAGAAAGACTGAAGAATAAACCTTTCCCTCAGTCATTCTAAGTTCTATAAAATGGGTACAAAGCACACCAGATCTGTTGAAGTCAGTGTAAGGGGGTAAAGGGAGCAGAATGACTCAGCTTTCGAAACTGTGTTAGATCCTGTTCCACTTTAAGACATTAAAAAAATTCTCCTAAAATACACAGCACAAGGCATTTTCATGTCCAGACATATCATTCCAGAAGATTTTTTTCATGTATTATAAGTATTTTGTAAGCTACCAAAATTACAATTATATAAATAAAGCTTTCAGAAAATATAAATTATCTTTTTAAAAAAGTATTTGTCCCCGAACATATCTGTTTTATAAGTCTTGATATTGTCATATGATAACTCTCCAAACATATAATAAATTTCTATAGCTGCAGAAAGACAGAACACTACACTTAAATGCTACTTTGAATAAATCATTTATATCAATAGTCAACTGCAATATGCTCTCTATTCAACATTATACCAGCTAACACTGAAAATTTACTAGCATCTGCCAGTAAATCTCAAAAAGTCATAAGATTATTAATGTATCTTGACATATAGAAAATGTCTCTCTCAAAAAAAAAAAAAAAAGCTGCTGTGTATCTTAACACATACAAAAAAAAAGTTTTTTCCTTTTATATCCTAATGCCAGGAGAAAGTGCATTTTATAGTTGATTGTAGTCACTACTACACATAATATTAGTTTTACCGTAATATGAAGAATTTTTTCCTTCCAGCATTTCATTTGACTTCTCCTTTGCATGATGCACACATTTCTCATACAGTCATGAAAAACAGTGCTTCAAAACTAACCTTCTAGACAAGCCTAAACTATGGCATCAATACTTTTCCTACTCTTGTTCAAAATATCCTTGGCTGTGTGAGGACGGCCTGCTTTAAGCCTTCAGGAAAAAGAATCCACTTGAAAAGCACTTCTAAAAAAGCAAAATGATGACAATCACAGAAACGTAACTGCTAATACGATAGTTAAATAAAAAAAGAATACAGGAAAAATGCAAATAGTAATAGTTTCTTGTCATTTTAGGAATATATTCTTCCCTTGAGCTTTCCCCCGCCCTTCAAAAATTTTCTTCTCCAAACTCTTACATGCATTAAGTAGCAAGTTAAGCGATACATATCCATTAATATTAGGTATTTTTATTTGGTGGCTGCTAGCAAATAAAATTCTTATGGAAACACATGCTGGAAGTGATCAGGACATCTCCATTTTGCATTCAAACATCCACACAGACTTAGCTTCAACCGTATCTTCCAAATCCCTCTCTGGTACATTCAAGGTATGACTGTAACTTTGAGTGTTCTCTCTACTAAATTTCAGTGATTTTGTATCTTTCTGACAAAATATTACTGTGATTTTGCCACCAAATTACAGTAGACCTAATATGCAAACCTCTTAAATGCAAGCGAAGAACCTTAATCTTGATGCTGTTCAACAAGACTATACACACACACACAAGTATGAACTACTTGTCTTTAAACAAGCATTTGAATCTAAACTTTCTTCCCTTCTCTCCTGAACAGCCAGTGACACTTTCCTTGGGACAGTAGCCTTTCCGCATGGTCTATGCTGACAAAACGGTGAAAAAAAAAATGCATCCATCCACCTGTTGACTGATTGTCAAGGACATACTGACTATTCCCATTCAGTCCTTCAACTAACAGACAAGGGAATAGCATCCATTTACTTCTTTCCACTCCCACTTAGGGTAATTTCCCTGAAGGAGTCAAAAATGACTCCCTATTGTTTCTAATAGGCATGGTAATTCAGAAAATAAAGAATTTATCTTCACATTGAAAGCTCTTAAAACCTGCTATGCAGAATTTGTTTCTAACATTACAGCTATTGTAGAGGTTTGGTCCTCAGATGATCCAACTAGCCTGCACTTTTCCTTTCTGTTTCATTTTTTTTGCCTAAACCACATAGTTGTCTCAGTTACTACCTCTGATCTACCTCTTCTGTCAACATCTAAAAGGAGCAATAAAATGCTTAAAGATCATTCTAAGAATAAAGACAATCAAAGCTGCAGTGGAAAATACTAGGTTGCACTTCTTAGAATTTAGCCTTTTTTTAAGGCAGTAAGTATAACAAACAAAAAAAAAGGCTACAGTTATAGGGAGAGACAGTATCTTTTATTAGATCGACTGATAGAGCTTGAAAAAATGGACTACCTTCCAGAGGAGTATAGCCTCCTCCAGATGTTTTTAACACACTGATTAACACAGTAAGGAACACTCCTAGACCGGGCTTCCAATCATTCTGAGTCCATATATATGAAAAAGGAATTTATTTGCATGTTTCCTCAACAAACCTTTCTGCCTGCATGGCAGACTGTTCAGGTAGCAACTTACACTGGATCAAAAGCTGTATAAGTGACCATCTTGGTCTTTTACTCTCACACGGAGTTAAGGATGCTTAGAAAGTAGATTTTTAATCATTCAATATTATAACTCTTCCTTTAGAAGTTCTAGTCACTAAAATAACTAAAGATATGGAAAAGTTATCAAACTAAGTGTATAAATTAATGGAAATATACCTCACTTCATTTCTGAATTGGAAATGGAAAGGCAAAATCGAAAGAAAATGCAACATTTGCTAATCCAGCTCGAGTATGTCATTACTGACCAATATTTCAAAGTATGTATTACATATCTTAACAACAGAGAAGCCAATCCATGGAAAGTCTATAGCCATTTCTAATATATCTTCTGTTTTTTCTATGCGATACTTGGCAAGACTGTACTTACTGCTATTTTATCACATCATGATTTTGCGTAATACAATTATATTTTATGTTTCCCTCCAAAAGCTCTGGGCACACCAAGTATTAAACCCAAAAACTGCAGCAACTATAGTTCTAGCAAGGTAACCTTGGATAAATCTAGGAAAGATTTTATTCAGAACACACACAAAAAAATCAAAGGACTACAGAGATTGTATGATGTTATTTTTAGGCTGCTTTACATAAACAAGATTTTGCATTTAAGATGTGTGTCACTGCTGACCCTTAACATTTTGTTTCTTCAAAGCTCACTTTATCATTTTATTCAGCATTTAGTTAAAATTAAATATTTAATATTGAGACTGTTGTGTGTTGCAAGCACAGCTAAAATGAAAGACCTCTGTGGCTGCGGTGACCAGATTTTAAATGCAGGTAGATCAATAAATAAATAAATAAATAAACTCAAGCACAACCTCTATGTGTGAGTGGAATGGTTTATAATAGCTTGCAAATGAGTGTATGCTTGCTGTAACCAGCTGTTCTTAAATTATGAATATGCAACCAATTCATGTTAAAGCCAAATCCCAGTATTATTTCTACAGAGAAATCCCAGTAGCTTTTCCTTGTTCTACATGTTAGCTCTGTTAAGGATACAAATAGCAGTAAGCTTCAGAACAAATAGGACCAAACTACTGGCATTTCATGCAGTACGTCCATTATCACAGCAGGGGTTGTCAATCTCTGGAACATTCTTACAGCAACTCAGGCAATACTATGATCTCCCAGTAAAAATAAAGAAATAAATAAATAAGAATATGAAAATCTCTGCAGCATATACAAAGTCCCTCTGCCAACCTAGTGCTTTTTTTGCCTCAGCCAATCAGACTGTCAGCCCTGACCTACTACAAGGCTTGCATCAAGCTTCAAACATTTAAAAACATCAATCATAAAAACAAAGACAGGACATTGAATTATACAGTATTAACCTCCAGGGTTTGCATACAAAGACCTTACATTTATTTATGTCCCAGCGCGTTAAGAGCTTCAGTACGCTGTTCTTTACACCAAACTGGCTGCCAATTTGATGAACCTCTCCGCCCTCAGCAGGAGTGCAGCCTCTTTGATTAATGAGTGCAGGCTTGTGGAAAAGTGTAAGAACAGAAAATGGGGTAAAAACCACACAATTATGTTCCTACACATCAGCTCCACCATTGCAGTAATTATCTTCAAGCTGGATTTCTCTTTACAAGAAAAGACAGAGGGTTTGGGGGAGAAGGGGTGGGAGAAGGTTGCTGCTAATCATATTCACTTACCCTACACCACCACCATTCTAAAATAAATTACTAAAATGCAACATACTGTTTATTAAAGCCTCTTTCAACATTTAAAAAAATAGAAATTCATGAATATAAATTGAGTACTAAATATGGAATTTTAAAGAGCTAGATGCATATGCAAAACTGAAGAAAAATAGTCCCCAGAAGATACTAAAGTTGTAACTTCTCACCCAACAGTCTCATGAATCGAGATTCAAGTTCAAGAACAGCTGAGGAGAGTATTTTGTGCCTTTAAATGCCCATATTTGATTAAATATTCCAAAGAAAATCTTGCTTACACTTTCTACAATTTACAGGAAAACACTGGTGATGACTTGAAACAATTCCAGAGCAGAGAAGTTCTATATAAGGATCCAAAAAAAGAAGATGGCATTGTGAGATGGTCACTGCATTCTTTTTAAACCCACTTTCTTTTAAAAGATTTTATGCTACAAAGATTACCTGAGACCAGGCTTTATACTCAGCATTGACCCATTGGTTTCAGTGGGACTATTCACAATAGTAAATACTCCACTCAGGTAGACTAGTTTTTCAGATGTCTTTTTATTTTTACTAGTTTAAAATTTAATGTTTTCTGTGATTTCCCCCCTCAAGGGCTAGAAAGATCTCTGCAATCTCTTGCTGTAAACTACCAAGGCTTCCCCCATTCAGCTCTTCACAATGCCTGACCTACATCAACTGAAAGGAGAGTCATATGTCCTTTACACACAGAAAACAGGACATTCAGGAGGCCCTGATGGGTATGAGGAGGAAGGCAATGGGAGAGATTTCATGTTAATGGCAACAGGCATCATCCTTCTGAAAGGATGAAATGCACACTGACAAACCTATTATCTTTTTATAAGTCAGTACTTTCAAAGACTATACATCTGAGAGTTTCTCTGCCATTAGGTGAGGTATGAAATACAGACTATTTGATGTTTGTCTCTTCTGCACCAATCTGAAAAATTTCCACACAAGAGTAGAAATTTTATGAATTAGCAAATACATAAATTGTTATATTAAGTAGGAAAAAAAAAGCCTGAATCTTCCTTTCCTTGTTACTATACTAAAACTGCAAGTGAGCACAAGTCTTCCTCATTATGAATGTTTCTTTGGCTTGGTAGTCTCATTAAATACTCAGACAGCAATAAAAATCCCCTCAAAAAAAAAGAATCAGAATGACATTGTGAAATTACTTTTTGTTTTCTTTCCAACAAAGTCTCAAAGGAACTTCTCTATCGGACTTTAAAAAGCACATTGAATAAAAAAAAATATTTTTTAAAGGAATGAGTCAAGACCAGGGCATTATATAACTGTAGATACAGGGTAGGAAAGAGGTCAAGTGAAAAACTCCACACAACTAATATATGAAATAACATAACTGGATTGTACATTTTACACTGATTTTTTTTACCCTTAAAAATGTATTGTTAAGAGACAAAATAATGGAAAAATACTACATCTTGCTGGGATATTATGCATGAAAACATGATCCCAATTTTTAATGCCTGTCTGCACTCAACTTGATATATTCAAGCAGCAACTATTCTTTGCGCAAAACAAATTAAGTATTTCTGTTTTCAAAGAAACACACTCTACCAACCACATCTACAACAACACTATAAAACAGAGTCAGTGAACACAGCTTTCCTTTCCATCTCTAACACTCCTAGTGATTTTGGTAAGAGATTAAATTGTCTATGCATTGGGGACTTTAACTGTGTTGCACTGAAACTAATACAAACCCACCTTTACAAAGTACTAAGAAGCTCCTATGAAAAAATTAATGTGAATCTACTGTTTTCCTGACACAAACCTTCTAGCAACTCACCTGTTTTTGATCTGTCTCTTGATTTGCAATTTTTTGTTTTGTTTTGGTTTTTTTAATAACCAATTAAAAACCAATTAAAGAGAGGTGGGGGGTGTCCTTTCTCTGATCTCACTGATACAATACCCTTGTTTCCATTACTCATCCCTAAAGAGCTGAGCACAGAACTCCAAACTCCTACCACTCATTTAGGTTAATATCAAAGATGCACTTCCATTTTACCATTACACAATACAATAAATATTATTTTTAAGTAAGTAAAAATGCAATAGCGTGACTATTTTTTTAAAATCATCAACACTAGTCATAATGAACTGGTGCGGTGGGGAATAAACCTGGTGAGGTTAGAAAGATCATCTGTACCTACATCTAGGATTCTACATAATATTATCTTCACTACCAATATCTGATTTGTTTAAAATAAGTTTATTACATTTTGTCAGTGTTCACTATGTTGTATAGACTACCTATCATGGAAAACATTGCTGTCCCTCAACGCTTGTGCAGTGTTTCTTCAGATTGCAATTTAGGATCACAGACTAGTTTATAACATGATATAATTTACTTAACATACTGTAGTAGAATGCAACTAACTCAAAAGCTGTTGGCTTTTATTACATTATTTCTTAACCTGAAGTCTCTGTTACAAGAAGGGATGTGACCTGGGATATGTAAGTACCTCTAGAAGTACAGAAATAAATAGGTATTGGAGTGTTACTCCAATTTAGGACAAAAACTAAGAGGCCTAAAAAACTGGTATTAAGTTAAAAACACACACACACACACAGCCATTTGAATTGTGAGATACCACTGGGGGGGGGAGGGGGTACGTCTAGTAAATTGCATTTCTGGTTTTGCTGAGCTCACCTTTTCACAGCTCAGATCTCCTAGCTGCAAACAAGCCATTTTAAGAATATTATGAAACTAAAAGCAGTCAACTACTGATATCTCCTTTCCCTAATTCAGTGAGATTAGACAGAACAAGGACTTCCTTGCAACTGTGATATTCCACATCTTGAATAGGAACACAAAAGTAGCAACAAAGACATTAACAATTGCAGTTCAAGCTGGGAGTGACTGTTCTGTTTCAATTCAATGACACCACTAATGGCTTCTTAGCAGCTCCATGAAATCAACCAGCTGTCAACTCGATGCATCAGAAGGAACAGTTATGCACTCCCATAAGAAAAAGCAACACATCAGGATGTTTTGCAAAACATCTGCTCCTTTACACTGCAGTTCTACAATAAACATGCAAACAAAGAAATGAGAAAAAGGGCAACAGGAACTAAAAAAGACTTCCATTACTTGCTTATTTGCATTTTAAGTAAATGTCTCACAAAGAGACAAATATCTCAGTTTGCAGCATGTTCTTACCATAAGGCTAGAATAAAGACTAAATATACTGCAACGTTCAACCAGTGCCTATTCCCTGTATATTATAAAAACACTGACAACTTATCTTTCAAAAATGGAAAGCAGCTTATTACCTGGTAATGGCAATCAACTATTTCTCCCAAAATTACAAAATAAGTATTTAGTTATCTTCCCCCTAAGGTCATTCAACGTTATTGACAACCTAGAATAATCTACAAGTATGAGCTTTTAAAATATTATTTTTTTCGGGAAAATTTTACCTGAAATAAGCCTGGTGCAGTGCTATTTAGTTCAAAAAGAGCAAGAGAGAAATATCAGTACTGCAATTATAGTTTACTATCAATAAACATTACTCACAAAAGCTTATTTTGTGCCTTTTGGAACTGACTTGGAGGCAGTAATGAAAAGGGAGCATTGCCTCATTCTCTAAAGAAATGTTTTTATTCTCCAAAGATCTGCATTTATGAAGAAATTCATCACTACCTAATTTTAATAGTCAATCATTTGTAAGGAATTGATATAATCTATGATTAAAAAGAAAATTCTGCTCAAAGTGAACTTAACATTTTCTTAACAAAGACATATTTCAACAACTCTTTAGAGTTCCATCTATACGCTTTAAAAAATTATTTCAGTTACAATTTTCCAAATGCTATTTGCTTTGTTGTAACAAAAATACACACATGGTTTATTATAGGTATGAGACATCAAATATACTTAACTACCATTTTCTTAAACAGCTTATACTCTTTTGCTCACCATTTATAATCTACCAAATCTTGTAGGCCTTTGCTGCATATATAATTTAGATCCATCTGTTCTACATGCTTTTAACTACACATTTTCATCTACCTAAGATTCACGCAACCAAACAACATTCAATTCGACCACGCTTTCTAACGCAGTTTTTAAAAAACATACTAAGGTAAATCTGACATTTGTCAACGCAAACGCTTACTTCAAACATAGCGCTGAAGATCATTCAATCCCGAGCTGGCTAAGGGAGGCGGGGGAGCGGAGCGGGAGGCCCTTGATGTACTAAGAGCAATTCCTATTACTTTCTATGTTAATTGTTGACAATGTTTTTCCCAATCCTGAAGACAAAGGAAATGCAAATTAATCACAGACAGTTTCAAGTTCTTGTTACTGTGACTATAAATATGCAGCAAGCAAAGTAAGTGAGGGGGGAGGGAAAAAAAAAAGGAAAACCAGAATTTTACTTACAATACTTCACCAAGTATCCAGTGCCCCAGTAAGTTTTACTGTATGACCAGAAAAACTTATGAGATCTTAAAAAAAAGTATAATTTGAGAAGTAAATTAAAAAAACAGTAGCTTTTATTGTCTCACTTTTCAAAGAAAGGGACACAGCTTATAGCAAGAAGCTTTTTTTTTTTTCTTAAATAAATTTAGTATGGTAGCTACATTCTGCCACCCATTCTACAGCATCTGGAACATAATATAAACTATATATTATATATACAGGTATTTTTCAAGATGAACCTTGCTAACAACGTAGTTAGAAGTTTATTGCTTCCAAATATGTGCCAATCTGTCATTTAAAAATAAAATAGCTGTGCATTTCCATGTTCTTCATCCCAATCAGAAACTGTTTAATCCTTAGAGAAGATTCTGGACCACAGCTTTCATGTGAACCTCAGGTCAGAAAACTACTTGCTGTAAACACAAATAACACTCCTCTCCGGATGAAATGCTACGTAACATAAGAACTTTGAAATTTGCTTTTTAAACAACAAAACAATTAAGTAAGTTTTACGTATTAAATAGTGAAAGGCCAATACAAAAAGAAGAAGCGGGACAATAACCTAAAAGCACGATTATGTTTCTACCTGTTAAAAAAAAAAAACGGGCACCACAGAAAGGATTGCACTCTTAAGGAGGAAACATTAACTAAGAGCCTCTCACTTCAAAGTACTGTTTATTGCAGCTCAGACCACAAATGCCGGGGAAAAGTACAGACTCTTGGAAAAATTCCCCTTAAACTTTACGTGACGTCACTGTCTGTCCCTGTAACATTTCCTAAACTTTAAGCATTATGCAAAAGGCCTTTCAGGATTTCTACTCGTTCCCCCCTAAATGAAACAGACTTGGGAATAAAAATTTGCCCAAGATGGCGAAAGGCTTGTTGTTTAGAGGGCAGAAAAATGGAGGATATTGTAATATACACAAAGGGATAAATTTCAAGAACTCAGCCCAGGGCTGCAGCCGCCTCCCCCTTTACGAGGCGGCAGCACGCACAAAGGACGAGGGCGCAGGGGAGCGCGGCGGCCGCGGAGCAGAGCGGAGCGCAGCCCCCGCCGCCGCGCTCCGCGCCGCGCCGCCCGGCGCAGGGCAGGCTGCGCGGGGGCGCGGGACGCGCCGCGCCCGCGGATGCGGCCCGCCGGGCGCCCCGCGCCCGCAAGGCCAGCGGCAGCGCACGGAAGCGGCGCAGCGCGGCGGGAGGCGGCGGCCGGCGCGCACCGCACCGCGCCACACAAAAGAGCCGCCCCGCCGCGGCTCCGCGCACGGAGCCAGCGCCGCCGCGAAGTTCCGCGGCGCCCCCGCCGCCCCTTCCGCGGCCGGCGGCCAGCCGCGCTGCCGCCGCCGCCCGGGCCCTCGGGGCCGCCGCGCAACAAAGAGAGGCGGGAGGCGGCGCCGCGACCGCGGACCCCGGGAGCAGCGCGGCGCCCGCAGCGCCGGCCCGGCCGCCAGGCGCCCGCTCCACTCACCTCAGGCCGGCAGAGCGGCACCTTCCTGCCGGGCGCCGCCGCGGCCGGAGCGCCCCTCCCCAGGCCGGCGGGGCGCCGCGCGGCTGCGGAGCGCGGGGGCGGGCGACGTCCGCGCGTGTCCGCGTGCGCGCCGGGCGCCGCGCCGTCCCCGTGCCGCCGCGCCGCGCCGCGCCGAGCCCCTCCGCAAGGGGTGTCCAGCCCCAGCAGCCGGAGTGACGTCAGCCGGCACCGCTCTTCTCTCTCCGACAATGAAAGTTGCTGCGAGCGAGAGGGAAGGAGGGAGAACTGTTCATCTCGCCCCAGCCCCGGAGATAAACGGCCCCTCGGCTCCCAAAAGGCACAGGGCAGAGCCGCTCGGCGGCTCCCCGAGCGCAGCCTCCGCATCGCTCCGCACCCTCCTTCTCTCTTTAGAAAAAGTTACGAAGAGTGAACGCTTTACAACGAACAACAAAAAGATGCGAGTCCACATTTAGTCATTTGAAGTGATGAATGGATCGGGAGAGAAACATGTTGCCCACCTCAGGTACGAAATAAAATACATGCTCACACTGCGGAATAAGCTCAGGTAAAACAGAGAAACGAAAAGGATTCTGCGATGCAAACAACAGCCATCGAGTGGGAAAAGACAACGCGTTTTCCCCGAATAGGAGACATTTTAAAGAAGCCTCGCAAAATTCGAAATTCACAGAGGAAGAAACATTTAACTTTTATATTTAGAACTACATTAACAATTCCAAGTAACACAAGCAACGGGAGAGGAAATACGTTAAAAAGAATGTGTATATATTAAAATTTATGAACTACTGACATTTAAAAGTGTATAGCACATCTGTTAAACACCAGTAGTCTTGCCTTGCCTGAAACAACACATACGCAGGGTTTTTGTAAGGGGCTAAAAGCTTGTGCCTCCCTATACCAACCCTTTAAACTACACACGTGGTATCCTCCTCTTTTTCTTTTTTGGCATAGTCTCAAACTCGGCCAGGGGGTAAAGTACACTTCAAGAGCCTAAAGATTGCTCCCTATAAACCATAACCATATAGATTTAAAGTTACACCATAGCACAATGAAGAATATCCCTCAAGAAATCTGAGTAATTTCAGTATAATCTGGTAAAATATTACATCTGCAGAATTCAGGAAAATGCTTAACTTATTCACCATCTTAAACGTACATAAGCGTTTTTTCAGTCAACATTATTTCTAAATAAAGCTGATCTCAGCATAAAGAAGTAAGTATATGCAGAAAGATGCCATTGTTTTCTGTTTCCTCTTCAGCCACTGGCTGTGATTTTAATTGTGCTGGAGGATCTTCATTAGTATTAACACAGGGAGATTTCACAAAGCTGCTTCATTGGGGGGGGGGGGGAGGCTTGGCAGACTAGCTCTTTTTGCATGCAATGAGAATGTCAGCTTTACCTCGGTCATTTGTAACATAATAAGTGCAAGCACAATGATTGCAATGCAGGAACATTGGGGGAAGGGCAAAAATGCTGCCTGTCTAACAGGGATATGAGAAAAGAAAGCTCCCCATTACACAGTAAAGTGTATGCTAAAAATTAGTGAAGATAATGTCTCATGAGACTCATGGTAAGTAAATTAATGTGCTGATATGTTTTTAATTGTTATTTTGTACTAGTTTATCTCATTCTCAACATTTGCATCCAGCAGCAAAGGTTTGCTAGTATTTATTGATTTTTTTTCCTATGCCACATTCCCGGAATACAGATTTTAATCATTTCACTACACCACACTCAGTAATTTCATTAAAAAACTGGAACCTTCCATCCCCAGAAAGGCATTTAATTTCAATGACACACAATTTCACTTAGTAGCAAACTGTCTCAACTGTAAAAGCTGGCCTAAGGTTCAAATGCATAATTTAGTCCCGAGTTCTCCATGCTCTGCATTCCTTTGAAGCTGTAATTTGACTAACTACCTAATAACTGTAATAAGGACAATGATTTCCTTATAATATGTTATTAACTCACATTTAATTAACTCTGAGGCCAAGAGTTGTACATGTTTGATTGGGTCAGTACCTCTCTAACCTCAAAATTTACTAATAATGTTTTTGAAGAAAAATGAGGGATAAAAATGAGTATGGATACAATAAATAGCTCTTTCACTCAGAATGTTATGCATCAAAAACTCATACATTTTCCAAGACAACAGTACGGTCACTCAAGAGATAACAGGATTTCATATTAAGGGAAAACAAACAATGGATTTAGATATCTTATTTAACAGCAAATTTATTAGCTGTTATGTATTTATCTGTTATCTCTGACAGTAAATTTGAATTAAATCATAATACCTATCATTACTACCTCTATTTTAAATAGCTATTCAAATTATATTTTTTGTAGCTAGACAAGCCATACAATATTGTGAAAAATAAAGACACATGTATGTTTGGATATATTTTGTACTCTTTGTTTTCTGTATTGCTCAACAGGACAGAACTTAAGTTATTTGAATACAGAAGCAGAGGCTCCAAGAAGTGTCTTCTCTTCACAAAGTTTACTGAAGTATCTAAATTTAAACCAATTGAATATATTTGATGTCACAAATACTAACAATATCTTTCTTATAGCACTGATTAATAATGTTACCTTCAAGCATCAATATAAAATAGTTACGCCACTACATAGTATTTTATATTCTACAACAAAATATGTTTTAATAGAAATTATAGTTCTTCACTGGTCCAAATAAATCAGCTTTACTACTGAAAACTTGCTAATACAATTTTAAAATCTTACTAATTCTTTTGTTTTACTATGCTTATTCAACAGAAGCAGTTTACAAAGTCAGTAACTACTACATTAGAAATTTTCCTAGCTTCAAAATTTGGCTCTTCTACTCCAGGCAATATTACAGCTGTAATTCTCAATTTAAAAGGAAAAAAAAATTAACTGCAGCATATATAGTATGAAAGCAGGGGTCTTCCTTCTTTTCTGTGTGTGATGAATTAATTACAAAAAAAAGTTAGTCTTTGCATTCTTTTTAGGTTTCCAGGGCAAGTGCCATAAGACACAATTTACCACATCAGGATATTGTTTTGTAGTTCCATTTGTCTTTTCTGATATGCTTATTGCCCTTATTATTAATATTTCTTTAAGGATATTCACTCACCAATGCATTCATAAAGTTAATTGGTGAACTGAAAGAAAACAAATAAAACAAAGCAAGCTCCATATTTTTAGACAGGTACCTTTACACATCTATATAATTATACTGAAGTCAGCAGGACCATTCATATGCCAAAAAATAACTGCTTCTCACAAACGTGTTTGAAAGGTCAAGCCCAAAATTCCTATGGGACTACCTAGGGTGGAGTTCAATGTTATGATCTCGCCAAAGGCAAAGCCGGTTTAGGAGGTTTCATCTCATCTCCACCCCTATTCACAGATTAACAGCACGGGTTTACACCCTTTCATTTGTGGGGGCTACACTCTAAGGTCAATGACTAAAGTTAAACCCTGCATAAATGTTTACAGACTCTGATCCTGTAACATACCCTATTTCAGGTGGACCCTCCCACTTAAACAAAAATTTAGATTAAACTCTGAAAGTGTTTTGAGAACCTTCACAGAATTCACTGCAGAGGCTAGGAACTATACATACATACTTCTGCTAACAGATAGTGTTTGCAAAGCATATATTTTGTTATTATAAAATATATTGGAACAGATTTGACAGATGGTAAGAACCAGGACCACCATAGAAAAAAAATAATCATGTATTTGCAAGGTTAAGATGACTAGCCATTCCACTGATACAGGGTGAAATTATTTAGCATGTCATGTATGCTATTAATAAAAATGGGAAGGTTGATTTTCACAAAAAGCTAAATATTTCATTCAATTATGATGTGCATGTTTTAAAACATTGCATTCAAAAGTAGTAATACAGTGTAAACCAGTTAGAAGTATAGCCTTTGTGCGCAGAAAATTCACTTCAGGCTTAGCGGGTTCATTTTTATCACAGATAGTTGTTGGCACAGCAGAGCTTATGCTATACATGTTAACATATCCAAGTACTCCTGGTTTTATGTTCTTACACCCCTGGTTTTACCTTGTCATCTTAGTGTGGTTAAATGAGGACTGTTCTTTGCCAGAAGGAAAGCATTTAGAAGAACACAAAGCCAAGGAATCTTTAAAAACACTATTAAGTTTATATACAACATAATGCAAATGCAACAGCTTTGCAACTGCATTGATATGTTGATCACTGAAAATTGCTTCCACTAATTCCTGAAAATCAGTCTGTAGCTAGCTCTCCCCTAAGGTTTTGCAAAAAGCGTTGAGTCAAAGGAATCTCCGAATGAATAGCCATAACTACAGAGATTATACATCTGAAGTTGCATGATCTGAACAAGGGCCAAAACAAAAATTTCCAAAGGATGGAAAATAATCTAGATTGCAATCTCACGCATTCAAATCCAGAAAGCTTTCATGAGGGGTCTCTGTAGTCACCTATGTTACAAACAACTTATCAAATCCATTTATTAAGGCTGCAATCCTCATATCACGTATGTAACTGTGAAGAAGGCAAAATTAGCTAAAAGTTATTTATATTTTCTTCTGGTCTGTAACTTGTAAAATACTATTTCTGCCTTTTTCAAAAGACGGAGAAATCTATGATTTATTCTGCCAACCTTATTTTAGCAGTGTCCAATGCTTTGACCTTGCCCTCTATAGTTCTCCCAGCATCTCTTACACATCTTTTTCCATCTGTAACCTCTTGAGTGTGAACAGAAATTATATTGTAATAAACCTACTTATTCAGTAACACTGAGAAATCTAATTCAATTCTAAACAATTAAAACCATTAACCTTTTAAAAGTAGAGAGATAGATTTAAAAAAATCCTCATTATATCCTCTCTCTTACTGTTATTCCATTTTACTGTTTAAAAATTAGGCCTTTGTCTTGTACTAAGAACCAATATACCCAATTCTAAATACTGGAGTGCTTTCAACAGTGAGCTGTCTGAAACTGATACCCAGGATGTAATTTTGAACTCTGAAATGATAGGAAAAAAATAAAATTAGCTTTTATTTTTAATCAGGTAACAAAATACTTTCACAGTAGAAAAGAACGTGGTTACTTGTTTCTGCTTGACTGGAAAAACACCTTCCTCACTAATAATAACCTTAGCAAGTAATGCACTGGAAAAGTCTTTTGTTATCATGACAATTCACACTGAGCTATCAAAATCTTGGCAAAGTAAAGTGACCAAAAAGATATACAAAACAAACACCCATCTTTAAAAAAAAAACCCAACTTTTTCTTATGTCTTCTATGCAATATAATACAGGGAATGTTACTTCATAAATCCAGGTCACTCTTATCTTCTTCACAAAAATCAGACATGTTCTGCTATTTAGACTTATGTAGTGTTTTCACTGCCCCATGTAACTTCACGAAATGTCTTATAGAACAGTTTGGGCGATTTTCTTTATATTTTTGAAGCTGTCTTTGTTCTAAACCAAGATTAGGGCTTTTTATTTTTTTTCTGAACAAACAAGTGTTTTTTTTTCCTTTTTTGTTGTGTCTTAAACCACAAGGGTTCAAAAAAGCCCATTTCAAAATTTAACATGGATCTCTAGTGCGATTATAACCTCAAGTGAGAAGGAGCTCTTTCTGGAGTGGAGTATGACAGCTGTTACACAGCAAACAAGAAGATTGTGCAATAGTTTAGAACAGGAAGTGATGGCATCGCTTATTAAAATAAACCTAAACAGGAAATAACCTTATGTAATTAGCCAGCTTGGAATTCAGCCAGGTCACAAGGATTAAGAACTCTACTCTTGCAAAGAAGTTCAGCATAATTGTCACTGAACTTAAATTCAAAGCACAACATATTACATACATCATGCAGTGTACACTTAAAGAAGCTATGATTGATTATTTTGTCAGGATACATATTTGTATACATAGCACCTGAGCTATTACATTAAAGGCAAGTTAGCTCAAGTGCATTTTAAATAGTTTTATCCATAAGATACTACACAGTTGGGTACTTTTAAAGTTAAGTAGACTATATATATATATATTCTTAAGCTAATTTTAGTATACTAAAACAGAATACAGAATTTGTTTTAAACCCTCACAGATATTATGATACACTAAAGACACATCTATAATTTTTCACAGTTGCATTTCCACCAAATTTAATTAAGATCTCTACTGCTTGAAAAAACTTTCATTTTCAAGCATGAACTGTGTTTGCTTATGCAGTTCGGATTATCAGACTTCTAATTTTTCTATTAGTGTGCAAATTGTCTTTGCAAATAATGCTGCTAAAGACACTGTAGACAAACTCATGTTAGTGTGATAAGGATGACTGCTTGAAAGCTAATAGGAGGAAAAAATCACAAAACCACAAGCAGAAACAAAGAAAAACAAAATATCATTCATCTAACATACCAATGTCATTTGATCAATTTATCTCCTGGTACTTCTCAGTATTTTCTAATACCTAGTTCTTTCCAGAAAATGATGTAACTTAATCTGATACTACATCACTGCAGATAACTTCATTGATTTGATTAAGTAGGGCAGATACAATAAAGTAATTTAAGAACTACGCAAGATGTCAAAGTGCTCAGACCCATCTCTTCAGCTGTTGGAGTAACTGCTTCTCCAACAATACCATTAAGTGACAGGAATACAGAGAACCTATGTCTATTTTCCAAAGAATGTCCTCAGCATAACATAATCAGCTAATTAATATACTTCGATTTTTGCTCTTACCATAATTGCTATTCCAGACAATAAGTAGAATAAAAGATGAATGAAAATAGTCCTTAAAATTTACACTTACTGATTCTTTCTTCCTTGCATCTCAAAAAATACCCTTAAATTTGGAAAACTGTTCATAATTATTTATATCCTTTGCATAGATATTTAGGTGAATAAAACTAAAACCTGAATCCATAAACTTCTGATTACAAGTCCTACAGAGTTCAACTTCCCAAACACAAGACAAAAACTTTAAGAAGTGTTATGTACTAAAAGTTAATTAAGCTGTACACTTCAGTAATAAAATAACATTCCAGGAACTGACTGTTTTCTAGGAATTTCATTCATAACAATACTTCATAGCAGAGTTCAGTGTTCTTCCTGAACGCAATACTGACTACTAAATTTTTTTTTAAAAATCTGCTTGTCCTATCTCCACGCCTTCAAGAACTCTTGCTAATCTGCTGCTTCTGAATCTAAGTGCAATTTCTGCATCATCAGTTTGACTCCTCAACTCTTCACATTCATTTAGAGCCCTCAGAACAGTACCTTGCCCAGCACAACACAGCACAAACACGAGTTAGGTTTCTCTCGGGACTGCTGTGTGCCAAACTACGCATTTAGCGATTCTTACTGCAGTTATCAGAACTTGAACAATTTTCAAATATTTCTGAAAGGACTAAAACATACATTAAGGTTGAGATTAAGGAAATCTTTCATTATTTGTCACATCAAATCACTAGCATTTCTCAGTACATATGCAAGCATAAAAAGAACTATTTCCTTACTAATGAAGGATTAGAAGAATGTCTGTTTCTCAGCAGGTTCAATTCAGGGTTATTGTTACATATTTGGGGGCCTCAGGCAAGCAATCATAACAAAAAGCCCTTTACTATAGGAAAGTATAGAACCGACATACACACAGAGCAACAAAAACTTTCACGATCTTGGCTATATGCTACCTTTTCCCTTCCTCTCTCTCTCAAAATATATTAAAAGTTAAGGCTGCATACATTCATCACTATCCCCTACAGAGAGCTTTTGGCAAGGCTCTACAACAAAACCTTGCCTAAAGCACTTTCTGGCATGGAGCAACAACTAATCTGTGGTTCTGTGAAATTGTAAGAATTTTCACAAGGGGGGGGGGGAGTTACATCATGTAAAAACTGTTTTCGACTATAATAGATACTGTTTGCAAATTGTGTGGCAATCCACATTTTAGCTTCTAAAATCAGAATCACGTTTTCAGATTGCGTTTTGATCAAGGCGTTTGTCCGATGCTTCTCATGCTTCTACTACTTGGTAGAATAAACAGAGCTATACTAGAAAAGAAAAACAAAAGCACTTGCAAGTGTCCAGACTTGAATGTCAGCAGTAAATAGAAATTCATTCAGTTGCACTAAAGGTAATATAAAGGATTACATAAATATGGCCATACAATACAAAACTTAGAAGTTGTCCCCATATGCGCCCCAATATTGTTTTAAATTTCCTAAATCCTAAATTTCAACACAATTTAGTCTTTGGTGGTACTTTAGTAGTTTAGCAAACTTTAGGTATCTATAGCAAAAAATAAAAAAGGGGGAGGGGGAGGGAATTAGGTTACAGCCCACAGAGGAATACCTACAGATTTAATGGCTAGACCTAGTAGCCTTTCTTTGATTTTACCATATAATAGGCTTCGGAAGGGGTTTTGTATTATTTCTCGCTGTTTTGATTTTTCACACACAAACAAGAGTTGACCTGTGTTTCTGCAGTCCCTGACCAGCACGATGAAGCGTCACGCGAAGCGGCGCCTCAGGACTTCGCCGCCGGCGCCTCGGCCACTCGCCGCGGCGCCCACCGCCCTCGCGCGAACCCAGGCGACGCCATCGCACGCTCAGGTAAAGCCGCGCAAGCGCCGTAGCGCTTCGGGCGGGACACGCATGCGCCGGCAGAGCGCACCCCCTCACTTCAGGCCCGCTCAGGGCCGCACTCGCGCGGCCGGCAGGCGCTGGCACTGCGTTGCGTGCACGCGATTGGCCGCCCAGCCCCGCACGCGGCGATTGGCCAGCCTCGGGGGGGGAGGGGGCGGGACGGCGGCGGGGAGGCGTGGCTTGCTGTGGGCGGTCGTGCGCGGGGGGTGCGCCCGCCGCCGGGTGCGGCCCGCCGCGCGGGGAGGCGCTGGGCCCACGTCCGACCTTGGTTGCCAAACCATAGCTCTGCTTCACGTTGGGTTATGCTAGTATAAAAATTAGTGCAGATTACCTCATGTCCAACTCGAGTGGTTTGTTGCACCGCTAAGTTTTCAGTCCTACTTGCTCATAGGCCTTTTTAATACGGTGAGATCCAGTTTATACTCCCATTTTTAAAATTATGCGGGTGTCAAATAGGCAGGGTGCTTTTAATTGAGTTAATTTATGAGCATAGAAGTGCAGGGCAATGAAGTGAAATCTTTAAAATATTTGAACGTTTAGAGAGGGTAAAAGCATATATACATACAGATAACTCAAGGCAGGGAACTGGGGAAAGGAGTAGCCATCAACACGGTTTGGATGGAAACGTTAAACTCATTTGTCCTCCTTCATTTCTCAAACCAGTGTTACACATAATGAGTTAGTAGGTGTACTTGCTTCGTGTTAGAAAGACTTGATATGTTACGAAAAAGGTAGACTATATTTGTTAACTTTTGTTCACTGCTGGATATAACTGACACGGAGCTATACAGTAGAAGCACTGAAGCTGATGGTAGAAACTTCTCAACCTACTATTAACAGTGTCTGAAGAAGCTAGGGGAGTATTTCTGAATGTTTGTGGGGCCAATGTGTAAGTTTCAACTTGAAGTGAGATACGTATATGAAGTCCAAAATACGAAGCCAAGAATCAAAAAATTGTCAAAAATTGGTGTTGGTAGCAGATGTAGCTCAACCAGTCTTGAACTTCATTTAAAAGTAAGGATAAACTGCCAAAAACAAGCAATCATCTCATCGCAGATTAATCTCAAATGGTTTGATTCCATATACTTCAGTGCACATGGAAGACAGTCAAGAAGTCTATAGATATTGATGAGTGTAAGAGATAAGATCAAGGCAAGTCTTCCCTACCGTGCTGGCAAGGAAGCTGTTAGCAAAGAATCCCTGTAGTTATATTTGCAGTTATATTTGCATTATCAATAAGCAGGTCCTCAAGAGCCTTCCTTTTCCTCCATAGGTCATTTATTAAGGAAACAGGTATACTAAGGAAACACTGGATTTCTTACATCATTCTTATCATGCATAAATTTTCCATCTCAGAGGATACAAAATGATACTGTTCTGTTCTAAGACCTTGAGGTTTGTATTGGATTTTTCAAATATTTTCCATTCATTCTACTAACAGTTCAAATAAAAACAGGATTTTTTTTTTCTGATTCTCCAGTGTCAAACATATTGGATCAGTTCTCCAAGCCATCTAAATTCCACCCACTTTTCTGAAATGAAATGAATTGACGAAGGTAATCGGGTTTTGATTTCTTCACTGTATTTTTGCTACATGATATTAATTGTATTGATTGCTGCTGTGTCACTTCATAAAATTCTGAGTTCTATAAGCACACAGGAAGCCATTTACTTAATTAAAAAAGAAACTGGGGGCTAGGTTCCTTGATCTAAGTACCTAAGCATCAAACCTGATTTGAGGAAGTGGAAGAATGAGGCTTTTTCCTCCCAAGTCCAGACACTAGTTGGATTTCAGCCAGGGCTAGGTAGAAATCAGAGCACAACTAGCCCCTTAGTGACAGCTTAGATTTGGAGGTGTTGGCTCGGTGCAGTCAGCTCTGGAAATGATCTCTTGCACACTGGCCTGTATGTTCTTAACTTGAGTGGACCACAAATGGTGGTCCTGAGGTCCCCTCCAACCTGAATTATTCTAAGTGCAGCTATGCTGGCTTCACCTTCTGTACCCTTCTTTATATGTCTATATATTAGATGTATGAAAATAATACCATCAAACAGATAGCATCTGTCTATATGCTCTTGTGTTTTTTACCTAAAAAGGTCAAATATCCAAACCAGACTCTTTAATAGATGTTTTTAAATCTACACTGGGGGACATTAGTGGAGTGTTCATATGTACATGACCTTCATCACAGAGGGCACCTATATGCTGGGGGGGGGGTGGATGAGATAACAGTCTAGTGCAACAGCGATTTGGCAGGCCAAGGAAGAAGTGACAGGATTCCTAATTATTGGGTAGCAGCTATAAAGAAGAAGGAAAGAACAGACTTTTTGAGGGGAGCAGCCAGAACTGAGAAATTTGGTCTTTATTCCATTAGTTTCAATCTCTCCATAAATTGAATAGACAAGGAACTCAGTTTTAGCTTCCTGTAAGGGAATACAAAGTTGACAGCAACTAAATCTCAATCATTCATGCACTGAGCAGGCTAAAGACCACAGGCTTACATTTGTTACAGAAATAATCCCTTACTGCTCACTGGCCTCATGTTTTGCTGTTACATAAAAAAATACTGTCAAGATTGCAAAGTCAATCTCTCCAGGTCAATAACAAACAGAATTAAAGTTGTGTGTGTGACAGTGTGTCCCCCTTCTGCTCGTGAGCTTATTATTCTACTGTGGCTTGGGGGTATCACGGCTGTACAAATTTTGCTGCAGAAGTTGGAGCACAGAATGAATAAAATTAACACCACACAGGAGAAACGGATTCTGTCTGTACATCTGCCATGAAATGTTTTCTCTTAAACTGAATTTTCAGAGCTGATTAGTAATTGATCTTCAATATCTAAATATACAGGCTGAACACCTGGTTTCTGGGAGCACTGGCTTTTCACAGCTGCAACTGTCATAAATCAGAGCTGTTATTTGAACCAAGATCTGTAAAAGAACACAGATGCTTCATCTAGGTATCAACCAAAAATTAGCAGATACATTTTCCAGTTTGCCACATGCAAAGAATGAGAAAATCATTTATATATATATATATATATATATATATATATATAAACTCATATGCTGAATCAGAACTACTTATTCCAAAATAAGCTCTCATGTAAGCAAGTCCTAATGCATGGCCTAATCACCGTATTATAAGGAGCAAGAAGAAATACTGAATGTCTTAATCCACTTTAAATTCATATCTGCTTTCATTCCAGACTAATTTTCACCTTTAAGAAACATTATCTATAGCCTGCTTCTTGCCTCTGAATTACTAAATTCCACAAGAGCTTTTCTACAGTGCTCATTACTACACTACAAGATACAGAAGCTTATTGTGCTCTCTTTACCTCGTACACTGAAGCAATTGCCCACCCTAATCTGGCCTTATGGTTTGACTTCAATTACTTTTAAATAGGATGACTGATTTAGGATCAATGCACTAACAATAAATGAAGAAGTAGGAACACTGTGGAAAACAAAGCATGTATTGGAAAAAATTTAAAGATGAACATCAGTAGCCTAAGCAATCCCGTACCACATTGATGTTTGTGAAAAATTTTGAACTATGATAATGCAAAATTATTTCCATGCTATACTCAGAATTCTAATGATAGTCAGCTCAACCTCTAGCTGGCTTCTGACAATACTGCAAACATATGAAGACTTGTTTAAAATATCTCTTTGTAATTTGCTGTGTATTGCCATTGCTAAAATTACATGTTGTGGCAGCAATTTAAGAACTATGATAGGAAAGGTAGATTCCTTCAAAATTCCTGCTTACAGGTTGCTGACATTTCTGACAGAATGATTTTGCTCATGCTTCTGATTCCAAAAGTGATTTTTATTGTTGCGAGTTTGTACTTGTGGCAAATGGAAATATTTCTTCTCACTTTTTGAAAAAGGAGGGAATCTAATTTATTTTGTCTTTAATTGCAGGAGTATTTTTTGTCCATAAACTAATAGGCACTATATTTTCAGTATTATCTGTCATAAGTTTAATTCTTATTTAGAAAGCCAACTTGTTGAAGGTCACTTTTTAGACTAAAACCTTTATAGACTTTTTAGTCTAAAAACTGTGTAATAAACTATGCATAGGTTCTATGTGATATTTTCTTTAAACCTATGTGAACTATGAAGAAAGCTGTAATGTGACCTTATGGAAGAGGGAAAAGAAACTAGGCTTTGCTTGTTCCACTGGACACGGTGCTATTTTAATTTCTGTTTATACTAATGCCAGTACATGGTGTCTTTAAAGCAAAAGTGTTCACCTGAAAAAATGTATTTCTATGAATCCAGAGTTTTCCAGTGAGCAGAAGAATAAATGAAGCATTATTTCTGTGAATGTCCCTTGACTCCTCTTTTACCACAGTAGTCCAGTTTATCATAGAATCATAGAATCAGTAAGGCTGGAATGGACCTCTGGAGATCATCTAGTCCAACCCCCCTGCTCAGCAGGGTCACCCAGAGCATGGTAGACAGGGTTGCATCCAGGCGGGCCTTGAAGATCTCCAGAGAAGGAGACTCCACAACCTCTCTGGGCAACCTGTGCCAGGGCTCCGTCACTCTCTCAGGGAAGAAATTCCCCCTCACATGCAGGTGCAACTTCCTGTGGTTCAATTTCTGCCCATTGCTCTTGTCCTGACACAGGGGACAATTGAAAAGAGTTTGTCCCCGTCCCCTTGAAACCCTCCCTTCAGGTACTTGTACACATTGATCAGATCCCCCCTCAGTCTGTTCTTCCCCAGGCTGAAGAGGCCCAGCTCTCGCAGCCGTTCCTCATAGGGCAGATGCTCCAGCCCTCTGGTCATCTTCGTAGCCCTACGCTGGACTCTCTCCAGTAGCTCCGTGTCTCTCTTGTCCTGGGGAGCCCAGAACTGGACGCAGTACTTGAGATGAGGCCTCACCAGGGCTGAGGAGAGGGGCAGAACCACCTCCCTCGACCTGCTGGCAGTAGTCTTCCCAATGCACCCCAGGAGACCATTGGCCTTCTTGGATACAAGGGCACATTGCTGGCTCACGGTCAACTTGTCATCCACCAGCACTCCCAGGTCCTTCTCTGCAGAGCTGCTCTCCAGAAGGTCAGTCCCCAGCTTGTACTGGTGCCTAGGGTTATTTTTCCCTAGATGCAGGGCCCTGCACTTGCCCTTGTTGAACCTCAGGAAGTTCCTCTCCGCCCAGCTCTCCAGCCTGTCCAGGTCTCTCTGAATGGCAGCACAGCCCTCTGGTGTGTCAGCCACTCCTCCCAGCTTGGTATCATCAGCAGACTTGCCGAGGAGGCACTCTGTCCCCTCATCCAGGTCATTGATGAAGAAGTTGAACAAGATGGGACTCAGTACTGAGCCCTGGGGGACACCACTAGGCACAAGCCTCCAGCTAGACGCCACGGCACTGATGACGACCCTCTGAGCTCTGCCTTTCAGCCAGTTCCCAATCCACCTCACTGTCCACTCTTCTAACCCTCGCTTCCTGAGCATATCTAGGAGGATGTTATGGGAGACAGTGTCAAAAGCCTTGCTGAAGTCAAGGTACACAATGTCCACTGCTCTTCCCTCATCTAGCCAGCCAGTCCTTCCATCAGAGAAAGCTATCAGATTGGTTAAGCAGGATTTCCCCTTGATGAATCCATGCTGGCTACTCCTGATGACCTCCTTTTCCTCCACATGTCTGGAGATGACATCCAGAAGGAGCTCTTCCATCACCTTTCCGGGGATGGAGGTGAGGCTGACCGGCCTATAGTTGCCTGGGTCCTCCTCCTTGCCCTTCTTGAAGACTGGAGTGACATTGGCTTTCTTCCAGTCCTCAGGCACCTCTCCAGTTCTCCGTGACCTTTCAAAGATGATGGAGAGCGGCCTGGCAGCAACATCTGCCAGCTCCCTCAGGACCCGTGGGTGCATCCCATCCAGGCCCATGGATTTGTGGATGTCAGGTTTGCCCAGAAGATCTCTAATCCTATCCTCCTCAACCAAAGGAAAGTCTTCCCTTCTCCAGACTTTCTCCCTCACGTCCAGGCTGCAGGATTCATGGGGCCTGCCCTTAGCAGTGAAGGCTGAAGCAAAGGCAGTATTAATTCTGCCTTCTCTGTATCCCTTATCACCAGGGCCCCCGCCCCATTCAGTAGTGGGCCCACATTTTCCCTAGTCCTCCTCTTGCTGCTGATGTATTTGAAGAACCCTTCCTGTTGTCCTTGACATCCCTTGCCAGACTCAATTACAGCTGGGCCTTAGCCATCCTCACTGTATCTCTACATACCCTGACTTCATTCCTATAATTCTCCCAAGCAGCCTGTCCGCTCTTCCACAGTCTATGTACTTTGTCTGAATTTGGCCAAGAGCTCCTTGCTCACCCATGCAGGTCTCCTGCCCCTTTTGCTGCACTTCTTACTCATAGGGATGCACCCCTCTTGAGCTTGGAGGAAGTGATGTTTGAGTACTAGCCAGCTCTCCTGGACCCCCTTTCCTTCTAGGGCCTTAACCCATGAGATTCCTCCAAGTAGGTCTCTGAAGAGCCCAAAGTCCACTCTCCCAAGATCCCTTTGACATCCTTTCCAGGACAGGAGACAGTACATGCTGTGCTAATATGAATCCATGTAAATGTGAGTTCTGACTGGCCAGCTGGTTTGTACCAAACAGAACAGATGGATCCTGCCATTCTCTTCCTCATTGAAAATATTAATTCATATTGTTCTCCTTCATGCCTAGAAAGATCCAGTCACAGAGACTTCTAGAAAGCTTTCTTGCTGTCTACTCTTACCTCTCTCCCAGCTGAGTGTCTCCAGCTCTGCAGGCAAATCCTTTCACCTTCCCTGATGAGGCTGAGACATGAAATCTGCCTTCCATGCTCCCTGGATTTACCACTGGAAGAGCTATTATTATTTTGACATTCCTATTTTCCTCTGTGCATCTACTGATTTTCAGAATACCTGCAGGGATACAGTTATCTTTGAGATTTCTATCCATCTTTTAAAACTGGTTGAAAGTGGTCAAGGCATTCAAAGATGGGACTGGCAGGGCAGTTGCATAAGCAAGTTTCCTTGGGAAATCAAGCTAAAATTGTGGCTGCTAAGCACAGACGACAGGTAAGACTGGTAGCACAATCACGTATAGCATTCTCTCAATCATTCTAGCGAGATTTTTGTAACCTCTTCAGGGGTCCATGTGGCTCCGGTTATAGCATAAGCAGAGATACAGAGTTGTCACCCTTGAGAACATAGCTCTGTTAGGCTCTATTCATCAGGCCCAGGCACATCAGAAGTTCACTTCTGTGGTTTTACAAGAAGTCTCTAATATTATGTAACTAAAACCACTAGCATTTATATGTGCTATATGTTTATATTAGATAGATATGTGTGAAAGAAGCATATATTTGGCTAAAATGGACAAAAATTAAAATGAATAGTTCATCAAATTTAATGTTAAAAAAGTTATCCCACTTCATATTCAGAGGACTCCCATATCAGTCACTATGTGTACACAATACAGAGGAAGCAAAGAACAATTTTCTCTAACTTCAGAAAGAGATGTGTACCACAAGTTGGGTAGACTAACATTAAGTGAATTACTATATGGGTAGTTAATTTTGCCTTGTCGTAGGTCACCTTTTATCCATCATTCAAAAGAAATCCTGACAGAACGTGAGCATCATAAGCATTAGCCTTCTACAGGCAGTAGACTTACACTGCAAGACTTCTTTGCAAATGTTGTATCAGCCAAAGCTGCGCAGCCTTAGCATGCAATGACAATTGAAGGTGAGTGCAGAAAACTACAATGCAGGTTTAAAGGATCATTGTCACATATGTTTTAGGCCACCCATCCATTTAGGCCATGGGTTTTTCCATCCATCTGGTGGAAAGACCACAAAAGCCAGGCCTATTAGTAAACAAATCTTTGGAGACCCACACTGTAACCTTTTAGTCCTAGATAGAAAATTTAGATTCTTCTAACGCACTTCAAATTATATCAATAAAATTAAAGAGCTCATTTAATTTAAGGCTTTGAATAAAATTTGCAAAATTGTGTAAATTCCATCTTCAAAAGTGACTCAGGCCCTTGTGAGCTCAAGGTTTTGAACATCAGTTGTAGCTGGACAACAGCTACTACAGGTATAGGCACCTTTAAAAAAATCTTATGTGAAATTTCAGATGGCTGGAGGCTTTTAGAAGTTTAGAATTGTTCCTAAATAATTTCAGAAAAAGTTGGTGGGAGGGGGTGATATACAAAGTCAGTTCTTCTAGCTTTTTTTTTTTTTTTTTTTTTTCCTTGTGGTCAGTAACTTTTCCAGATTCAGGACCATATTCACAGTTCATTACAGATATTCTTTTTGGATAATTATTTGGATGTCTGTTTATCATAAAGTAAATACCACACTTAACTGTTTGTTTTAAAGCTGACACTGATAAATTCTGGTTCATTGTTTTTTTAAGCACTACTGTATTTACATTCACCTCTCACAGCTCATGGAGTTAAGCGAACATAGAACTTAAACACTGTACTCTCTTTTTCTCTGCTTTATCTTTATGTAAGAAACTGTCAGTCATGTTTATTGATTAAGATAAACATAACCTATGTTTTTGATAGCAAATAAAAGCCATTAAGTAATATAAATTATTCCACAAATGTACCTTAAATGATGAGCACATAGCATTTCTTGCCATATTTGTTCTTTATCTTTGCAAGTGACAATAGTGCAAAGGCTAAATGACACCTTCCAAACAAAAAAACCCCACATTCTAAATTTAATTATGTCAGTGTAATCATAGGAACCTAAACATATTAGATTGAGAATATCATAAGACTGCACAGTAAATGGAGGTAGACTGAATTATGTTATACACTGATTAAGATATAAGCTGTTTGTCGCAGACCACATTACTCTCCAGAGCTAGATTTCAAACCAGGTTTTTTAACTTCATAGAGAAGAAATAATCCGTAGTTCAATCCACTCTTCCTCAAATGCAAAATAATTTTCATACTGGATCTACAGTATTTAAATTCCAGCCAATATTACTTGCTCAGCAATATGCTAAGCTCTTTTATTGTGGCCTGAGCTAAGAAGACTGATGATCTCGAAGATGAAGCAGTGGAGGGTTCAAAAACCCTTAACAGATTTCAAAGCTGGCCAGTGCTTAATTGGTTGAATCTCAAAAGACAACAGGAAACAACGTCAACTCTCATGTTTGTTACTGGATAGAAAATCTCTGCTATAATGCAAAAAGAATCTTCAACATTGACAATGACATATAAACAAATGAGACTGGTGATTTTGCTAGCAGCGGCTACACGGATACGCATTTTATTTGCACGGGAGAGAAAAAAAGGAGTAAATTTATTAGAAGAGAAAATGGACACTCCATACGGTCAGTAATTTGTATAATGTAGAAAGTGACCTTGTGCTTCTCACATTACTTTCAAAAAGAATGTATAAATCACACAACAAAGCAGTATAATGGTTTGTAATAAAGCATTTTCTCAAGAGGTATTTAAAAGCAGTTTGAGAGTATTAGCATTGAGGGAATACGGGTTGTCTTGCTGTGTGGTCTCTTGCTCCTCTTTGTATACCATTGGGATACAGCTAATCAATAAGAATTCAGTTATAAAATTGTTTAAATGTATTCCTTTGCAGACCAAAGGACTACTCAGCTGAATATTTTCCCCACAGAAGAAAGAAAAAATAGGGGTACATCAAAGTATGTTTTTTTCTTGTGCACTAGGTTTCTGATTTCATCAATCCGTGTTACTGTGTTAGCTGGTGCTAATGAACTGTTACAACAACGGGGAAAAAACATGTTATATCAATGAGGAAAATGGATACTGAGGTGCAAAAGGGAAAAAAAATGTTACTGTGATTCTGCAATAGGCTCAGTGAGCATGCAGTTTACCATAATTTACTTACCTTAAAATATTGGTTCCCATATGAAGGTAGGGGGAAAAAAAAGGTTACTATTGAATTCTTGTGACATTATAATATATCTATATATATATATATATATATTTTTTGTTAACATACTATTGTTTTCTTTCTTTCCTGGAGATTAGATTTTGGCAGTGTACCATTTCAGTAAAACCTAGGAAGTAACACAAATATGATGTTGTTTACAACCCCACCTAGCGGTCTTAAGCTTAAAAAATCTTCCCAATGGATATACGTAGTTGAAAGCCTCTACATTTAGAGCTCTCCCTGATTTGTTTCTGGCTATAATCTTCTCATTTTTTATACATGAAAAATTCAGTTAGGTTTTCAAATTAAAAATAAATGCCTTTTAGCCAGGCTTTGCAGTTAAATATCTCTACTACAGCAATAATTATTTTACAGATATTTAGCAAATTTTACGCTGAAGAGTCTTTTTTTTTTTTTTTTTTTTTTTTTTTTTTTACAATTGTAACATAACAGGCCAAGATGCAAACTGTATATATATATCCTGTCATTCTGTGCTAAATTGAATCAATTTCTGGTGCGGAACTCAGCATGCATTTGACAACCTATGGCAACATCACAGATCATTTAAAACAAGAAGTAAGGAATACTGATAAATCTGAAGCTGCAAAAATAAATCGGAGATTTATGCTTCCCAAATGAAGATATAAGGAGTACAAAAGTATCAATATTTCAGTTCTTGTAAATAACAACCTAGTATATGTAATTAGACATGCTCAGGACCTTGATTTTACATCGAAAGGTGCTGAGAAGGAAACAGCTTACCTCCTCTAGAAGCACGCTGGCCACCATTACAATACAGGACATTTGTTCAGGGTGACTCGGAGGAAAGAGTGCCATCTGCTGAATGGCCACCATACATAAGCAATTTATTTCCCAGGATAATTAAGAATCATACAGAAAGATTCTTAAAAGAATCTTACATTTAAAAACTTAAGTGCTTAAAGTCAGAAAGAAGGAAATATTAAAGGTGCGTGAAACAACACTGTTCTCCTGTATGTATGGGTTATGATTCAGCCTTTAAATACATGATGACCTTTCACTAAGACCACTGTCTATGACAGTGAGCGGTATGCTCTCATTGTCTAGTGTCCCGTCTGTACCCACTTATTTCCTGTCTACTTACTTCAGATGCCTTTGAGGTTGAGAACATCTATTTTTGCTCTGTATGAGAACAGCAGCTATCACGAAAGGATCTAATTTGTCATTCCAGCTTATGTGTGCTTAATGCTACAAATAATAAATACAAAAATTTCACCAAGGCATTGACCACGGGGCCATGGACCACATATGAAGCTTCAATAAGGTATGAGAAATATACGTAATATAAAAAGTACATTTCTCAAAAAGGGAAGGAAATAATAAATCAAAAAGAAAAACATGTTTTTTTGCAAGAAACAGCCTGCCTCAATGGATTTGGGATGAGGCTTTCATAAATTGATTTATCCTCGTTAATATTCCAAATAGATCCATAATTTTTAAATAATATATCGGATGTGAAAATTTATATGCAAGTTATCTGTTCATCCATAATAATTAATTTCTCTGTGAAAACTGAATCAATTATGTGTATGTGAAGAGTCTGATTATTAGTAGTAAATTAATGTTCTAAAAGAGATTATCTTCTATTCTGCTCTCATGAATTCTTAATTATTTCTAACCTTTTTCTGCATAATAGCTTCCAATTAAAGGACCCACCCTCCTCCCTTCCACATATACCCAGCCTTGTCTATAGTCTAACGTGAGGACATTTCATAAAGATGTGAGATAGCATCCTAAGAAAGACACTGAACTTGATTTTCACTTTTCCTAGGCAAGGGATCTATTGAGCTCAAAAAGATGCATGAACTGTTAAAATCACCATAATGTTTACATTGTCTATGGCTGCTGTGTTTTGTGCTGAATTCAGAGAGCAGGTGTTCATCTGACCTGTTAGAGGAATCTACACAAATCTACAACCTTAGATGTGAGAAAATCGCTGAGTTATTCAACCATTCCAAGAGGGCAGCAACTATGAGTACTTGTGGAAGCTGAACTCCAGGCACAGAGGAGCTCTAAAGGAGAAAACATGCATCTACCTTCAGGGTAGGCAGAATTTTTAAGGGTTGTGCTCTTGGATTTAGATTGCTTAATTCTTTTAATGTATAGTATCATACACCTAACTCCTTTAAAAGATCCAAGATATAGATTGTGTTTTTGATTACTTAAACAATGTTAATTAAGAATGACCTGATACTCCTCTATTCAGCCTAAATAACATGCTTTCCCAGTCTATCAGCTCTGAATATTTGCATTTGTTTTCTTTACTTACCTTGTGTGTTCCAGCATGAGTGGCTATGGTTTCCTTTCAAAGGAATTCACAAAGGCCTTAAACAAACCTTTTCGCTGAGTTTATTCTATAGCATCATTATTTTAAGACAACCCTTTGATTATAATCTTATCGATACTTTATCTCATTTATCATTAAGTCCAATAGTAGTTAATCAGTGTGCCCCTTGCCCCTCCCCTCTTTGAGTTATTGCCTTAAGGGGCAAGAAAGGGGTTTAAGGCTATGTTTCCATTAGCTGATTTACTGGCTAACTAGAGAGAAAAAAGATGGAGATTCTATTCCTCTAACATCTCCTCCCCCCCACCACTCCTAACTGTTTGCCCTTGCTCTTAACTTATACTGTGAGCTATGACTTCAATTAAAGTAATACAAAACAACTTCCCTAACATAGATTGTTTTAGCAGTTCAGTGATATTAATTCACACACATAAGAATCACAGAGAAGCAGGAAAAACAGCAAAAGGGGAGGGGGTTATCTGGGAATATGGATTAGTGGAGAGGCAAGAGCTATGGAGGAGCAGGGCAGGGGAGGAGCAAGGATGGGTCGAGGGCAAAGGGAATGAGACTACCCTTTGGTAGTCATAAACTGTTCGATGAGCTCAGCTGCCCAGGGAACCATCCCAGGCATAGAATGCTAAGATAGTAATTAGTAAAAAGTTTATGGCTTGACCAGATCCTTGAACTAGCTCATCACTACGTTGCAAAGTACTAGAGCATTTAAACAGGCCTGGGGCAAGGCAGGAGGAAAGGACCGTGCCAATCCTAGTACAGATCAGTTTGTGGTAGCACAGAGATATACCCTAAAGATATCTGGAGAAAGACGGAAGCTCAAATTACTGCAATTTAACTGCTCAACAGCCGAGCTGTAAGAACTATCCATGAGTGCTCCTTGCCCATAGCATAAGTGAAGTTAATCAATTTGGCCTAGCTTGAAGGGAAGAGGCTTAAACTAGGAAACATGATCTAATATTTGTCATGGTCCAAGAGTGTGCCCTCTACCTTGCATGTAGCTCAGCAGACAAGCAGGAGCTTGGTTAACTCCAGGAATTTGTTCCTGTGGCTAAGCTCTAACTCAGTATATTTTATCTCCCACTCCTAGCATCCAGCCCACCAGCACAAGTGCCATCTTGAGAAACATTAGAAGGAGCTGTAGGTTGCAAAATCAAAGTTACTTGCTGTTACTTGAGCGAGTCATTGAACTCGCTCATTCTCATTCCCACAACTCTTGCTTTTGGATAACTGATACCACTGCTTATATACAACAAGCAACAGATTGCACCAGTGTTACAAATGGGTCAGCATTTAATTATAAGAATTCTGGCAACAGTCTGTTGTTTTCATTCAGATTTGCTTTAAGGAGTCTGCCTTTGCCCTTTCAGGGGCAGCATAACAAACCAGCGAAAACACTTTCTTGCGGTATGCTGTCATGCCTAAGCTTCTAGCTGTGTATGTTTTCTCTGTTGTCTTAGCCCTCTTACAATCATTTATATCAGCAAATGGTAAAAGGAATATTCTACCAGACAGAAATGGCAAAAGAGTGTTTTTTTTTTTTTTTTTTTTTTAATACTTACTATGCCCAAACAGTATGAACATCACAAGAAACTGATCAATCAAAACAACTGACTTTTCTGCTCTTCTACATATAAGATCACATACAGGTAAGAAAGGCAGAATTTTGGTGATGAGATAAAACTGAGCTCTTCATGTCAGAAAGCATGAACTCTACAGCAGAAAAGTTAAGAAATTAAAGTCTTAGAAAAATATTTTTAGCCACTCACATGAATTTCATGTCTGGACACCAGCAAAAGTGTTTATACTCTTGTTCACACATTCTGGTGAACTGTGACACTCACCAGATACTTGTTTTGTTCATAGCATAACCAGCAGCCAAGTCCAAATAAATACTCAACACGATCTGACTACAAATTGTTATAGAAAGTCATCCATCTATTCATTCAGTGCTAACATTTGCCTTGGCTGTTTCAAAATCATATGAAAACCTATGCAGCAACAAATGACTTTAGAAAAGGGAGTAAGCAGGTTAAATGCAATGATACCTATGAATTAGCTTTCTCTTCAGCTGACGGTAAGTAATTTTCTACGTTTGACAATGGAAAGGTAATATGCTCACACCGCTATTATATAGGAACAAAATTTGTCCTACAGAGAGAGCAAATTTCTGATCCATGGTATGTTTGTACAAACCAGGCCAAAATTTTGGGGCGAGGTTCCTGCTTTTTAGATTCAAAATGCAAATGTGCATTGGCCTACTAAAAGCTTGGATCTTGATAATATTTTCTGCTATGCAGTCCTATTATTTTTGCTCTTAAGTCTCTTTGCTCCAGAAAGCTGCAAAAACTTATTAAATTCTTCTTCTTAATGCATAAATATTTACTGAAGTAAGATAGACCTTGGAATTAGCTCATTGTAAATTCACATCTAACTCTGAAAGAAATTTCACTAGTGAACAGTCTTCATTCTATTCACTATTACTTTTATATTCAATCTCAAAGTTATTAAGAGCAGCAGGCTGAATTCTTTCACTTATAAAACAAACTGTGATTCATAGTGTGGAGAGGAGTTACACATGCAGAAAGTTTCATGGAGCAAAGAGGAACACTTCTCACTATATTAGTAATGAAACTCAAGTCTGGGTTGCCGAAAGATTTTCCAAGGTTAAATCCAGGGCAATATCAGTTCTGATTGAATCGAGGATTTAGTACATGTAGTAATTTCATTAGTACTTCAGTCACAGAAGTTTCAAGGAGATCTTGATGGGCAGAAGTTAATTCCAGACAGGAATGATTCAGAAGCGAGGTTTAATATCTAGAGAAATGATTCTATGAACTACAAGAGTGTCATGTCAGGTAAAAATGAGAGGCAATAAACCAGCTAAACCACACCAGCTACCATGATCTCATCTTCTGATTTGTTCTAGGTCAGAAGTATGTTAGGAGTATTCATTGCTCACCAACCCCGTTCTGAAACTGTCCTCAAAGGAAAATTCAGCACAGGGAAGTGAATTTCCAATTCACTAAAACAGTTTTACATTCTATAATTCTTTTCTTGTATAGTTGCATTGAAAGCAGAAAAGCTCTATGGGCATAATTTTACCTTTTGAGGTATAAGAATGATCTTTCTTTTTGCCTACATTGATTCATGTCAAAATCCATTATGTTGCTTCATCCAAAGGAAAACATGAAATGGAATAATAACTTGCCATAATGTAGATGAGAAAAAGGGTAAAATAGAGTCTCCCTGTACTAAGCCACATTTATTCAGAAACAGCTTATATGAGGAATGTCTTCCCAGAAACCCCAAATAAATTATGTTAATTTTGCTACTATTAAATGTAATTGGCTTTATGCACTAAGCAATACATTTACTCTGTGCTCTATAGGCAAGAAGTATAAGCACGGAGGTTTGCAAGTGTGTCCATGCATGCCCATACACACATAAAAATCTTTCTATGTGCATTTTTCCTTTAAAAGAATGGATTTAAATTACTGTCACAATCATGAGTTAATCCTATGCAGTTTGACTTCCTTTAGATAAATGCTTCTTTGAAAACATTGAAGAGAGTTTGGAATCATTAGCTTCATTTTTAATCATACATATGTTAGAGAACTATGCTTTGGTGCTTTTATACATAAACATTATGACTATGTACATTTGAAAAACTGAAGTATTTTCTAATTTTGCACAGGTCTCACTGGACAAAAGAAACCCAATATACAGGCAACTTGACTGTAGACATCTCATGCTTTTCAAGATAAAATAATTACTTTTGTTAGTTCAGTAAAGCAGCAAAATCTCAAAGTAATCAGTGAGTGGAAAAACAAGGCTCCGTTTCTAAGTCATTTAAAGCAGCTATCCCAAAATTGTTTCAAGACAAAACAAGTATATTTAAATAAATGATAAAATATACTTTTTAAGTGTGGCAATGGTGTACAAGCTTAAGTTCCTATTGCAAACTTTTGTACACATTGCTCGTAGTACATTTGTATCAATACTATTTTTATATGTTGCTAAACTTATCTCTAGCATCACAAAGGTTCATGAGCATGCTAACCTTTAAGGTTTGTGAAAAGTTCCATTCCCATAACCCTTACAGCACATAACAGCAACCGCTTGGTAATCAAGTTAGAGATCTAAGTATGAGTGCCACAGGCTGCAATTTAGAGGATGTCAGTAATATAGTAATTAGAGTGAAGTTGCCAGGACCAATCCCAAGATATCACCAGTCATTCCACTATCAAATACCATGTGCCATTTTAGTTTTTACTAGAGTGTGAAAAGACTGATAGGATATCTGTAGCTGCATAGGTCAAATCCAAAACACATTTCTCTGATTCATTGCAGGATATATGAAAAATAAACTAAAATGGTGAATGAAAAATCAACTAAAAACACCCCATGTAAAACATAATATGTGTGCTCATTTTTTTTAACAGACGAGGTGAAAGATACACTATGGCAAGTGCTATTCCATTTCCCCACCAATGCAGGTAAGAATGTTTACATATGTTTTATGATAAAAGCAATAGGGACAGGCCTGATAATATGCATGAACCATCATTTCTGTAACATTATTCACATTTTTAAATGATTACAACTAAAAATATAGTTTACACATTCCAAGAATGAACTGTTAGAAAAAGCAGCTCTATAATGAAAGAGAAACTTTCTAAATAAATTTTCTTAACAGCCAGTTATGTAAGACAAAAACCATGCTGTGATTCTTTTCCATGTCTGCATCAGAATTTCAAACATGTGTACGCTACTCTTTGTGAGCAGCAGCAAGTATCTTATGGTTGCCAAGAAAACCTTATTTTGCACTGATTCTTCTACTTTCTGCAGTGCACATTACAGTAAAATGTAACTGGTTATATTTTTAGGGCTTTTTTTTAGTCTTTGCATCTTTAATGAGGAGTGAAAATTCTAGTAGTCTCCTATACATTTTCCTTCTATGACTTTCTGCCAAGTAAAGCTAAATCAGCAGTCAAAACACTAACAGTTTTTTATGTTAACAATAAGAATAATTTGAATAGTAGTTTGAAAAATTTGACTGTTTCACTAACATTTTAGTTCCCAACCACCCAACCAACACTTACAAAGAAAGCAGATACTTCTCACTGTGGTAAGTCCTTATTGTTACAGCTTGTATCCATATCCTCCCTTGACTGCTTTAGGAAAAAATAGGTTTGTAGTCCTTAGCTCTACAAAAGAGAAGATTAAAAACCACTAAATAAATATATTAAGAATATGATTATAAATGTAAGATATAATTATTTTTAGTCTGTCTTACGAATGCAATGTTACGGATCGGTATACAGAATATACAGGTCGTATAAAAACAGCTTACTATTTACAAAATCAAAAAAGATTACAAAACATCTAAATAGAAGCCTTTTAAAATATATTTGATATTTAAAGCAAAAAATGCAGAAATATATTACTTGAAGCTAGGAGAGACAAAGACATTCTATTTTCCTGAAAAACAAAAGTTACAAAGTTAAGATGCCTGTGAAACAGGAGAAGCCTGCATTTAATTATCCCTGAACACGAGGTCCTGATTTCCAGGGTGAGCAGCACAGCACTCTGAATCATTGGTATCTGTACCCAAAATGGAGCACAATAAGAGCACCAGGCTCTGTACTCAGTGAGGGTCGTGTATTTCTCTGAAGACCTCAAGTTCAAACAAACAAACAAACAAACAAACAAGGCAGGATCTTCGGGGCATGGAAACTCACTCTCACTTCCACAAGACCATCCTGGATAACCCTCCTGTCCCTCTCCCCCGTCCACAGCTGCTCAGAAGCCAGGCTGAAGCCTTTAGCCCTCTCTAGATCACCTGCCTGTTCTGGCATGCAGAGGAGCACAGAGGCTGATCTGTGTAAAAGGAAGAGGAAAGTGTATTAACATCTTCCACCTCCCTCAGACATGTGAGTAAGGGTGAGATACACTAGGATAATTGAAAAAGAAATTAGCACATATAAATTCACCTTTACTGGATCAAGGTGGTATAAACAAAAAACAATCCAGTTTTATGCAACAGGCTGCATATCAAACATCCAGTGATTTTAGAAATATTATTAAGAAGGGAGTCTCCTAATTAATTTGTTTCACACTTCCCAGATTTCACACTAGCTTGCCTTAAATGAAAAAGCCATATAATACTGACTATAGATTCTGACCTGGGGTTCATTCCTTCCAGGCATCAAGACCCAGATTCACTTAGGGGTATAGCAGTAGTAAAGCTAGTTAATCATTAGGCTATTTTGAAAGCTGTGGAGATCACTACCTCCCCCTCCAGCTGAATTAAAAAGATTACTGCTAACGCGCTCTATGCTAAAGGTATTGTCGATGTGCTAGTTGTGGTATTAGATCTCCATCACTGCAGGAGACTTAAAGATGCCTATTTTGTGCAGGCAAAAAGGCTTTGGAGTTGCGCTGTATCTGTGACAGTGTCTGTAGCTACATGCAGTTGCTAAACAGCAAATACAATTTTATAGAAAAAGAATAGTCACTTCCAGCATACAACCTCTTCCACAAAAGAGGTTAGGTGCTTTTCTGTTTTGTTTTTGCTTTTATGACTCCTACTGCCAGATGTGCAAAATTAAATTCCAGCTGGGCCCCTGTGTGTTTCTAGAGAGGGACTTCAGCTAAATCAGCTGAAATTCCGGGAGTTCAGCACATCACGAGATTGTTCCATAGCTCAGTGTTTGGGGAAAGTGCATTTAACTTGCTGTACTGAAACCCCCGACCCCATGCAACATCAGACATTGTGAGAAAGTAAAGATAGTTTTCTGCTATGTATCACTTCCTCTCTCTCCTTTTCTCTCTCTCATTAAAAGATCTTTCCTCAGTTTGATTTAGAGCCATCTTGCCAATAGAGTTAGCAAGCTCACACTGCAAGGAAGGAGCAAGTCAGTAATGGGCAGAGGTCCAGTCGGATCCTTTCCTATTTATGGGTCATTCAAAGAACTTGAATAAGAACACAAGTATATCCATAGTGGGGCAGAAGAAAGTGTAACTGGTCCATCATCTTGTTGTCAAGAGTGGCTATGGCAGATATCTAGTGAGAGTACAAGCATAACACAAGATAGGGGTGTGGGCAACTTCTCCAACGTCTTTTAGAAACTAGTATAGTGAGGAGGTACAGTTCAACCTTCATTCTGCTAAACAATATAGAACTAATTCCAAACTGAATCCTTAGGCACCTGTACTACTTCATGCTCAGTAGTGATCTAAAACCCAAGTACATATTAGAAATGCTTAGGAAAGGAAAAGAATGCAAAAATGAAAGCACCACTATACCACTATTAATCCACAGTGTGTCTGCATCCTGAATAATCAGTTCTGTTCTAGTTACTGCTCTTGAACAAATGCAGTAGGATCAAAAAATTAAAAGAAAGGATGTTCAGAGTTATAGAAGAACTTACGTAACTGAAAACTCAGTACATAAAACTCCCCTTTAACTCAGGAAAAAGTGAAGATGAGGGATCTGTAAAGTCAGGACTTGAAACAATTACTTGCTTTTCATACAAGAACTAGGAAATATCAAATTAAATTATTAGAGAGCAAGTTTTAAACAAAAGGAGGATATTTTGTCACTAATTCCAATTTCATGGAATTTCATGGAATTAGTACTACAAGATGTAAAAAATATCCAAAGAGTTCCAAAAACCAAGCATAATTAAGACCTATCAAAGGCTGTTGGAAACAAGGGTATAAAGTCCAAATTGCTGAAATGTGGGATTGTTGAAACAGAGGGATGTCAGGATGTTCTGCCCTGTTTTTACCCTCTTTGCTAGACATCTACTGGCCACTGTTTGGGATCAGACACCACACTGACTGGACCTTTCAGCAGTCCAATATGGATATTCTTATGTTCTAACAGTGGAGTGCAGTTCAGTTCAACCTCTTCCTCTCTGCTTCACTGCACTGACATTCCTTTCTCAGGACACTCACACCCAGCTAGATCCTCTTTATTTCAGCTTGAGCTTCCTCACTTAGCAAGGTCCATACTTACTTCAAAGACAAATCTCCAGAACATCTCTTGCCTGCAAGGAAGAGTGAGAAGATATTGTTGTAATGTGTATGTGCGTATATGTATATATGTGTGTGTGTGTGTATAAATATATATATATATTTATACACACACACACACACATATTTGCGTATATGTATGTGTGTGTGTATGTATATGTATATATATATACACATATATATACATACATACACACACACATATACAGGTGTATATGTATAAACCTAATTTTCCATCTTTGCTATTGGCAGTCAATTGCACAGATGTATACACCAGCACTGAAAGCATGCAAGTGGGCCCACTTGGAACTGCATGTGAGCAAAGTATTCAGGCCTTACTTGGACTAATTGTATCAGTAGTTTTCCACATACCTTCAGAGCAGCCCCTTCTTACTCTTGGGGACGTAAGGGAAGCTGTAAGTAGGGAGTGGCAACAGTTGCAGAGCTCCCAAAACAAGCTTGGAGGGTGACAGAAGCATTGGGAGATACCACTAGCTCAACGTGCCTTCTACACTCTCCCTTGACACTTACCTGTTGTCAGACTCCTAGGAACCAACCTGGCAGACACATTCGAAGTCCAAAGGCTGGTACTGGTTAAATGCTGAGACGTAGTATCTTCTTTTTCACAACCCAAGGGTCTTGTTGATGTTTGTAACAGTGCTTACCAGGAACTCTTTCACTGTTTCCCTCTTGGCAAGAAGACTGTCCTCCTCAGTGGCCTTTATGCTATTATATATTTCAGTTGAAGGCATTAGCTTGTAATGAGCACAACGGGGCTACTTTTAAAAATGATCCAGAAAATACAGTGCGCACGTAACACAATGACCCACATATTAAACAATACTAGATACTAACTGATTTCTAGATGACTTTAAAGCGTTTGGTTCTAATTTATAGAGCAAGAAATGATTCCAGATAATTTGACGTTAATCTCTTCTTTGTGATTCTTCTATACCTGTCTTTTCAGAAGGGATTTTCCATCCTATTGAACTCTATATGATCTCTGGAGTAAACTAAATATATCCTCGCTTTTTTTTTTTTTTTTTTTTTTTTTTAAGGTGATGCGGGGATTTTTCTGAAGTTATGCTATAGACCTGACAGCTAACATATTTGATTGACACCAAGCCATTTTTAAAATGATTTGGTTAATTGTTCAGTTTTGCATATGCCCTAGAAGACTTGTGATTAGCACATTTTAAAAAAGTAATTGACTACATTCTGGCAGCAACCTAATATTTCAATCTGTAGGAATTCTTTTTCCCATCATTGACCCTCATATGCATTTCAGCCTCTTAAAAAAATCTCCAAAACGGTGTAGAACATATGTGACAACAGCATTGCAAACATATGACACTGCAGTATTTCAAAGTCCTTCTCTACTGGTATCAGTGTAGAAATTACTTGTGTGTGTTCTGCACTAGGATAACACTGGAAGAACTACAGGATTAGAAGGCTAATCTTTTTGCTTCACAGTCTGGCTGATTTTCACATATGGACAGAGGTAATAACCACTTCTGCTTCCTTTGCGTACTTAGGAGATGAAAGGAGACATGAACTGTTAAGAACAGTTCATCTGGCACACCCTTAATATAAATGGAGCATAGATGTAGAACCAGCTCCTCCATATTTATCCCTGAATATCCACTTAAATGGAAAGCGTCAAAAGCTTCCCAATGGTCGGTAGTTGAGCAGAGCTATCTAACTATCCTTGAGTAAAAGCAGATCCACAGCTAATGTTAAGACGGTCTACCAGCACCTCTATTTGAAAAACACATCCCGACCTAGAAGCCAGTGGCCATGCTAGGCTTTGATATAATGCAGTAGTAAATCCATTATCAAAGTAATCATTGTACATGCATGTGGGAACATATGCTGGATGCTCTGTTTCTCTTCAGGCCAGCATTGCAGCATGGTAGGCCTAATTGTGCTAGGGCTGTAATACACATTGCATTTTTATTTCAGTCACACTCATTTTAGACCCAGATGAAATAATAGATCTGTTTGCATGCAGTCTCATACATTACATCATACTAGGCTTTACCAGTTACTACAGGCAATGTGGAAAGCAACTGCATGTGTATGCTATGCCTTGGTATTTCCTGCTTCATTAGGTACCCTAATTATTAAAACCCATGTTTGTGTGTGGCCTCAAGACTCTTCCTTATTTACCTTATTTATAGCGCTCCCTTCCAAGTCACACAGAAACATATGCACACACACCTTTTACCTAACACTTCCTTTGGCAGCTACACAACATCACAACCTTGAGCTCTGACAAGGGAGAACGAGGTTCTGGAATGAAACAGTAAAGCTGAGCAGTTTCTCAAAGCACAACAAGTGCAGAAAACAGCAGCATTTGAACATGTAAAAATTTTTTAGGGTCGTCTAATATAAAAACTTTTTTTTCCTGCTGCCTAATACAAGAAAATTATATTGGTCTCACATAGAATGCTGTCCAAAAGCAGATCCTGAAAGTCAGCTATAATAGCAGTATGCTATGGAGTGTCCGTCCCATTGGGAGACTTAAAAATAAATGAGATAATTTATATGAAGGTCAGAGCTACTTACTGTCATACAGCATACAAAGAGCAAGAGAAGGAAAGGCTGGACCTACTTACTGGGACTGCACATTGTACTCAAAAATCCATGGCTAGAAGCACTGCACGCCCTCTAGGTTGCCTCTGAGTTAATTTAAATTACATGAACCCAGAAGTCAGCTTTGGATAATTTGCCTATAGCAGATTCTCAGGAAAAACAAAACAAAACAAAAAAAAATAGAAAACAACAACAGCTATATTCTTTCTTGACTCTTAAAGGCACCTGAGGAAGAAAAGATATCTTGCAGCATCAACCTGCACCTGTAGATAAGAATGAAAGCTGAAGATATGTGTCACCAGCTATTTTTGATCTAAAACTCTGGGCTGCAAGTCCAGTATTTGGTATCTCTCTGCATGGACACAGTAAGTGTTTGAGCAGGGAGGCTGGACTAGATGATCTCCAGAGGTCCCTTCCAACCTTACTGATTCTATGATTCTATGAAGTGTCCTGTCTGCAAAACACTGACAGAACATATCATCACAACAATGACACACTCGACAAAAGGTAACAAAAGCACAACTGTCCAATATCCCATAGAGTCAAGGAGCAATTTTGCTCCCTGATCTGATCATCTGTGTTGTCCTCTTCTTATTATTCCCATGCTCCGTCCAGGAGGTAAACGTGAACATGTGCTGTCTCAGGCCTCTATGTGCCGCCTCGGTAAGAGCTCTGAAAATACCATACACCACCAGCAAACAGGTCTCCTCATCTCCTCTCTTCCCTGTTCCCATCTCCTTTGACTGGTGACTCCTCATCTTTGATCATAAAAAAATACTTTCCTTTTCTCCTTCAGTTTATTTATCCCAATGTGACGTAAATGGGCACACTAGAAAACTGTTGCTTAGTGCAAATCACTTGTTATCAGGTAAACTCTAACTAGGCCTTTGTTGCATTTATGTGCATTCCCTTTAATTCAGTACCTATATATGCTTTCAATGTTACATTATTTAGCATTCTTGCACTGTATAGAAGAAGAAAATAAGACAGCCAGGGAATAGTTAAGCAACTTTTCCACTGATGAAATATGCTTCTGATACAGCTATTATTAGAAGTCAGGACTATGTTCCTAATCCTACATTTGATTTATTAAGTAAAATCTCCTTGATATTTATTTTCTCATTTATGTTAGGCATAGGAAGAAGAGATTTACCCTGGTCTTATTTTCTTAAGTGCACACTAAGACCCATTTTGTTCATCTTGACTTTTTCTTAGTTAAATTTCAAGAAAGGGCTATTACTCTGTTCAGTTGGTATGGCAAGAAAAGTACAGTCTCACCAACAGTTGAAAATGTCTTCTGTTTTAGCCACATTCATTTGTCCCTAGCCATCAAAATGATGGAAAAAATATAAATGAGGGAAAATAAGTAAGTAGATAAATAAATACAAATAATAATATTACAACTCTATTGCCAGTATTTCAATTGCAGGAAAAGCACAATTATCCCCTTGTTTTGTGCACATGCAACTATTAACATCTGATGATTTGTTCCTCCCACTTCCTTCTCTGCTTTAACTCTAAACTAGTCACTAGAAACACAATAACAGTAATTATCTTGTTTCTGGACTCCATTCCATTCTCCTCAACACAGTAGCAAAACATATTGTACTCCTCACTCTACTTACTTATCCCCAATAGCAGAGCTCGGGTTTTAGCACAATCTTACATTGTCATTACCCTTATTTGAGCACGTTTTAGAGTCCCTTAGGTTTATGTGAATACGTGCATTTTTTGTGCAATTATTTGACTCTAAGTTAAGCACACAGAAGAGTATCTTAAGGCTAACCAAATTTTATTAGGTTTTCGACAGCAAAATTTTCTTCCTAAATGACAATAAGCAGACATTTTCACTGCTCTGCTGTGGGATAAGTGACAAAATTAACTGCCTCCTGCTTTTTTCTGCACTGGCAGAGTTCAGATGCTCTCTATGTCATAAGGCATCAACACAGATTAGATGATGAAAGAGAAGACTGAATATACCTCTATTTTCTCTAAAACATTTTGCAACTTTCCACCGCTAGCTTCATATATACAAAAAATAAAGGAATCAATCCATATGTATGGTTCAAGATAAAGATTTCTTTCTATTTAGTAGGGCATTTGTATACACAATATGTGGGTTTATACATAACTTTTTTTTTTTGTAATGTTATAATAAAAGCTGTTGGAAAGGGGAAACGTAGTTGTGTTTCCTCTTGTCTATTGAGAAACTTGTTATTTTTGAAGGAATTATTTTCTTTTATGTTTATGTGTGTCTGTTTATATTTGCCTCAGCTTTAGGGAGAAGACTAATTGTTCCACAGAAATGAACTGGAGAGCAGAAGTCACCTGTGAAGACAAACTAACAAAAGCATCTTGATCAATGTTTTTAATCTATATCAGCTATAAGGACTTGTTAGTGAATAAAATAGTACTAGAAGTTGCATTTCTACCTCATAAAGCATTAGACTTGCTTCTGACTTGTTCTACATAGTTTAAGGAAGTAAACTTTAAGCAAAGATTTTGAAACATTGCTGTTTTTTACAATATAAAAAAATCTAGAAATAGAAACTACAGTAAATGGAGAAGAACCAACCCTTTTTATAGAACAGAATTGAAACAATCTTTAAAAATTCTAAAATACTGTTTTAACTTTTAAGATGCATTCTTTTAGCTTGAAATAAGAATCTCTGGAAAACATACCTGTAGTCTACATCTATAACTTAAAAAAAAAAAAAAAAAAAAAAAGATATAGGTACATTTTGCCCCTCTAACTAAAGTGTTATTAGGTTTACAAATTTTTTCTACTAATATGCTTTAAATGCCCTCTTAGTCACACTCCTGTAAAGCAAGAACAGATATTATTTAGAAACTTTCCTGATTAAAAAGACTGGTGGCAACAATAAGTATTTTTATGATTATAAAGAAAATTAATTATCAGGAACAATTAACAATGTTTTTTTCCCAGATGCCAAAAAGTAACTATAGATCTATAAGGTGAAGTAAAATCTTTCTAAAATGGGCGTACATTGCAGTGTTTTATCCTATAAAACTGGAGCCAAAAATATTTCAGTTTGATTTAGATAAAAAGTCTTTTAGTTTCAAAGCTTCCCATATGAAAACTAGGTTTTATATAAATTAGCTTCCCATATCAAAAGCCCATATTAAAATCATTAAAAGCAATGATTTTGTCCATACCTTTCATAAATTATTATGTTCAAAAGTCAGCATTGTTAAGGCTAGGCATACGTTTTTGAAAAAATGGAAAATTATTTCTAATGGAATTATAGCATATTTCTCACTGGCAGCATTACAATACTTTCTTTAAGACCACATCTATTCTAAAGTCTTTTGTCTCTACAATAAATACTTTTTTTCATGTATCATTAGCAGTTTCTTTGCAGTTGGATGGTTAGAATGAGCCCTTCGCAGTAATCATACTGAAAAGGTTTGCTAAAGCTGTGGGCTGTGAGTTGGATCTGGCCTCCAAGGACAACTTTCGAGTTCACAGTCCACTTTCAGGAGTCTTCTTTCTTGTGCAATGCTTACCGTAGGCAGCCTAGCATTAATTCTGTTTTTGTTCACATCATAGTCTCCCTTTATATGTAACATGTCGGGAACTTACTTACATAGTGCAGCCATTGTGGCTAAGGAAGTCAACCAAGAACAGTGCCGCAACTCCTCACCGTGGCTTCCAGTCTGCCAGCGAACCTGGAATACATTTCGGTGTCATGCTCAATAACTATGCTGCACATTAGAGTCGGCTGTTGAAGTACAACATAAAGAAGAAAAGGTGATATTGACCATTAGATCTATCCTATCCCAAGATGGTATAATTAAACCAATTTACTTACTCAGTGTAGCCACATTACAGAGAAGGCCTTTGATCTAATACACAGATTTACAAAAATGCAACTCTATTAGCTCAGATAACAGTGTAATTGTTCTTTATCCTAAGAAGAGGAACGAGTCCATGCAAGAGTACGGCCAAGAAATGGTTCATGGATTGTTACTAAAAGGGTATTGCGTCACCCCCCAAGTAACACAGACCATGCATTGCATTAGGCAGTGTTAATGTCATGGATGTTGTGACATCTTTCTTAGCACCCCTAGGGAATTCTCTTCTCATAGCGAGACTGGGCTCACTCTGAAGCTTTGTATTGGACAGAACTCGCCCTACATACCTTTTTTCTTTCTTTTTTTAAAAAGAAAAACATAATGGATTTGCTTGGTGGTGGCCATGATTTGTTCTGGCAGCAGGCGGGCTGTATGCTCTGTCCTCCTCATTCATACAATCATATTGACTACTTCTGTGTGAAATACTTGATTTGTGAATCATAGTTGACTGATGCATGACTAAAAGGTAGAATGCCTCCTTTAAGCACTGGATTTACTGTACATCTAACACTTTCCACCAATGTTCTTGCTTGCTAACCAGGAAAAAGGACAGCTGCTACTGCTAGAACGATTCATGAAGTCCATTCACAGCTGTCCTCTTTCCCTGGAGGCAGATATGCCACATAAATAATATTGGCAGGGGGAACAGCCTGATTCTGACTGCTATAGCCAAGCTTTCTCCAAACTCAATAAGCATGGTGTTGGGAGTGCCAGTGAAATGCAGCAGGCCTACAAGCAAAAAACAGCAGTCAGAAGTAGGCTGTTGCCTCCAGAACAATACTGTGTAAAATTCAGCGAAGTGTGCAAATGCTTTTTCTCTGTCTTTATCCCTTTCGACATTATCTCCACTTTTTTTTCCTCAGACTGTTTTTCTGTAAGTTTGAATTGTTAAGTTGCTTAAACATTCTATGCTTTTTCAGTTCTGCTATTGATGTTATTTCTAGTACAACTTTTCCCTTCTATCAGGTTTCATTCAGTTGCTTCTCTCTCTTGTTTCTCTCTCTCCATTTCACCACTACTTTGCCCATAATTTCTCTATGGAAGAGGACTGCTGAACAAACCAGTCATAATCTAAACATACAGAACACCACAGTTAAAAGCACGGGGTGGGGGGTGTAACAGGCCAAAGGAAGTTGCTAAACATAGCTCTGTCCCTACCATTCAGAGATGCCATCCGGCTGGTTTGTAACCAGCCTGGCTGGTCTTACTCATATCTGTCCCAGATCTGTCAGAGCTATTAGGCATGCACACATTGAACCTGTATGGGTGGTAGCTTTCTGCCAGGGCATTTGTTTTCTTTTTTCTTTTTTTTCCCCTTTCCTAAAGAGATGCACACCTCTTATCCAGCTTGCAACAATGCAATCTAGGGCACTCACTGTGATGTTGAAATTCAGGAGAGCACTGCACTAGTCTAATGACAGATGGGTATTGCATTACCGAAATGCTGAGACTTGTGACTGCAGTGCCAGAAAACCCTGACTTCATAGCACTAGCATGACTAGCATGACAAACACCAAAGGCAAATCCAACCTTCTTCAGATCCTGGTTCATAGTTCAGACTCTCTATCATGTTTTGTAGAGTGTGAAGATGCCAGAAACCATCATTTGTTTAGGACTGCCAAACATCGTGCAAAGGCTGGCATTTTCAGAATTTGATAGATCATCTCCTGATTTGATAAGGTCATGCAAACTCTTGCCCTTAACTAAAAATGACTGCCACTGTCTATTTCTTTCAGGAGGTCAAAACTGAAGTCTGAATACAATTAAAATAAATGACATCTCCATAGCTTTGCAGCTGAGGAGGCTGCTTCCAATATAACCATCCTCCTGTGTTCCTCAGGGAACAGAAACCAAACCCAGGCTATGTAAGACTGTTCAAGAGATAGTGTGGATTTAATTATAAAACAAGATTGAAATTGGGAAGAGAATGGAGCATAGGAAGAAAATTCACACTTTCGCTTGCAGTTTTAAGCCTGAATATTGACCCTGGAGGTTGATTCAAACTGCCGTCTTTGGATGCTTCTCCAAGAAAAGAAAAGAAATTCCAGCTTTAATGCTTGGGCTTTTCAGTTCACCTTAATTTTGCAGAATGCCATAATTACAAATTATAAATGCAACAACCTCTGTGCCGCTGAGATGAGCAGTATTGGACCCAATCTTGGGGTCCTTTCATGACACTGCAGGCTTTGTGTGGAGACAGCTCCCACGGCCCCGCTCTGCTTCCGTGGCGTGGCGCGGCGCGGCACGGCGCGGCGAGGCGGCGGCACGCGCTAAAGCGCGGCGTGGCGCGCGCCCGCCGCAGCCCGCGCGCTCTCGCCGCAGCCCGCGCGCGCCCGCCGCCCGCCGCCCGCGCCGCAATTCTCGCGAGAGCTGGGCAGGGGCGGTGCGGGCGGTGATTGGCAGTGCGGGCGCGGCGCGGCCGCCATTGTGCTGCAGCGGGAGGCCGTTGGCGGTGGCTGGGCTGGCGCGGCCGCCTTGGCCTCTGCGGCGGCTCCCGAGTGCCCGTGTCGCGGGGGCCGCGCCTGTGAGAGTGAGTACGGCCCGCTGGTGCCACTGAAGGGGGAGGGCGTCCCTGTACGGCCCGGGCCGCGCCTGGGTGCCCAGCTTGGGCCAGCGAGCAGCTGGCCGGCGCGGGGGAACCATTTTGTCTCCGGGTCGGGGCCGGGGGCCGGCTCCTCCACCCTCTCCTGGGCCGAGCACCTCTGGCTGCCGCCTGCTTCTCGCCTTCTCTGCCGCCTGCGCGGGTTTCGGAGCGGTGTGATACGCTCCCCGCCTCTGGGGAGCCCCTGCTCCGCAGGTGCGGCGCGGAGTGCGCCGGGCTGCTCTGCGGCCTGGCCCGGGCTGCTGTCCGGCCTTGGCCTGGAGTGCCGACCGGGGTTGGTCTGGGAAGGGGGTAGTGCCCTCTGCCAGCTGCCGTGCGGAGCACCTGCTCTTAGAGCCTGCTTACTCTGCTCCTGGGGAACAGCTCAGGCCCTGGCACGAGCTGCTGCAGCTGTGCAAAATGGGAGCCCAGAGTACCGCAGACCATTTTCAAGCAGGGGAAGGTGATTAGCTCTCGTTGCTAAATTGTTTTCCTCATCGCGGGACACCTTGAAGCCTGCTGTAGTTTTGTCAGCCTCCCTTAACTCAAGTTTAAGGAAAAACCTGAGCAATGAATTGTGCAAACTGAGAGAGTTGTCCCAGAACTCTACCCTGTCTGTCATAAAAATATATATTTTGTGAGTAATTGTTATCTACAACAGTTCCACTGGTCTTCTACAAAAAAACTATCAAATCTGTTATCAGCTGTTACCTCTGTCTGTAGTTAGGCTAGGTTTAGTAGATCTTCTGCATTATAGTTGGATGGATGGCAAATTAAGAAGGGCAAGACAAGTGAGCTGTGTGCTCAAAATAGATTGTTCGAAATACCACCCCCCTCCGCACCCTCCGGTCTTACACAAATTGGTCGACTGTCCCAGATACAACCTCAAGTTAAATTTAAAGTTTGATTTCAGAGCTTGTTTTCTTGTGCGGTCTTGAGACGTATCACATATATCTGTCACTCCAGGAGACACAGGAGTTGCTGCCAGATTTTTCTGTGGGATTTTGATTGCAAATTTGACGTGACTTGTGATGTAGCAGTTAGCTTTGATGAGGAGAGGAATGTGTCTCACCCCTATTCCCTTCCCTCTGCCATTTTTCATTTGTATCAGCCTTACATCAGCTCCCCTTACTGTTGGATACCAGCATAAGTAATATCAAAATGTCAAAATCAGGGAGAAACCAGAAGTGTTTTTCTGTCTAGATGGTGAGTTGAGGTGGTTCAGTGAGGTGCATGGCGAGTATAAGATTCGAGTAAGTATAAGTCGTTTCTTTCCTTTTGGCAACAACAGGCTTTTAAATCAAATCAGGCTCTAATACCACTTAGAATTTGCGATGGGTTCCTCTGATAAGTTGCTTGAGTATTTTTCAGCAACACTACCGTCTGTGTCAATTGAGGTGACAGTACTGTGTTGTTATAAAACTCACTGCGGTATGTTAGTTATCATTTGGGATTTGGTGAATTCCTGCATGGGAATTGCACAGTGTAGGAGGTTTTCATTTGAGTGTCTTTATGCTGCTTCAAAAAAAAATCCTTAAGTTGTTGGTATTTTTTAAAAGATATATTCTATTCTGAAATATCCTGTAAAAGCTATATTGTCCCTTACAGACAAGTACTACTGGACTTTAATAATATGTTTTTTTTCTTATTGTGAGATCATTGTCTTGCTCTGCCCTGCATGCCATGATAGCTTAGTACATTCTTGGTGAACACTTCATTGTGTTAGTGTGATCAGCATAAGCCATATATGATTGTGTATATTCAGAGCCATCTATGAAGATGGTCACTTCTCAAGCTTTTCCCTAGTACTCACAGTGCTTGAAATGGTTTTCCACAGAGCATTGGATAAAGGAAAACCACATAAAAATAGAAGGCTTTCCAATAGTATTGCTTGCCAAAGTTGAGATGCCTATATCTAGTTTTTCCAGATAACCTGTAGAGCTATAATAGCCCAGAAAATGAAGAGTTCTTTTGTAGTAGTTTTTTTTTTTGATTAGAATGATATGCTTCATGTTGCTCAAACTTTATCGAAAGGCAAAGATAAAACTCGATTTTCTTGGGCAGAATACTAGGTCCATAGGACCTTTTTCTCGGTATCTTTCAGCCTCTGCATCAAATGAAGCAGAATTCCTGTTGTCAAATGCCTCTTATTATACAACATTGAATCACTTTTATAGCAGATCCCTCTTGTTCGCTGGCTGAGACCAAGACTGCAGAAAAATTGTACGGTTATGTTAAAGGACTTTAATCGTAATGTGTGTGCACTAACTGAAATATTAAATTTTCCATTTTCTAGCATATAGTTGCCTTTAGGTGGTTTAAACACATTTTTATATATTGTTCTTGTGTTTTTCTTTTTCATTTAGAGAACAAGCAAATAATATAGGTAGTATCATCTTGACATCTGTTTGATTTGAAATCACAGAAGACAATGCTTCTGCTAATTTATGGGATTAAGCTGATTGATCAAATTGTCCTTTTAGGGTCAGCACCAGAAGAGAAAATTAGCCTTGTGTCTTTTTATGTACACCTGCAGAATTAATTTGCTAATCTTGGGATTCCATTTCATCTTCCAGAGATTAATTGGCTGTGGTGTCCAAAGTAGTCTTCTCTGTCCTTTCTGGCCTGAGGAGAGTCTTACTTTGTTTGTAGGTGGCGCATAAGAAGTTTTATTAGCATTAGATGATCTCTGTTTTAGTCTTAAAGTTCTCCCTTCTTAGACTACTGTTTCTTTCTCCCTGTTCACCTGGGCATTAATTTCTACTGGTAGAAGCTTATCTCCCTTCTTCTAGAACCTCTGTGTATTTTACATCTCGCTGTCTGTCAGTTAGTTCAGCTGGTTCCACTTCTGTCTGAAGCAAAGTGATCCAGAAGTAGAGTGATCCAGAACCAAACTGATGCCAAACTGATGCTGGTGCCCTTTCTCAAGTAAGAGCAGCAACATTTGTGTGCTTAGTAGTACAGGGTTGGATCCCTTTTTCTGTGTGTCCTCAATATACTTAGTAGTACAGGGTAACACATAGACAAAATGTGCTTTGAGAGTCAAATCTCATGAAAACCTACAGTTATCTGTATAACATACACCCTAGGCTGTATTACTGTGACGTACAATTCATCTTGTCACAGTTTGCAAGTAGTTGTTTTTACACATGCAGTGCAGCTTCAGACAGGTACTACATTTGCAGTACACATTTTGCCAAATGACTAAACTTCAAAGAAACCATCATTACAATGTCTTTCAGAATATTAAAAATATTATGAGGAAATATATGCCTTGCTTGTGCAATAATATACAACAAGCATAAAGTGGTGTGACTATGATTATTAGATTTGTCATTACTGTGAGTTTTTTTTCTTTTTTTCCCCTTTTTCCTTGATTGATAATGTTCTATTCTTTGAAACACTGCTTAATGCATTTTTGAGAATTACATATCATTGCTCAGTGTTTACTTGAGGATTTAAATACAGACTGGTAAATTTAAGCATTGCATGATTTCAGATTCCTAATCTAAGACTGGGCGATTGAGAGGTTCATATTCCTGAAATGGTAAGGCTATTGAGATGATCTTGTTTATCCAAATGATATCGCTTTCAAAAGTAAGTGAATAGGTTGCTAGTGCCTGAAGCTAAGTCTACTAACTGATGTACAGCTCCACAGTACAACTTAGTAGCTCTTTCGTACCATCTGAAGATCCCATTTAGAATATATTTACGTGTTGAATTAAGCATCCACATGAACCTGTTATGCTCAAATAATTATTTAAAAAAATAAAATACTTATGCAGTTAAGCATTTAGGATACTTTATGATGTGACCTGTATTGTAAAGCTGGTGACTGAACAGTCAGCAGCTTTACAATCACCACCAGCTGCTGTGTTGCAGCACGACAGCAGTTTGGAAAAAACAAAACCAAAATAAAAATGGTGTTGAGGAAACTGATCAATGTACCTCTGTATCAGCTAGCTTTTACTGAGTAGAATATAATGCAGCATTGCTTTCAGCTAATACTACAAATCTTGAATATGTGAACTCACATCATGACTGCAGCCAGTCATTAGGTGCATCATAGGATTGCTGCAGCTTTTCAAACACAGTTTTACTGATGAGTGTTGCCAGATGTGAGGAAAAATGATTACTTTACTGATGATTTTTCTGATTTATTCTTATTCTCATCTCTACCTTCGAAAGATTAGGTTGGAATTAGAACTAGTTAAATAAAGCAGCGGGCACCACTTCTGCAGATCACCTTGCACTGATGAAGTTCTCTGCCATCTCTTCAGGAGTTGTTATTGTGCTACTCTCGCTGTACCATGCCACTGAGGATACTGCAGTTTCTCTTAAATTTTTGAGTTAAGAGTTACTTTTCGTGGTCCAGTCCTCTCCATGCCCTCTTGAAGAGGAGAAATCTGAGAATATTAACAAATGAACCACTTCACTATCTATCCTGAGGTTTTGAAGTCAAAACACTCTTTCAAATACAGGAACAACCACAGGATCACTTCTCATGTGGAAAAAGCACCAGCATTTGTTTTGAAATGCCTAGAAATCTTAAGAGAGCGGATATATCCTCGGCAAGACAAAGGCAAATGCATATATACATGTGTATGCTGTAGCTGTTTGTTACTTTTTGTGGAAGTTAACTTGGATAAGTGAGATATTTCTTTGAGACTGCAGTTACAATTATTTCAGAGTAGAGTGAAATTTCATAGTTTTGATTTTAAAGAATAAGTCTGGGTATTGCTTCTGCAAGTGCTTATTCCAGCTTCTCATGTTTGGGATGCAACTGATTAACAGAAAGATGGTTTAAGAATTTGGGAAACCTGAAGACTTTCTGGCTCGTTTTGCGTTAATGTTAGTGCTGCGGAGTTCTTAAAGGAGTCTCACTCTAAATGCTGTACAGTTTCAGGCTCAAAGACTTGTAGGAGTATAGGAAGAGGAGCCTTGTAGAGGAGATGTAGAGAAGACATACAAGATTAGGGAAAGAACTCATTTTTCCATCTTACTGATGTATGACAAGACCAAAGCTCTGTTTAAAAATGTGAGTCACAATGATGATGCATTCAGAATGACTTGTGAATGTTTTGCACGGATGTCCCTGCTTCTAAAAGAAGTAGTAATCACTATGTCCTCATACAGGATACGAAGAATGGAGTCTAAACCCTCAAGAATTCCTCGAAGGGTATCTGTTCAGGCCTCTAGCACTTCTCTAGGATCTAGAACATTAACTGGAAGCAGTTTAGCCGGTGCATACGGTGCAAGAGAGTCTTCGCGGAGGTTAGAGCCTGGATACCAGGTAATGTGTTTTGTGTCTTTCCATAAAGTAGGAATTCACTCGAGCTGTTTACCCATTAATCTAATGGCTGTTTGTCGCTCCCACGCACCCAACAAATGGACAAAAATATAAGGAAGTGTAAGGAAAAGTCCTATTCAGTGTCTTCCATTTGGGGGGGAGGGAGAGAAAGAAAGAAAAAAGATTAATTTTAAAATTCAAAGATTTGATGGGAGGCTGGACTAGATGATCTCCAGAGGTCCCTTCCAACCTTACTCATTATGTGATTCTGGGATGGTCAGGCCAATGACTGTGTTCTGTAGTATGAACTAGTAGTTTTTGATATACAACTTTATGCACTTCTGTTTGGGTTTTAAAAACTGTTTTAAGACTCAGCTGTTGGTTGAATAAAGCATGTCCAGGGTACTGCTGTTCATTGCTGTGGTGATCGTCACTGCAGGTTTAAACCTGACTAAATGGGATTTTCTGCTGAAGAGAGATGAGATTTTGGGCTGAATTTTGTTGCATGTAGGACTGCAGTCCTAAGAGTTGACAGTAGGCTGTACTGCCATGAGGACCTACTTTGAATTTTGCGATCGTAGAAACAGAAGAACCTCCAGTCTTAGCATATACTGTTAGTATGTTAGTACAACTAGGCTTTGTCTGCAATAGACAGAACTGGGGTGAGGAGTTTGCTGTATCACATCCCAAGATTTTACACTGTAATCAAATTGCTTCTGTGGGAGAGGGGAAGCCATGCTCAAGAGTAAGATGCAACACTGCAGACACTTTTTGCTTTGAAAGAGTATTATGGTAGGTGGAGATTAAAGTACTTGAGAAATTATTTTGAGGGATTTAACAGAAAAAGAAAGTTGTTTGGTTTCTACTCCTGTCAGCAACTCTCACTTTGGGGCACGGAGATTAAAGCCCATTTCAACCTCTGATCTTAATTTTGTGACTAAATGTTCATAGTTTTTGAATAAACTGTTAAAAGTTAATTCCCTGCTGACAAGCTATAGCAGACGTTGTATTATATAATCCCTTTTCCAGAAACAGTTCTACAGGTATTAGAACATTTAACTATTTTTAGCACAATATGTGTATAGTCATGTGTTTATAACTGTTTTGTTGCATCTCCCATGCCTGTGTTTGTTAGTATGTAGGCTACAGAGGGTATTACCCTTAAAGCTATTTAAGGGTAGCTTTAAGTCTTTTTTGCTTTTTTGCTTTTGGATTCCTACATATTTTTTACTGTCCATCTGCACAGCAAAAACAGTAGTCTTGCTTTTTATTTGGCATGTATGCACCCACTCAGTCTACATACCACCCTGAAAGCTGTTGGTCAGAAGATTAGATCTTGAGCTGAACGGCTGCTATGAAATTACAGATATGTTCCCAAACTATTTTTTCCCCTTTTATGAAATACGGACGGTGTGTGCTTTACAGCATTTCATTTGTTACGTGAACTGCAGCCTCTTCACTGCCCTGTGTGTTATCGTTTGGCAATTCCTGCAGCACAGTGTGCTTCCTAATATGAGGAATGATTTGTTTAATATTTTCCAATTTGAACATAGGAAAAATAATAGTATAGAAGGTTATATTGTGTCCCCCCTCTTCCCTTTCTTTTTTTTTTTTTTTTTTTTTTTTTTTAACCACTAAGCACTACTCTTTTTCTAACGGGGCGAGGCGTGGGGAAACTTAACTAACTGTTGCTACTTACAGAACTAGTGGGAGCAAATTGCAATATTACTTGCAGGTTAAGATTCCATTTGACTGGGGCAAAAGAGATAACTAGTCTAGATGAGGATTAAGTAGTCAAATAGGAACAGAATAGGAAGGTCTTCTCACTTTAAGCCATTCAGAAGCCTACCTTAAATAAAATGCTAAGATCTGCTTCAGTTCCAGGATATTTAAAAGATACTTCATTTAGAAGAAAAATGCATAAATGTAAATAGTGCTTTGGGTATACACAGCAAAATTGAACTTGGGTATTTGGCTTCTTAACGTAAAGTCTTCGCTGAAGTAGGGAACATTCTTCATTGTAGTGTGACAGTTATAGTCATTGCTGTGCAGACATCAGACTTAAAAGAATTTCGGTACTTTGTACTGAGGTTATGCAGCAACAGTGTTTATTTACAGGATTGTTTTGCCAAACAGTCTTAGTTTGTTATGCGTATCAAACTGTGGGTTCAATACCTTTGCACTATGTCTGAAATTAGTGACTAAAACTACTTATTTCTTAAGCCCAAAGTGTTTTTTTTTTTTTACCCAGTGCTATTTACTGTTTTATCAGTAGTTTTTGATATTTGTCATTTATAAGAAACTTAAGACACACAAGTCTCAGTTCTGTAGTGAAAATAGAAATGCATGTTTGTTTGCATGAAATGCAATTAGAGTGAATAATGGCTAATCTGCAAGCCTGCCACACTAAATGCACAATGATGGAATTTTTAGAATAGACTGCAGAGAAATAAGAAATTTAAGTGCTTGTAGGAAGGAAGGACTAAGAGGGGGAAGATACTATATTACTTGCAGTAGCAATGTATTTTCTTTAGGAATAATAACTTGATTGCATAGTTTGTATTTGTTATCTATTTTACTAGGACAGAGCAAGTTCTTTATTAAAATAAATCCTGTTATTAGGCTCAAAATATTACTTTTTCATTTGTCACAATTCTTTATTAAAACTAAAGAGCAAGACAAGACACTGTCTTAGCTGCTTTAATGCAGGAAGATGCAACTCTTTGTACATCTGTGTTTTATTTTATTGTTTTTTTAAAACTTGGAAGTTGAGGTCCTTACTTCTGCCCTCTTCCTGGAAGATCTACATAGGGTAACACCCCAAAGCTCCTACATTTCAACATTTTCTTTTTCACTAGCAAATCATAGAATCAGTAAGGCTGGAAGGGACCTCTGGAGATCATCTAGTCCAACCCCCCTGCTCAGCAGGGTCACCCAGGGCATGTTAGACAGGGTTGCATCCAGGCGGGCCTTGAAGATCTCCAGAGAAGGAGATTCCATAACCTCTCTGGGCAACCTGTGCCAGGGCTCCGTCACTCTCACAGGGAAGAAATTCCGCCTCACATGCAGGTGGAACTTCCTGTGGTTCAGTTTCTGCCCATTGCCTCTTGTCCTGTCACATGGGACAGCTGAAAAGAGTTTGTCCCCGTCCCCTTGAAACCCTCCCTTCAGGTACTTGTACACATTGATCAGATCCCCCCTCAGTCTGTTCTTCCCCAGGCTGAAGAGGCCCAGCTCTCGCAGCTGTTTCTCATAGGGGCAGATGCTGCAGCCCTCTGAGAGGGCGGATGTCCATCTTTAAAATGAAAGCATTGCAGCTACAAATTTGTTAGTACCACCATCTTCCCATATTTTCAATTTTCAGATAATGTCTTTAGTTGATTTTGAGTTGCGAGATGCATATAAGCATGTTGTTCTTTAGGAATCAAGTGTATTGAATAGTTCCAGCAGAGACTGGGAGACTGGAGAAAGAGAGGCTCATGAAACTCCTTGGAAGCTTACAACATCCTCTCCAACTCACTACTCAGGGACGCTTGATCATCCACGGTCTGGAAGATTTTTGGGAAGCAGAAACAGATTGGTAAGAATTGTTAATGCATAACTTTTTTCTTTCTTTTTTTTTTCTCTCTCAAGAAAATGGAGTCTTGCTTTAGCCTTCCCAATCTGAAAAATTGGTAGCAGGAGCTTCTGCTAATGTTTCCAGGATGTTATCAGTTCAGAATAGAAGGATGAAAATAATTATGCGTACTTTCTAGGTTAATTTTACCAATAGCTAAGAAATAAATTTGAAATTTGAGGTGCAAATGGCTCTGCAATCTCCATTAAAAAAAAAAAAAAAAAAAACAGTGAGGAGGAGATTATACATACATATTATAGTTCTATTCATAACAAAATTAATACTGTTCATTACAGCTTGCTCTATCAGATATTTCTTAGGGACCTTTCTTAAGATGGTTCCAGCTTTCTGAGTTGACACTAAATTCATAGTTTTTTGAAATCTACTCTAGGAAACACAATATTTTTTGAATGGGAGTAGCTCATACTCTGACTGTACTTTAAAGTCTTATGATTGGATACTGTAAAGGAAAATGGAGACCAAACTATTTTTCACCTGACTGAGAAGCAAGGCTCAGGCCTAAACAACTTGCCTTAACTTGGCTTCAGAATGTGCCCTAATAACTCAAGCATTAAATAAAAATAGTTTGCTTCAATGTGTTCATGCATTGTAGGGTGGGAAAAAAAATTCAACTTCAGTAGAAGTGTTAAGATAGGAAAAGCAGAGAGGTGTAGGGAAAAGCTGTGGGTGAAAACACTGAACAGGTGTAAATGCTATTGACCATAGAACTGAAATGTTTGGATGCTTTGTCTTGAGAGCTTACACCTGAAAAAGGTGTTGGTTTTCTTACTGTGACTTAAATGGTAAAGACTCTTTCAGAGAAGTTAGCAGGGATGAGATACAGTGTGGGGATGCTAATTTCAGGGGAAAAATGGTGAATGATTGTATTGTAGTTGGAATACAAACTGAGTCTGTTTGTAAGTGGTTTACATTTCTAGTTAAGTTGGTGGTCTGGGATTTTAAAAATGGAATGTTTTTGCTATTTAATTTTTCTCTTAAGTTCTAGTACAAATAAATTGTGGAAGTCTTTCTGAAACTTCAACTTATCAAAAATCGAGTGATTAAAAAGATAAATTTTATGTTAAATTGATGATTCATGAGGGAACTTTACCCATTTTTGTACTTAGTTTGAAATGTTAGTTCCTGTATCTGACTATTTGTCTTTTATTTCAGAAAAGAAAAATAAGCTTGCACATCTTTTTTTGTTTATTCAGTACTAGCAGTGCTGTGTATTGCAAAATTTGTGTGCCCTCTACTTTCAACTTCCTGAGTTGTGCTTCAGCTTCATTCAAGTAGAACGTGTCTGATCTAAATTGCTTACTTAAAAGCTAGAGCTAACTCCTAGCTAACTAAGTGCATTTTAGGTTGGTGAAAGATGAGCTAGATTAATAACAAACTATTAAATAAAATAATAGAGTTAATTGATTTCAGCCTTTTCTGAATTATGAAATTGTTTTCCTTATTGCTTATATATATAATGGAGACCTGTAAAGTTATATTTTGTAGCTTGTTTGTAATATCTTAAATGAGGAATATCTTCTTCCTCTATGAGACACATCAATCTAAAAATAAAAATAAGGCTGATTGTGATAGAAACCAGCTTTTGTTGGTGGGACTGTCTTGATTAAACCTGGAAATACGAATCGAGGACAGAAACATAAGTCCTACAATAATTTCAAATAAAAAGGCTTTACATCTTAAAGTTAATTTACTGTTTTTGTGAGTCTTATATATGCAGCATTATGTATCTTAGGCTACAGAAAGCATATGTGAAATACTCTAATTGTATGGGGTTTTTTGTTCGTTTGTCTTGGTTTTTTTTAATGTTGTTTCAGTCTATACCTTCCTCCTCTCATTTTACATCTGTGTGTTATGGTGAGTCGGAGAGAACTCAGGGAGCATATTCGAGACTGAATAGCCAGCAGCGAGACAGCGATTCAAAGAGACCAAAGCTATCTTGCACGTCTACCTCTTCTCTGAGAAATAATGGCTTGAATGCAGTTTCAGGTGAGAGGCTGATTAGTAGAACTGAACTATTTGAGAACTGTCTGAATGTGATAAGATCAGTCTTTACCAAATTTGAAGACTTAATCTGAAATAAATTTGTAGTAAACTGTTAAATATTAAAAACTTATGCTCAATAGAGTATTTTCACACTGATAGCCTCATTCAAAATACCAAGAAGGCTATTAATGTATTACATTTTCAAAATTATTCCTCATACCTTTTCCATTTGTAGTAAAGGCAAACTTCATGGCTTGAATATATCTGATTGGTTAAGATTTCAAAACAGGAATGAATGTAGCCAATACTGTTTCAAGGGCCAATTTGTATGGGTAAACCTACATGTTTTAAGGACAGCAGAAAGGAAATCATTATCTATACATAGCTCTGTATTCCATAAAATGGAGTAGCGTGGCAGATTAGAATACTGCTGGCAGGGGTGAGGGGAGAAAGTCCTTTTTAGTAGGACTAAAATCATTTTACAGGCCAGGCAAAAATAAACATTGTATGCTGAGAGCTCTTTCCGGAAAAACTGAGATTTTCACTGAAACTGTGAATAAGTATGTGTTTCTTGGATAGATGTGATATACGCAACATGCTAACAACAATCTAAAGGCCAAGAAACAAAGGTCAAAAACTTGCACTGAAATTATTTCTAGAACATTTTGAAACAGACCTTTACATCTATACAAATTAACCTTGTCAGAGTGCATCTATGTTCTTTTTATATCTCCATATGGAATCACAGCCATCCAAATAACAGTTAGTAAATTCCTGCTCAAATCCCAGTCCTGCAGATATTTTCTTATTTGTTAATAAAAATAAAAAAATCAACATCAAGATTTCTTCTTAGGTGCCAGTCATTCCATTGTGGATTGGTTGTTTGCCACATTGCTGATATTATATGTGTGATTAAATATGGATAAAAAAAACTAACACTATAATGAAAGCAAGGTGAATTTTTCAGAGCCATTGAAGAGTGTCTTTTGGAACTAGAGCTTTGTTCATAGCTGAAGTATTTACAGTTCACTATTTAGATACTGGAGCTTGTTTTACTCTCCATGATATGAGTGAGAACAATATTTGTCACTGTTCTTAAGAGTAGTGTCTAAGCTGCTGTTAAGCTTCAGATGTCTTTCTGGAAAATGAATCTCAGGAGCGTTTAAGAAGTGTCATTAGAGTGGCAGCATTTGCTAAGTTTCAAACTGCCATTTTTCCATACAGCTAAGCCTATCTAGTAAGTAGTTACCACTAGAAGGCCAGAATCTATTTCTTTTCCCCCTTTCCTATCCAGTATGAGTGTAAATATGAGTCTCGCTCTTCACAAAAGTATGATTACCTTTTTCCTGGTTTAGCTTCCGGAACCAACTTGCTGCAAGATCAAATGAGTGCCAGCATCAGCAGAGTGCTGTTTACTCTTCGCCTTCTGTTGGCAGCTAGCCTCCTGATCAGCTTAGCTGTATTGTCGAACTCACTCTTAATACTGTATGATGAGAACGCATGCATAAGTACTAACTTTTAATGATTTTTAAACGATCATAAAAACCTGGGATTTATTATCTTGTTTCTTTCTAGATTCCTCCTGGAGGTATAGTCGGATTCCCAGGTCATCATCAGTGGTGCTTGGCTCTCTGGGAACTGAGCTGGTGAGAGAACGGAGAGAGTTAGAAAGAAGAACAGATCTGTCTGTTAATAATTTGGTGGATCACAGCCACAGAAACAGTGACTTCTCATCTTCAACATGTATGTATTACACAAATAAAAGCTTGTATATAGATTAGGTTAAGTTGCATGTCTGCTGATTTCTTCAGTTATTCTTTAAAAATTTTATGTAATACACAGTCAAAAGATCTATTTAATTTTATGGCATAATTTTTCATAAAGTTGGTTGGCCACATTCCTTGTGTTGGATAAAATGTTAAATTATATATGAATGTTGAAGCTGAATAGTAATTGAATGAAGCCTAGTTTTGTATATGCTTTTTGTATTTAGGTTGTAGATGCATTCAGTTTATAAGAAACTGCCACTGTAACTGTGAATGGTCAGTAAACCTCCTCCCTCCTCTTTCATCTGAAGGTCTGTATTTAGGCCTTTAGTATGAAGTATGGGAAAATAAATATAATGCTATTTGACCTATGGAAGAATTCTTGCAAAGGTACAACTATGGTATTCTGTCTTTGTACTTGGTTTCTTTTGTGGTATTCAGGGAAAACTGCTGGACCATTGAAAATAAAAGTTAATAAATGCATACTTTACAGTTCCCTACCCAACTGTAGTGAGAAATTTGTTTAATGGTAACTAGTTAGCAGTAGTATGGACTTCTGTGCTGTCATTTTTACCTTCTCTCTGTTCAGACCTGTGGCCTTTTGTAGCTGTTCCACAGAGGAACTAGTCACTAGTCTTGATCTGCCCCACTTTGCAGATGTGTTAGTGCTGATCTGGAATGCTGAGGTATAAAATCACCATAGTGATTTTGTAAAGAAACATGTAAGGAGAAAAGAAACACTAGTACCACACTTCTTGCTACAGTCGTTCCAGAAGAATTATTTCTTTAATGTCATTGTCATACTCTCTGCCTCTTTACGTAAGTGGAAGATTGAGTTTGGCAGAGCCTCATGAGTGTTGCAGGGGAGAATGGATGGGTGAGCAGGCTTGTTTTGTGCTGTCCGTACTGCCTTTTTAGCAGTAGTGCCATTGTTAAGTGCTATAAAAATAACTCCAACTGTGTTCCCTACTGGGTAATCAAGACCATATAGCAGGCTCATAGCATCAGTGCAGACATGTTTCCTTCTTTTGGATCTGCCAGATGTACAAACTGCAGCTTTGAGATTAAAACAGTGATTTAAGTGCAGAAACTGTAAAAATTGCATGAAAGGTTTCAATACCAGAGAAAGCTTCTGCTCCCTATCTTAATCCATTTACGTTTGTTAAGTGGTTAAAATATCAAAGGGAATTAAGTGATTTTTTTCCTCTTCTGAGGCTAGTCTGGTGCTGCTGTTGTGTGGGTGTACTTTCCTCTGCACCCAGCCACTTTTTGAGGAAGGAGACTTGCTAATACTAGCCTCCTCAGCTGCTTTACATAGTATTAACTATAGTTCAGCTACACTAGAATTATTTTCATTTTGTCTGAAATCATATGCAGCATTTACAGAAAATACAGGGAAGCATTAGGTGGATGAACCTACACTTAAAAGTGGGGGAGGAGACAATGCTATGGGAATACTTAACTGACTGGCCATATGTAATTAAAGTAATTGATAGTTGAAGAGCAGGTGAGATTACTAATGCAGAGTGGTTATCAATAATCATCTGATCCTGCTTAAGCCAGTTACATAGCCGAGCATTCAAATTTTGTTGTCACGTTTCTTTTGATAGAAGCAATAGCTAGATAATCCTTTTTTAGGGTGGAACAGTGGAGCTATGAGATTTTTAGTGTGGAACAATGGAGCTATGGTATTTTTAGGGCATTCCCTTTTAAAAAAGTTTTGGGTTTAAGGTAAACATTCTAATTATAAGACAGTACATATTGAATTAAAATACTATCCAAGTTCTCTTATCCAAACTGAACAGTGTAATACTATCTTAAGTAGTAGATTGCAGATCTCTCTATTCTGATACCTTGAAAATTAAGGGTCACTTTTGTTGCACTAGTAGGGGGAATATATTTTGCTTTATCCATATACTTGTTTAAGGAGCTCTGGTGACTACTATGTTGCTGAAATTTTGATTAAGCTATCTTTCTCAGTCTGTAGGCAGAAGGGATCTTTTAATGGTATTACATAGTTTGCTGGAGTTTTTTAAATGTAAATACTCTTCTTTAACTTCTGACAGATGGTTAGTGTTAACTATTTCATGTTGATACATAAGCGAATGAATCATCCTTTGACAGTATGAAGATTTTTAGGGTGTTATACTTCAGATAAGTTTAATATATCAGTTTCGATTTAGCATACAGAATTCTGGTAAGTAAAATTTAATACTGTTCTAGAATCTACCTGTCAAATTTGAAATAACTTAGACTCATACTAATTCTCCTCTGCTCTTTCGCAACAGATCTTCACGACAGGCCTGCCTCTTCATATGCACAGGGAGCAAGACCAAAAGAAAATTCATTAAGCACTTTGAGGCTGAACGCATCCATGAACCGCCAGTTGCCTTCTGATCATCAGCCATCGTTTTTCAACAGAGACTCTCATATGAGCTCTTCAAGATCCAGCTATCCTTCAAGACAAAGGAGAAGTGGAATGGAATCTCCCCAGAGGAGCATGCAGTCAGAATGTTCTCATACTACCATTAGAGATGAAACTCCTTCCTCAGATGGTTCTGAAAGGGTTTTATCCACTCAGAGGTCACTGAATGGGCCTGCAGCTGATAGTGAAGGAAGACGCACAACCAGACAGCTGCTGTCTCGTTTAGCGTCTAGCATGTCATCTACGTTTTTCTCACGAAGGTCTAGCCAAGACTCGTTGCCTACAAGATCATTAGGCTCTGAGGAATCATGTGTTGTTCCAAGAGTTCAAGCTTCTGCTCTGTCTAGCACTAATGCAGCTGCAGCTCCTGAAGTTCCAGGACTTCAGACATCTGAAGCTTCTCAGGGATTTAGTTTTCTTAGACGAAGATGGGGTTTATCAGGAGTTTCACAAAATCATGACTCTGATGGGGAAAGTTACAGACCAGACTCTGAAAGTAGGAGCACAGGATCCTGGTTATCGTCATCTTTGAGGAACAGATGTACACCTCTCTTCTCTAGAAGGAGGAGAGAAGGAAGAGATGAATCTGCAAGGATCTCTACCTCTGATGCACCTACTAGATCACAACATCTCTTCAGAAGGAGAGAGTCAGGTGAGGAGACCTCTCTTGAAGCATCAGATAGCCCTCGTAGGGCTTCTGTTAACAGACCACCAACACCTGCAGTATCTGGTATCTCTACAGCTGCTGCCTCCCCACCAGATTCAACTCACAGTAGGAGAAGCTCTGGAATTCTGCCTAGTTCTCTCTTTCGCTTTGCAGTGCCTCCAACATTAGGAAGCAGTCTGTCTGACAATCTTATGATAACTGTAGATATTATTCCCTCTGGCTGGAATCAGTCTGATGGACAAGAAAGTGACAAGGCTAAAGTACCACCTTCAAGAGATCCAGAAAGACTCCAGAAAATTAAAGAGAGGTAAATCAGTATACTCTTTCCAGATAATAAATATTACACAAAATCCTCACATGTTAATTCAGGTACTTTAATATTAAAAGGAACCTTTCATTCAGAGAAGGGTGCATCTCAGTCCTCTGTCACCTATGGTGTCACTTTTGTCCTTAGAGAAACTTGTTTTATTCCTGAGATTTGAGAACAGTTTACTGAGGAAGTTACCATCATGCAAAGTCTTACATTAAAGGTGTCACAGCATTTGTTAATCTTTCTTCCTATTCAGCCTGCTTTTAGAAGATTCTGAAGATGAAGAGGGTGACTTGTGCAGAATCTGTCAGATGTCTTCTGCAAGTTCTAACAACCTTTTGATAGAGCCATGCAAATGCACTGGAAGTCTGCAATATGTTCACCAAGAGTGCATGAAAAAATGGCTGCAGTCCAAGATTAATTCAGGTAAAGCAGAGTCTAGATTAAGATAGACTTCCAGTTAGACTGGGAGCTTTATCAGTAGGGTTACCATTACTAATATTAATGGCACTTCTTTGAAAAATAGAGGTTGATTTGGAGAGGGCATCTCTAGAACTACTCTTTAAGGGACTTTGTTCCCTCAGTGCATGCAGTTCTAGCTATTACTAAGAGTTAGAGACAGGCTGATTGTAGCAGAGTGGTAAGTATCTTAATCTTAAAAAAAAAAAAAAAGAAAAAAGAGAAAAAAGGAAAAGAAAAGAAAAAAGTGTAATTCATATTTCTTATGAGACTGCATACTCTTTTTAAAGTATTTTTTTTTACCATACTTTCTTGTAAGACTCACTTTTTAAGGTCAGTTAACTCTTGTTCAGAGCAGTTAAACTACTTAAAAAGTTTCTTCAAAGTGCATATATAGAATATTTTTGGTAAGAAACACTTCATAAATTGCACACTGTAGAAATGTTTTGTAATAACCTTTAAATTCATTGAGCACTTTGTAGTTACATATAGTATTTCTAAGACTGAAAATAGGCGGCTTGGAAGAGGGCATGGAGATGGTTAAATAAGATGCTGGTATCTGTTTACTTGTTTACTCAGTACTGAAGAATCCACATCTAAATAGGGACGTTTTCAAAGCCTCAGCTAACAGAAGACTTTCATTTCATGTATGCAACTTCTTAGATGTAAATCAACAAGTATAAGATACAAGTCCACCATTAACCTGTCTTGTTAATCTTGTTGCTTGTGGAGCAACTTGTTTTAAACCTGGTATTTTGAGATGAAATGTTTATTATTTTGAATTATTACTATTTTAAAGTACATTTGGATTACTGTAGAACTCACACAGCCTAAGCAGCAATTTTTTTTTTCTTCATGCCAGACTTTCAGTAAGAAGCATAGAATGTCTAGATTGAATATGAGAAAAAATTTGATGGAGAATAAACACTCTATAGCATTAAAATTCAGACAGAGGAGATAATTACTACATTACTATCAGAGGCTGTCTTTTCTTGTAACCTTGCTCTCCAAAATAAATTCAAGAATCAGTTATAATTTATAATGTTTGTATACTTTTTGTCCTCTGTTTCTGATTGTAACAACTTAACACTGACTTGTCACCTTCTTAACTCCACACCAGGTTCTTCTTTGGAAGCAGTAACTACTTGTGAATTGTGTAAAGAGAAGTTGCATCTTAATCTTGAAGACTTTGATATTCATGAACTCTATAGGGCACATGCAAATGAACAAGTTAGTATATTTTGCCTAATTTGGTAAGTGTTGGTTTAGTGCTGGGAGGGTAGCTTCCCCCACCCACCCACCCCGCCCCCAAAAAAAGGAAAATGGCTGTCCTCAAAAGGACTGTTACGCACATAATGTAACGTAAACCTGGAACTGATTTTTCCTGCTCAGTATTCAGACAAATTCTGTCTTCTTGCTGTGCTTCCCATTTCAGAGCTTTCAGTAAGGGTAATATCTCTCTTATCTTTTCTTATTTGCAGATGTGTCATCTAGCTTTGCAGCCCAGTGTCTTTGCCACATAGGTGCAATGGAAATAATATTATTTCACGAAATTAAACGAATTTCAAATTCCTTTAATGATGATTTGGCTTTCCATGTAGCTGTTTTTAGACGCAGTTAAATACTTATTTAAAACTTATTTATTTACTATTAAAAACTACTGTTAGTAGTAGTAGAGACTTAGTAGTAGAGACTAACTTCTTCTAAGTCCTTTCCAAAATTAAAAATGAAGTTATGGCCTATAGATATTACTGTCTATATAAAATGCAACATCTTAGAAGGACTGGATTTTTTTTTTTTTTTTTTTTTTTTTTTTTTTTAGTATTTAGAATGAATAATTAACTAAGGCTGGGGTTATTTTAGTCAACTTTATTCAGAGGGATTTTTCATGCCTTTGGATTGTGTTCTGTGAATGTAGAAAGGCTAATGAAATTCACCTACGTGAGAAGTTAAAAGAAAATATTGCCAAGTGATGCCAACTTTCACAAGTGTGAACTCAGCCAAACATCAGCCTCTAATTTTCTTATTACTTGGAGTAAGCTATCTTAACTGTGTCTCCATTTTTGGATTTCGGATATGAACAGTTTTTCTTCACAATACTATCAAATATTTTAACACTGCTCAGTGTTGGTGACTATGGCAATGTACTGCGATAGAAGTGGAAGAGCTTTAAAACTTGTTTCTAAATAATTGACTCTCTAAAATCAGCGGTACTGTTTTCAAAGCTCTTACCTTAGCAGAGACAATCATGTCTCAGAATGTTTATACCACCGTAAAGTTCCATTAATATCCCCTTGTTCCGTCTTTTCATAAAGCATTGGTGGCTTTTCAGTGGCCCCTAGCGAATAGTTGTAGTTTTCTTCTTTTTTAAGTAATTCTTACACATGGTGGTATACGCTGATCCTTGGATTCCTGCCTGTGGACTAGCTATACTGCCTCAGAACTCATTTGTGGAAGTCATTCTATTTAACTTAGAGGAAAACATACTAGATCTAGAGTGAGTGGGAAGAACCACAAGTATAATAGCTTTTTAATACATACTCTGTAATTTTCTTGAAGCAACTGAGGAATAATTGTATAATACTTCCGGGAAAACTTAATTCTAGTTCTGCTTCTTGAATTATGTATGTAGACACATTACTAACATTTTGAAAATTTCTTTTAATCTCCTTTAAGGCAGACTATGAATTCATCAGCTCTGGTCTCTACCTTGTAGTGTTGTTACACTTATGTGAACAGCGCTTTTCAGATATGCTAGGAACCGCAAGTGAGGCCAGCACACGTGTCAGAGTAAGTATGCACTAATTTCATGGAAGAGATTGATCATATCTACATTTGTTTAATACAGTAATACCATGTTTATTCTGAAACTAAATATAATACTTTATTCCAGTTAATGTGGTGTAAAATCACTATTGTCAAGGTTATTGGTAACTGATCACCCCTGCATATCATGATTACAGTAAATTTATATGAAACTTTAATATTTTTCTGTATAAAGCATGCAGCTGAGAATATTTGAACCTTTTCTCATTTTGCTGTTCTGTGTTGCAAAGGTGTGGACCTTGTAACCTTTGTCTACTGAATTGGACCCTAAATACATACTTCAGTATTATATTCTGAAGTTTACTAGCTGTAGTGTAACTTTCTAGCATTAGTCAAAACTCTTCCTTAGATGTATTCTGACTGGATGCTTGTGCCTTAACTGAAATGGATTACATTTCTCTGCATTAGAATTTCTAGAAATGCTTTTAGTTTTTTTTTTTTTTTTTTTTTTTTTTTTTGTAAAACTGGCATTTTTTGATAAGTGTCTGATTCTTAAAACAGATGTGTTTTATGACTATAGAACATGAAGATGGTGCCACTAACTACTGCCAGAAACCTTTGACATAAAGTGGAAGCTGAAATTACTGTGCAATAGCAATTCAAAGCCTAATGCAGGGCTATTTAATAAATTTTGTATTGATTTTTTTTTTTTGTAAGTTGAGCAAATGGGTTAGAAGAACAGATCTGGGATGAGGCTTTGGTATGAGGGTACTACTGAAAAAAGAAATCTGCTAACTTGTTGCAAATTTCTGCAGATAACTTTGCAATTTTTAAACTACTTTCTCTCTGCCTTATTTCTAGTTTATTAACCTTGCAAGAACTCTTCAGGCACATATGGAAGATATTGAAAGTAGGTGTTTCTCCCCCACCCCTGTAGATTCACTCAAAGTTAAATGGATACAGTTCTCTCTGCCAAGATTCATACTACCAAATTTAGTTGCTGATAAATTGACTTTGCCCAGCAGAACTTTTTACAGTTTCAGTAGAATTATTTTGGGGGAGAACTGATTTAATTTTCCATGATTGATTTCCCAGCAGGAGAAGGGATTGGGGAAGCATCTTCTGCAAGTGATACCAAGATTCCTCACTAGTTACAGTTTGGTTATTTTAGTTCTAGTATTACATAGTTATGGAACTGCTGGTGACCTTCAGGCTATAACATTTCACAAGTTGTAGTAGGAGGGCAATGTTTTGGATTGGATTGGACGGCACTTAATTATCATATCCCTTGGAATTACCCACTTTTTGAATCAAATTCAGCAGTTGCCAACTTCGGCAAAACACTAGCCTACTTTTCACTGTACGAGTCCTTCATTGCGGTTAAATTCTCAGTTCCTGAACATTATGAATAGGCAATGGAAGGGTACCTTTGCCTACTTCTTTTTCTAGTGCATTTGTGTTTGTCCCCCCCAAAAGGCGAAATTTACATATGAATTGATCTTTCAGTCCATAAGACTTTGTTTTCAGAGTAGAACAGGAAGTGTTGTCAAAAGAAGTTTTCCTTTAGTTTAAGCAGATGATTATTTCTATATTCAGGGCATTAGGTAGCTACTTTTTTAATAATAAAGGTGGATTGTGGAGGTGAGAATTAATTCCTTAGGTGTGTGCTTCTTTGTCTTCCTCATTAATTTTAATGAGTGGTGTTTCACACAGTAGTTAGATCTATGTATAGTAAAGGCTTTACCTAACTTGCAGGTGAGGAATACTGAATTAAAATTTATTCTTGACACTATTTTAGTTAAAATTCCTTTTTAAGAAGCATTTTTGGGGGAATGCAGAAGTGACAAGACAGACGATACATCCCTCTTTATGTTGAGTTGGACTTTGAGATTGACTCTTGGGTGAAAATAGTTTATTGGCAACAGTTTGCTCAAGAGAACAGGTAAAATTCCTGTTACACACAAGATATCTACAATAAGTTTGTCATGTGTTGTTTGTGCTGACTTTTTATCACAGTTGACAAGTGTGTATTTGTTTTTAAGTTGTCTTACAAGGAAATCTTGTGCATACTTAGGATTCATGTTCATTTTCCATACACTGAAAGAAGGGGGGTGGGGAGAGGAGCATCTACTTCAAAGACTGATTTTAATTGTATTAAACAATATATATTTTTAATAGTTATTCTGTTTTAGAATACTGAACATTTCTAGATACCTGAGTATGCAAGTAGTTAACTCTGAGTCATGTTTTTCGCTTGGGTTGGGTGCAGCTGTCATGGATTGTATATACTCTCCTGTTACTACTGCTGGAATTAGTCACTTGTAAGAATTACATAAAAGTTGAGTCTCTGGCATAATCACATGTTCTTTTATTTTATGCTGAGGAAGAACAGCAGGGCACTGCAGCTGGTAGTTGAGTTCAGTTTTAAAATGCTACATTTTTAGTCATGAAAGATATTTAAAATTTAAGCAAGATAATATTAAAATTCTGTCGGGTTTTTTGATAATCTGTTACTGGCATTATAAAATTACCTTTATTTCTACTACTCATTCTGTATTAAAAATGTTGTAATTCTGCATTTCACAGACCTTTATGAAGGCTTTTGATTATACTATGTTGTTCCAACAGCTTCTGAGGATGATTCTGAAGACAGTGATACTGGTAGAACTTTTGACACTGCTTAGTACTGCTCAAGGCAGTGGAAGTGCTGCAGAGATGCTGAGCTGGCAAGGAACATCAATGTGCATTTATTTTTCGCATTCTTTATTAAAAAGCGCATTAAATATTATTGTAGTTTTTGAAGCATTGTTGAAGTCAAAATCAGCTGCTGCACAGTGGAAATCAGTGGACTTGAGAACTACTCAGCATGTGCAAGAATTAGGTATCTAAAGCAACTTCCCTTTTTAAATGGTGGGTTGGTATGCTTTGTTTTGAAAGACTTCAAATTTTGAATATTTAAGGAAGCTGTATCTCTCTTTATGCTACCTTCTTACTGTAGTCGGATTTCTGGTTTTGTCTATCAAGTTTTACTGCTCTACTGGCACTAAGTAGTAATTGTGGGTTTGGGGGCTGAGGGAGTAGGGGGAGGGGGTATCCATGTACTTAAATAGGACTTTTTTTTTTTTAATGCCTCTGTTGCCGTCTCATATAGTAACTGATTGTTTCCAGTGTTAACATCAAATGAGCAGAAGGATGAGCAAGACACTGTAAAGATGGTTTGGTTTTCAGTTTTGAAGAGTGTTTTACTCAAAGCAATAAGAACCTGCAGTGGTCTTCTAATACTTAATGGTGTTTTTTTTTTATGTACTGCTTTGGAAACTGAAGATTATATTTGATATTATGTGGCTATTCCATTATGGAATATTGCAGATGTAAACTCTTGCATTTCAGCATTCCTGGCAGATATGCAACTTAATGAAGACTTTAAAGTTGTTTAGTTTAATCAGTCTTTTTTTTAGATCCCACCTTCACTGTTCAAAGCACTGGTTATCAATGTGTTTTCTAGTGTTGTCACTTCTTTATAAATAAAGATGATAATGAAGTATGCACCTGTACTGGTATTGTCCTCTTCCCGTCCACCCCCAGCATGAATGTTTACTAGAACGTACATTTGAAAACTTAAAAAAGCTGTAGTATGTGGTACCTTTTACTAATGTTTGTGAATTCATATACAGACATTTAAACTTGCTCCTGAAATTTTTAAGCAGCTTTTTTTTAATGAACAATGGTATAATAAAGTGTCATATATGTATTAGGATTCTATTTGCTATAAATAGTGACTTTTTAAATGATAGCAGTAACAATATGTAACTGCAAAGAATGTGATACGTTGAATTACCTTATCTTCTTTTTGATCAGTTATGTGTAAATAAATTTGGGAGGAAGAAATGGCTTTGTAAGCATTTACATGAGGCGGCCTGTCATCTCTTAAGATTTGAAAGGAAATTGGACATTGAGGAAGTTGTGTGTTTCCATGCACATTCTGGTAACCCTAAGCACCAAGTATTTGGCACCAGTGCTTACAAGTGTAACTGCTGGAATTAAATAAAATACAGCTGTTTTTCAGACATTCATTTGAAAACAAAAAGCCCACATGTATGTGAAGATGTTTCTAACTTCTGCAGGATTTTAGATCAGATGTATGGTAAAAATGCTTTATCCTTTCTGAGTTAGTTGGTGTAGCAACTAAACCATCAGATAGTGAACGTATCGCTGTTTCCTGTGTGCTTGCTACAGCCAGAGTTATGAATGTGGGCTTTCATAGCCTAATAAAGTGGGCTTTTTTTCCATTAATCTCTTTCTGTCTTTGTAATAAGAAACATGCAGAGGAGGTAAGCAGTTCAAGTAGCTGCAAGCTCAGGACAAATTTGGTTCAAGGGACAGATTGTCATGCTGGAGCAGCCCTGCACCTTAGTAGAAATCCCATACGAAGGAGGAAAAAGGAGTGACGTTGGCCAGTACTGTCAGGGGAAAGCAGAAAAAGGTTTGAATTCTGCCCTCCGGCAGCCTTTGGCTGCCTTGCCGAAAGAGAGCTCTTCCTTGCGGCCCAGGAACTCTTCAGGGCGGGGAGACCTGGGACCTACAGAAAGGCAGAGGCCCGGAGCAGACCAGGCCATCGGCCGTGTCCTCCTCGGTGAGGGCAGTTCGGATCTGTGGAGACACCTAGATGTCTGCAGAAGTGTGTGTGCAGCTACAACCAGCGGCGGTGGCACAAAGCACGCTTGTGCCGCCTGCACGTCTGTGCACTCCTCTGTCCGTCCTTCGGCATACGTGTGCACGGAAGCACTTCTCCTCCCCGCGGAGGTCTCGCGCAGATTGCCGTGAAACGCGGAAAACCCCTGCGGCGCGCAGGGCTCGCGTTGAGGCAGCGTGCGCGGGCCTGTTCCGGCCGCACCGCCTTCCCGCCGGCGAGGCCCCAGCGGCGCCGGCCTCCTGCGCGCGGGCGGGAGGAAAGAGGGCACGAGGGGCGCGGGCGGCGAGCGGCTGCGTGCGGGCGGGCCGGCCGGCCGCGCCGCGCAGAGCGGGGCGCGGGACAGGGCGCGGGGGGCGCAGCGCATGCGCGGGGGGGGGGGCGGTCCTGGCGCGCGCAGCCGCCCCCTGGCGGCGAAAACGGAGCGCACTGCGCCCGCCCGCGCGGCTGAAACGCGCGAACCCGCTCCGCGCCGCCGAGCTCGCTACTGCCCTCGGCTGCCGAGAGCGGGGGCTGCGTCCGCAGGGCGCTCACGCCGCTCCTCACGGCTTCCAGAGCTGTGCAGAGAGCGCGGCTGCAGCCAGCGGGGAGCGCGTGCGCACAGCGCTCGCAGTGGCCACTGCTGCCCCCGCGTGCCCCAAAGCAGAGTAGCGGGACGCGGACGCGGACGCGCGCACGGCCCTGCGCGAGCCCTCGGCGACCTCCGCGGTCCGGAAAGCAACACTGAGCCCAAACGGGGCCGCGCACGCGCTCTGCTCTGCGCCCTGCTCACTGCTGCCCTCCCGTGTCCATATAGCGCTACTGCGCCCCTCTGCCGGTGATGTGGCAAGAGCAGTGGGGCCGGGGGCGCTGCTGGCGATGGCGGGGGTGGGCCCTGGCCAGGAGCGGAGCAGCGTTTGGGGCGAGCTGGCGCCGGGACCGGTCCGGGAGCTGGGAACCGGGGTGCGGAGCAGCACCCGCTGGAAGCGGCAGGGCGGCTGCAGCGCGGAGGAGGAGAGGGGTGTCGGGGGGGTCGGTCCGCGCCGCGGGTCCGGCGTGTGCCCCCGAGGATGGGAACGTGCGGGGCGGGGGGGGGGGGGGAGGGGGGCACAAGCGGTGCGCGCTGCCGGGGGGGGGGGGGGTGGAAGAGCGGCGCACCGGGGCTGCGGGAGGGCAGGGGGTGCGCCGGGGCTGCGGAGGGCGGGGAGAAAGGGGGTGCGCGCGGGGGTGGGGGGGGCGCAAGAGGGGGGCGTCTTGGGCCAGCTGGCGATCGCGTGTGGGAGCGGGAGGAGGGAGCTGAGGGGAAGCCCTAGGCAGGATTGCGGGGAAGGGGTGGAGGCGGTGTCGGAACTGCCGCGGGTCCGGTCGCGGGAGCGCCGGAGGGTATTGGGGGACGGCGCGGGACGGGCCGGCCATAGGGCCAAAGTTATTGGAGCGTTGCGCGGCAGCCGCGCGGCACGCCGGGAGCGGAAGTCTTCCGACACTGGGCTTCCGGTGCGCCATCTTCGTGCCGCGCGGCACGCCGGGAGCGGTAGTCTTCCGACACTGGGCTTCCGGTCCGCCATCTTCGTGCCGCGCGGCATGCCGGCAGCGGTAGTTCTTTCGCCGCTGCGCTGCCGCGCGGCCATATTGCTCAGGCGCTCGTTACTGCGGGGCAGCGCATGCGCACTGCGTTCCGCCGTACTCACTGCTGCCCTCGCCCGTCGATAAAGCGGAATTGAACAGATATGGCAGGCGCCCGCGCACTGCGTTCCGCCGCGCTCACCGCTGCCCTCGAGGGTCGGAAAAAAGCAGGCGCGCACCTGAGGCGGGAAAGCGCCTACGCCCTGCCCGCTGCAGTGCTCGTTACCGTCCCCTCGTTTCGAGAGTGCTCGACTGCACCCGAAACGGCGCCGCGCATGCGCACTGCCTGCCGCCCCGCTCTCTGCTGGCCTCGCCTGTCCGCATTGCGGTACTGCACCCGTAGAGGGGGCCGCGCATGCGCACTGCCTCCCGACCCGCTCACTACTGCCCTCAAATGTCCGCATTGTGGTACTGCACCCGTAGAGGGGGGCCGCGCATGCGCACTGCCTCCCCCGCTCACTACTGCCCTCGCCTGTCCGCATTGCGGTACTGCACCCGAGACGGGGCCGCGCATGCGCACTGCCTCCCGACCCGCTCACTACTGCCCTCGCCTGTCCGCATTGCGGTACTGCACCCGAGACGGGGCCGCGCATGCGCACCGCCTCCCGCCCCGCTCTCTGCTGCCCTCGCCTGTCCGCATTGCGGTACTGCACCCGTAGGCGGGGCCGCGCATGCGCACCGCCTCCCGACCCGCTCTCTGCTGCCCTCGCCTGTCCGCATTGCGGTACTGCACCCTTAGAGGGGGCCGCGCATGCGCACTCCCTTCGGCCCGCTCACTACTGCCCTCAAATGTCCGCATTGCGGTACTGCACCCGTAGAGGGGGCCGCGCATGCGCACTCCCTTCGGCCCGCTCACTACTGCCCTCGCCTGTCCGCATTGCGGTACTGCACCCGAGACGGGGCCGCGCATGCGCACCGCCTCCCGCCCCGCTCTCTGCTGCCCTCGCCTGTCTGCATTGCGGTACTGCACCCGAGACGGGGCCGCGCATGCGCACTGCCTCCCGCCCCGCTCACTGGTGTTCTCGCCGGTCCAAAAGCCAGTACTGCCGCCCCCCCCGGCCTCCCCTGCGTGCGGAGAATACCGCCGGCAGCACACGCGCGCACTGCCGCGCCTCTCCGCTCTTTCGGCCGCAGGTAAGCGCACGGGCCCGGCTCCTCGCCCCTCCCCGGTGCTCATGGACCGGTAGCGCAGGGCGCTTCTCCTTATCGCTGCTCCCTGGGGTCGCGGGGACGGCCAGTGCCGCCCCGGAGCTGCTCCGCGCTACTCTCCCACCGGAGCGGCCCCGGAGCCTGCTCGCTGATGCCCGTCGGTTTCTCGGGCACGGGCAGAGCAGCCTCGGGGCGCTCGCCGCTCGGGGCGAGCCCCGCGGAGCCACGGCGCCCTGCGGCTCGCACGCGGGAGCCGCGAGAGCGCCGCCCCGGCTCTCGCCTCCTCCCCGCTCCCGCCGCCCCTCCCGCCGCGGCCGCGGCCGCAGCCGGCGCATGCGCGGTGCTCGACCGCCGGGCCGCTGCTGCGGCTGCGCCCGGTTGGCGGGCGGCGCATGCGCGGCGCCGGGGAGCAGCATGGCGGCGAGCAGGGAGGGAGCTTTCGCGCGGCGGCGGCGGGCTGAGGCTGCCTGAGGTGGAGGAGCGGGGGGTGCCCGTGAGGCGAGCGCGCCCCTTCGGGTGGCCGCGGGTGTCGGGCTGCCGCCTGCTCGCTGAGGCCGTGGCTGCGCGGAGGCGGCGGTGCGGGGCTCGGGGCGGCGGGGGCTGGGGCCCGGCTCGGCCCCGCCGGGAGCGCCGGGCGGGGTCTGCGCGGCGCCGCGTGTGCCGCAGCGCGGGTCCGACCCCCCCTCGCCACGTGTGGCCTTTAGGGCCCCGGCTCCTGCGCAGCTGCTCGGGACGCAGCCCGGAGGAGCGGGGCCGCAGGCGGGCCCCGGAGCGCTGCTGAGTCCCGGGAGGCTTGAACCCTCTGCGCCAAAGCGGCCGAGGGAGAACTCGGGTCGGGCGCGGTGAGCGCAGCCCCAAGTCATTCGCTTGAGAAGCGTGGCCGGGCAAGCGGGCGGATGGGTAGAAGAAAGAGGCTCCCAGACGCCCGGAGGGCCCCCCCCCCCAGCCAGGCACAGCCTGCGAAACGTTGACGGGTGACGGCACAGCTGCCAAACCGATTTTTTCCCTCTCTTCGCCTGAGCCGCCTCTCGGAACTCTCTGTAGGCGCAAGATGCGGCTGGTCTGGGATAACTGCGCTGTGCGCAATGCTTCAGGGGAGCGTTAACATGAAACTGCAGGCTAAGGAGTCGCCTAGTAAAATAAAAGGCTCGGGAAAAGCTTAAGAGAGCACTGATGGGCCCTGGGAAGCCCCAGGGATGCTACAGAAAAGAGCCTGGCTTTTTTCAGGCACCTCCTCAGAGCAGAGAAATGGCTTACCCCAGCCTGCGGGAGAATGGGTGCTATTAATAACAGCCTTTCCTTACCACGGGCATTGCGAAAGCAGAAGGGACTAGAGAGGATGTGTAGCAGGTTATGGACTCTCTGCAAAGTTTAAGCGAACAACAGTCCCCTCTTAAAGTAGAACCGGTTTTGTCCTAAGTAATAGATGAACGTGGCTGTGAGTAACGTGAAGAGAAGCGGTTGCGTCTGTCACCCTCGGGGCCTCGGGGAAGTAGTGTCTAAAACCCGGTACCCTCGTGGCCTCATCAGCCTTCTCGGTCTGTCTGGCAGGGTAGTCCCCGGAAGGGGGCATCTCCAAGAGAAGCGGCTAGACCCAGCGACCCAGCCGTTCGCTTTGGTCGCCACCTGTGAGGCGAGCATCCGAGCGCAACGGGAGTCCGGGAGCTGTATCGAGAAGGTAATAGGTCTGAAAGAGAGACCGGCACATCGAGTGCTGTCGCTCTTCCGTGTAGTTAAGGGCCGAGAGAATTCTCGGTTAAGCGCGTGCGTGCAAGGCTTTGAGAAAGGATGCGGAGCAGTAACGATAATACCGAAGCGGAATAAAAACAAGGTTTCACGGAAGGCGGCGTAGGTAAGTGTCAGGTGATGCGCCTGCCTGTCTAATAACCTAGCCCTGTTGGCTGTATGCAGCGTTTCCAAACAGTTTACCCTGTACTGTGTGATACAGAATGCTGTATTAAGCCCTTCCCTTTCGGGGGGGGGGAGGGAGGGAGGGAGAAAAAAAAACAGGAACACAGTAAAGAGAAAAAGAACGCGCGTAAATCTAAGCCTTTCGTTGCCAGCAAAATGCCAGTTTCTCTCTTTGTTACAGAGCCGGAACCAACGACAGCAAATGCTGACGGAGAGGGAAGCCGGACGAACGGCGTGTAGGGGATTAATACCCAAGGGACGGGGTTGAAACGAGGAGGCAGAAACGCAGCGGACCCTCGGTATCCCCAGCAGCTGCCAGGGTAGCGGCAGGTGTTCCGCCACGGGCAAGTCAAGGTAACTCTCGACGGTGACTGTTAGTTATTTTGGCCTCCCGGAGGCAGCGCCGAGGCCCAAGCAAGCCGTTCCTACCCCGTGGGTATCGCTAGCGGCATCTGCCTTAGTTTTGCTTTGGTCGTTTCTATTTTGTTTTGTTATCGCACGCGCGTGGATAGAAGGGGAAAGGCGTGACGCTTTTGAGGTTAATTGGCGCGGCCGAAGTAGAAGAGACCAGGAAAACGTAAGCAAGCTGAAGTAATAAAATCAACCGGGACCGGCTGAGAGCTGTCCCCGTCTCCCCCAAAGGAAAACCCGTTCCTCCCGACTAGGCAGGATCGCCGTTAAGAGCGATCGGAATAATAGGTCACCAACGTGTAACGGGAGGCCTGTGCAGCTCCCAAACAACTCTGCTCCGTACGTGTATTTCTGGGTGCGTGACTTTGTGTGTCTACAAAACGTCCTGTTTTAAAAGCTGCAGGGCAGCAAATCGTTATCTTCGGGGAACGATGGTGAAGCGGCCAGAGTTACGGGAGAGGGAGAGAGAGAAAGAGAGAAAAGGAAAGAGGGGGAGAGAGGAAAACAGAGAGAGAGGGAGAGAGAGAAAGCGTGCGCCCTGTAAAACGAAGAGGCCGTTTTCGGAGGGCTCAATTAGCGCAACCCGCAGCTAGTTACCAGGCAATGGCATCTGGGGGAGGAGGAAGACAGTAGGTGGAGGAGACGTTAAAGCCTCGTGGAATGAATTAGCATCTCCTGCCCGCAAATTCCTAGGACAAGGCGAGCCTTTTCCAGTAATGCTTTCCGCATCTGGTGTCTCTGTGGGAGCAGCACCGTCAGAAAAGAGCGGTAAGGGAAAGCGGGTGCCAACGGCACCGTCCTCGCGTCCCCTTTGGGGCCGGAACGCAAATTCTCTGGCTGTGAGAAAGACCGTTTAGCAGCGCCCTGGGCTGTAACTGTCTGCGATACTTCTCCCTTTGACAGCACAGAGGCGGTCCGACGCGCTCAGGTCCCTCTAAAGTGGTAACGCCAGGCATAGGACTAGACAGCAGGGGATCATCTGTCCGAGCGGCACGATGAGCACTAACCTTAACGAGCAGGGGGTTACTGTGCGGGTATTACAGGAAGGGGATGTTGCGCGTGTCTGCGTTGACCGAGGGGCAGAGCACGTTGCGCCCAAAAATGCAGACAGAGAAGGTTTCTGACAGATTAATCTCTAGCGGCTACTTAGTCTAACTTCCCTTTCGCAGCAAACCCGAGTGTCGTCGTAGCTCCCAGAGCAGGGCTGGGGGAAGCGGTACCTGCGGGTTGCGCGTTCTCGTTTACCTTGCGCGCGTGCGTGCGCACTTGTTTGTGTTAGAGCTGCTTTTGTGCTTAGAAGCACCTTTGGATTCTTACGATTTTCCGCAGAGCTTTGCTTTGCTCCGTACTTTCGTAGGGTGATGGATTTTACGGTGCCTGCGTCGACAGGTGCTGGCTGGCTAAGTTGTAATGTCCCGAGGGAGACCCTAGGCAAGGCCGAGGCGCTCGGGGAGGGAGCCTGCCGGAAGAACGTCGCCCGGGAGGGGTCGGCGGCCTCGAGCTGTAGGCGCTGACGCCTACGTTCTGTCGGACGCAGAGAGGTTGCGGAAACTTTAGCTCGGCTTTACGCCGTACGGCGGTAGTATTTTTGTGTTTCTAAATTGCGTTAATCCTCGGCATTCTGAACAGCAGGGAACGACGACGGGCCGTCGTGAAGAACTACAGGCTGCCGCCCTCCGACCTCGGCAGGTGACGCGCCGAGAGCAGCCGGGAGAATCCGAATGCCGGTCTTGGCGAGTTCTCTGCCTGGTGCTGACGAGGAGCCTTTGACAGTAGGAAGGTTGGCAGCGTCCGTACCCGAACCGTGGAGTAGTAAGCTGCAGTTCACGGACCAGCAGAGGAGGCGGGGGGCGGGGGCCGGCGGGGGGGCGGGGGGAGGGATAGGGGGATAGTGACCGGTTGAAGGGGTTGATAGCACGGACTCCTGATAGGTTCTGATCAGAAGACGTTTATCCATGTCAGAAGGCAAAATATGTCTATCGATACAGTAAGCACGAGTTGTGCACGCGACATACACAGCGCAGTGATTGGGTATACAGCGACAAGCACGCGCTCCAGCCACTAAAGCGATTGGTTATGTCCCTTGATACAATTTTCTCACAAGCAGACACTACGGTTATCTGCTTGGCTCATATTCTGCGTTCTTGTTCTGTTTCTCGCAGCACACCTGCTTCTAGTCTCAGTTGAAGGACGGGTCGCCTAGCTCAGCGTCTAACAAACCCCACAACCGGTGGCCCGGTCGCTATGGCGCTGCTGTTGCTAGCAGAGCCACCAGGTCTGTGTGAAGCCTTAGGTGCCTGCTTGGAGCAGTGTTTTGGTCTGCTCACCTGGAAGAAGCAGCGAGGCCTAAAACAAGACTTTGTTGCGGCTACATGGGTAAGCTGCGACCCCACGTGTCTTTGCCTTGCTTTGCTGCCTCATGTCGTAAGAGCGACTTGGGAATAAAAACCGCTTACGGGGGTGCTTAAGGGAGGATCTGCGTTCTGCCCGGCTTAGGGAGCTATAGCGAAAGCTTGGGGAGGGGAGGGGAGGGGAGGGGAGGGGAGGGGAGGGGAGGGGAGGGGAGGGGTGGGAGGAACACTGAACTGAGAATCTCCCAGTGACCTCGGTGGCTTGATTTGTTTGCAGGACAGTGGTCTGAGGGTGGGGGCGGTCTGGGAGAGTTTCAAACAGGACAGGAACGAGCAAGGAGGGTTTGAGAGCGTGGACGAACCAGGTGCCCAGGCTACTGAAGTTGTTAAGGGCTGAGAGCATTTGGGGTTAAGCATCTGAAAGGGGCTAGCGCACGGGGAATGGTCAAATGCCGTCATGGAACACAAGGCTCCTCTCCAGCCTGGGCCTGTGCGTGCCCCCCGGCTCTTGCGGACGCCCCGGAGCTGTAGGCAAACAGGCGAGCAGCCCGGCAGGCGAGCGGGCTCGGAGCGTGGCGAGGGCTGTCCGTGCTGTGCGGATCCGTCCGCTTCCGTTCCCCGTCTCCTCGTCCGGCCCGCCCTCCTTTGGGTTTGTAACCTTCCCCTGCACCCAGCGTTCGGTTCGGCTCTGCGCGCAGACCTCAGGGCTGGGCTTCGTGCGGCCCAGGCCCGTGCCACCGAGACCGGCGATGGGACGGGCGAGCCGAGCGCTGGGCAGCGAGCGTCCTGCAGGGCTCTAGCCTGGCGCAGGGCAGAAGTGCGCAGACAGGCGAGCTCAGGCGTCGTCCTCTCCGTTCTCAGAGCTGAGTGCTCTCCGTGAAGGCGAAAGCGGAAGGGGTAGGTCGTCGGCTACTCGGACACCTGCCGCGTCAAGGGCGGCAGCGGGAGCTGACCCTTCCCCGACGGACGGACGCCGGTGAGGACTCTTTGGGTGTCACAAGGTAAGGGAAAGCGTGCCGGCGTCCAGCTCGGTGGCTGGCTCGCTCCCAGGTGGTGTTTCTGCACGGCAAAACAATAAACGGTTGCTTTAATTCTTTGCGCTCGTGCCTGTGGTTCTGGCTGTGCCTTTGCCGTGAGGACGATGCCCGGGGGGAGAGGGTTACGCGTTGCGCCTGGGGCCCGCAGCCGGCGGCCGAGCCCCTTGCGCTTCGGAGCGCCTGCGGTTCCCGGGGAGCTCGGTGCCGTTGACGGGGCCGTGGGGAATTGCCCTTGCGTGGCCTGGACCCTCGGGACTCTGGGCGGGGGGCGATCCCCATCGTGGTGGGGGCAGCCAGGGCCCCTCCAGGGCCACTGCGTGCCTGGAGCTGGGAGCGCCCGTGGGAACGGGGAGAGCCTGCGGGCGCCGTGCCGTCAGCCGCGCTGAGCCCTGTGAGGTGCCTGATGGTGTGCCCCCGAGGCCCTTTGTTTGTGTTTTGGTTTGCCCCAGAGCCCCGCGTTTGCCCTCTGGTACCCTCAGGAGCCTTCAGTTCACGGTTTGGGCTGCCCCCGTGTACCTCGGGGCCCTGCGTTTGCTTTGCGGCCCGCGCCAGAGTTCGCCGTTTAGCTTTGTCGTCCGCCGCAGAGTTTGGCGAGTGCCCCCCAGGGCCCTCCTCCTGCCTTTCGGTGCCCCCAGAATCGTTCCGTTTGCTCTGTCGTCGCCTTTTCTCTACCTTTGTGGCCCCCACAGGTCCCGCTCGGTTCCCTTGTGCCCCGAGCGCTCCCTTTTGCTCCCCGTGCGCTCCGGGGCTCTGCCTTGAGCTTTCAGGGAGCCGCTCCCGGGAGCGGGGGTGCCTCTGGTGCCCTGGGAGCCCCCGCCGGGGCTGAGGGCCGTTGCTGCCGCCCCCTTGCCGACGGGCTGCGGCTGTGGGAGCCGGGGCTGGGAGGCGGCCCGGGTGGGGCCGGGGGGGGGGGCGCTGCTGGCGATGGCGGGGGTGGGCCCTGGCCAGGAGCGGAGCACCGTTTGGGGCGAGCTGGCGCCGGGACCGGTCCGGGAGCTGGGAACCGGGGTGCGGAGCAGCACCCGCTGGAAGCGGCAGGGCGGCTGCAGCGCGGAGGAGGAGAGGGGTGTCGGGGGGGTCGGTCCGCGCCGCGGGTCCGGCGTGTGCCCCCGAGGATGGGAACGTGCGGGGCGGGGGGGGGGGGAGGGGGGCACAAGCGGTGCGCGCTGCCGGGGGGGGGGTGGAAGAGCGGCGTACCGGGGCTGCGGGAGGGCAGGGGGTGCGCCGGGGCTGCGGAGGGCGGGGAGAAAGGGGGTGCGCGCGGGGGTGGGGGGGGCGCAAGAGGGGGGCGTCTTGGGCCAGCTGGCGATCGCGTGTGGGAGCGGGAGGAGGGAGCTGAGGGGAAGCCCTAGGCAGGATTGCGGGGAAGGGGTGGAGGCGGTGTCGGAACTGCCGCGGGTCCGGTCGCGGGAGCGCCGGAGGGTATTGGGGAACGGCGCGGGACGGGCCGGCCATAGGGCCAAAGTTATTGGAGCGTTGCGCGGCAGCCGCGCGGCACGCCGGGAGCGGTAGTCTTCCGACACTGGGCTTCCGGTGCGCCATCTTCGTGCCGCGCGGCACGCCGGGAGCGGTAGTCTTCCGACACTGGGCTTCCGGTGCGCCATCTTCGTGCCGCGCGGCACGCCGGGAGCGGTAGTCTTCCGACACTGGGCTTCCGGTCCGCCATCTTCGTGCCGCGCGGCATGCCGGCAGCGGTAGTTCTTTCGCCGCTGCGCTGCCGCGCGGCCATATTGCTCAGGCGCTCGTTACTGCGGGGCAGCGCATGCGCACTGCGTTCCGCCGTACTCACTGCTGCCCTCGCCCGTCGATAAAGCGGAATTGAACAGATATGGCAGGCGCCCGCGCACTGCGTTCCGCCGCGCTCACCGCTGCCCTCGAGGGTCGGAAAAAAGCAGGCGCGCACCTGAGGCGGGAAAGCGCCTACGCCCTGCCCGCTGCAGTGCTCGTTACCGTCCCCTCGTTTCGAGAGTGCTCGACTGCACCCGAAACGGCGCCGCGCATGCGCACTGCCTCCCGCCCCGTTCTCTGCTAGCCTCGCCTGTCCGCATTGCGGTACTGCACCCGTATAGGGGGCCGCGCATGCGCACTGCCTCCCGACCCGCTCACTACTGCCCTCGCCTGTCCGCATTGCGGTACTGCACCCGTAGAGGGGGGCCGCGCATGCGCACTGCCTCCCCCGCTCACTACTGCCCTCGCCTGTCCGCATTGCGGTACTGCACCCGAAACGGGGCCGCGCATGCGCTCTCCCTTCGGCCCGCTTACTACTGCCCTCGCCTGTCCGCATTGCGGTTCTGCACCCGAGACGGGGCCGCGCATGCGCACTGCCTCCCGACCCGCTCACTACTGCCCTCAAATGTCCGCATTGCGGTACTGCACCCGTAGGCGGGGCCGCGCATGCGCACCGCCTCCCGCCCCGCTCTCTGCTGCCCTCGCCTGTCCGCATTGCGGTACTGCACCCGTAGGCGGGGCCGCGCATGCGCACTCCCTTCGGCCCGCTCACTACTGCCCTCAAATGTCCGCATTGCGGTACTGCACCCGTAGAGGGGGCCGCGCATGCGCACTCCCTTCGGCCCGCTCACTACTGCCCTCGCCTGTCCGCATTGCGGTACTGCACCCGAGACGGGGCCGCGCATGCGCACTGCCTCCCGACCCGCTCACTACTGCCCTCGCCTGTCCGCATTGCGGTACTGCACACGAAACGGGGCCGCGCATGCGCACCGCCTCCCGCCCCGCTCTCTGCTGCCCTCGCCTGTCCGCATTGCGGTACTGCACCCGAGACGGGGCCGCGCATGCGCACCGCCTCCCGCCCCGCTCTCTGCTGCCCTCGCCTGTCCGCATTGCGGTACTGCACCCGTAGGCGGGGCCGCGCATGCGCACCGCCTCCCGCCCCGCTCTCTGCTGCCCTCGCCTGTCTGCATTGCGGTACTGCACCCGAGACGGGGCCGCGCATGCGCACTGCCTCCCGCCCCGCTCACTGGTGTTCTCGCCGGTCCAAAAGCCAGTACTGCCGCCCCCCCCGGCCTCCCCTGCGTGCGGAGAATACCGCCGGCAGCACACGCGCGCACTGCCGCGCCTCTCCGCTCTTTCGGCCGCAGGTAAGCGCACGGGCCCGGCTCCTCGCCCCTTCCCGGTGCTCATGGACCGGTAGCGCAGGGCGCTTCTCCTTATCGCTGCTCCCTGGGGTCGCGGGGACGGCCAGTGCCGCCCCGGAGCTGCTCCGCGCTACTCTCCCACCGGAGCGGCCCCGGAGCCTGCTCGCTGATGCCCGTCGGTTTCTCGGGCACGGGCAGAGCAGCCTCGGGGCGCTCGCCGCTCGGGGCGAGCCCCGCGGAGCCACGGCGCCCTGCGGCTCGCACGCGGGAGCCGCGAGAGCGCCGCCCCGGCTCTCGCCTCCTCCCCGCTCCCGCCGCCCCTCCCGCCGCGGCCGCGGCCGCAGCCGGCGCATGCGCGGTGCTCGACCGCCGGGCCGCTGCTGCGGCTGCGCCCGGTTGGCGGGCGGCGCATGCGCGGCGCCGGGGAGCAGCATGGCGGCGAGCAGGGAGGGAGCTTTCGCGCGGCGGCGGCGGGCTGAGGCTGCCTGAGGTGGAGGAGCGGGGGGTGCCCGTGAGGCGAGCGCGCCCCTTCGGGTGGCCGCGGGTGTCGGGCTGCCGCCTGCTCGCTGAGGCCGTGGCTGCGCGGAGGCGGCGGTGCGGGGCTCGGGGCGGCGGGGGCTGGGGCCCGGCTCGGCCCCGCCGGGAGCGCCGGGCGGGGTCTGCGCGGCGCCGCGTGTGCCGCAGCGCGGGTCCGACCCCCCCCTCGCCACGTGTGGCCTTTAGGGCCCCGGCTCCTGCGCAGCTGCTCGGGACGCAGCCCGTAGGAGCGGGGCCGCAGGCGGGCCCCGGAGCGCTGCTGAGTCCCGGGAGGCTTGAACCCTCTGCGCCAAAGCGGCCGAGGGAGAACTCGGGTCGGGCGCGGTGAGCGCAGCCCCAAGTCATTCGCTTGAGAAGCGTGGCCGGGCAAGCGGGCGGATGGGTAGAAGAAAGAGGCTCCCAGACGCCCGGAGGGCCCCCCCCCCCAGCCAGGCACAGCCTGCGAAACGTTGACGGGTGACGGCACAGCTGCCAAACCGATTTTTTCCCTCTCTTCGCCTGAGCCGCCTCTCGGAACTCTCTGTAGGCGCAAGATGCGGCTGGTCTGGGATAACTGCGCTGTGCGCAATGCTTCAGGGGAGCGTTAACATGAAACTGCAGGCTAAGGAGTCGCCTAGTAAAATAAAAGGCTCGGGAAAAGCTTAAGAGAGCACTGATGGGCCCTGGGAAGCCCCAGGGATGCTACAGAAAAGAGCCTGGCTTTTTTCAGGCACCTCCTCAGAGCAGAGAAATGGCTTACCCCAGCCTGCGGGAGAATGGGTGCTATTAATAACAGCCTTTCCTTACCACGGGCATTGCGAAAGCAGAAGGGACTAGAGAGGATGTGTAGCAGGTTATGGACTCTCTGCAAAGTTTAAGCGAACAACAGTCCCCTCTTAAAGTAGAACCGGTTTTGTCCTAAGTAATAGATGAACGTGGCTGTGAGTAACGTGAAGAGAAGCGGTTGCGTCTGTCACCCTCGGGGCCTCGGGGAAGTAGTGTCTAAAACCCGGTACCCTCGTGGCCTCATCAGCCTTCTCGGTCTGTCTGGCAGGGTAGTCCCCGGAAGGGGGCATCTCCAAGAGAAGCGGCTAGACCCAGCGACCCAGCCGTTCGCTTTGGTCGCCACCTGTGAGGCGAGCATCCGAGCGCAACGGGAGTCCGGGAGCTGTATCGAGAAGGTAATAGGTCTGAAAGAGAGACCGGCACATCGAGTGCTGTCGCTCTTCCGTGTAGTTAAGGGCCGAGAGAATTCTCGGTTAAGCGCGTGCGTGCAAGGCTTTGAGAAAGGATGCGGAGCAGTAACGATAATACCGAAGCGGAATAAAAACAAGGTTTCACGGAAGGCGGCGTAGGTAAGTGTCAGGTGATGCGCCTGCCTGTCTAATAACCTAGCCCTGTTGGCTGTATGCAGCGTTTCCAAACAGTTTACCCTGTACTGTGTGATACAGAATGCTGTATTAAGCCCTTCCCTTTCGGGGGGGGGGGGGGGGGAGGGAGGGAGAAAAAAAAACAGGAACACAGTAAAGAGAAAAAGAACGCGCGTAAATCTAAGCCTTTCGTTGCCAGCAAAATGCCAGTTTCTCTCTTTGTTACAGAGCCGGAACCAACGACAGCAAATGCTGACGGAGAGGGAAGCCGGACGAACGGCGTGTAGGGGATTAATACCCAAGGGACGGGGTTGAAACGAGGAGGCAGAAACGCAGCGGACCCTCGGTATCCCCAGCAGCTGCCAGGGTAGCGGCAGGTGTTCCGCCACGGGCAAGTCAAGGTAACTCTCGACGGTGACTGTTAGTTATTTTGGCCTCCCGGAGGCAGCGCCGAGGCCCAAGCAAGCCGTTCCTACCCCGTGGGTATCGCTAGCGGCATCTGCCTTAGTTTTGCTTTGGTCGTTTCTATTTTGTTTTGTTATCGCACGCGCGTGGATAGAAGGGGAAAGGCGTGACGCTTTTGAGGTTAATTGGCGCGGCCGAAGTAGAAGAGACCAGGAAAACGTAAGCAAGCTGAAGTAATAAAATCAACCGGGACCGGCTGAGAGCTGTCCCCGTCTCCCCCAAAGGAAAACCCGTTCCTCCCGACTAGGCAGGATCGCCGTTAAGAGCGATCGGAATAATAGGTCACCAACGTGTAACGGGAGGCCTGTGCAGCTCCCAAACAACTCTGCTCCGTACGTGTATTTCTGGGTGCGTGACTTTGTGTGTCTACAAAACGTCCTGTTTTAAAAGCTGCAGGGCAGCAAATCGTTATCTTCGGGATAGCGAAGATATCGGTTTTATCGGTGAAGCGGCCAGAGTTACGGGAGAGGGAGAGAGAGAAAGAGAGAAAAGGAAAGAGGGGGAGAGAGGAAAACAGAGAGAGAGGGAGAGAGAGAAAGCGTGCGCCCTGTAAAACGAAGAGGCCGTTTTCGGAGGGCTCAATTAGCGCAACCCGCAGCTAGTTACCTGGCAATGGCATCTGGGGGAGGAGGAAGACAGTAGGTGGAGGAGACGTTAAAGCCTCGTGGAATGAATTAGCATCTCCTGCCCGCAAATTCCTAGGACAAGGCGAGCCTTTTCCAGTAATGCTTTCCGCATCTGGTGTCTCTGTGGGAGCAGCACCGTCAGAAAAGAGCGGTAAGGGAAAGCGGGTGCCAACGGCACCGTCCTCGCGTCCCCTTTGGGGCCGGAACGCAAATTCTCTGGCTGTGAGAAAGACCGTTTAGCAGCGCCCTGGGCTGTAACTGTCTGCGATACTTCTCCCTTTGACAGCACAGAGGCGGTCCGACGCGCTCAGGTCCCTCTAAAGTGGTAACGCCAGGCATAGGACTAGACAGCAGGGGATCATCTGTCCGAGCGGCACGATGAGCACTAACCTTAACGAGCAGGGGGTTACTGTGCGGGTGTTACAGGAAGGGGATGTTGCGCGTGTCTGCGTTGACCGAGGGGCAGAGCACGTTGCGCCCAAAAATGCAGACAGAGAAGGTTTCTGACAGATTAATCTCTAGCGGCTACTTAGTCTAACTTCCCTTTCGCAGCAAACCCGAGTGTCGTCGTAGCTCCCAGAGCAGGGCTGGGGGAAGCGGTACCTGCGGGTTGCGCGTTCTCGTTTACCTTGCGCGCGTGCGTGCGCACTTGTTTGCGTTAGAGCTGCTTTTGTGCTTAGAAGCACCTTTGGATTCTTACGATTTTCCGCAGAGCTTTGCTTTGCTCCGTACTTTCATAGGGTGATGGATTTTACGGTGCCTGCGTCGACAGGTGCTGGCTGGCTAAGTTGTAATGTCCCGAGGGAGACCCTAGGCAAGGCCGAGGCGCTCGGGGAGGGAGCCTGCCGGAAGAACGTCGCCCGGGAGGGGTCGGCGGCCTCGAGCTGTAGGCGCTGACGCCTACGTTCTGTCGGACGCAGAGAGGTTGCGGAAACTTTAGCTCGGCTTTACGCCGTACGGCGGTAGTATTTTTGTGTTTCTAAATTGCGTTAATCCTCGGCATTCTGAACAGCAGGGAACGACGACGGGCCGTCGTGAAGAACTACAGGCTGCCGCCCTCCGACCTCGGCAGGTGACGCGCCGAGAGCAGCCGGGAGAATCCGAATGCCGGTCTTGGCGAGTTCTCTGCCTGGTGCTGACGAGGAGCCTTTGACAGTAGGAAGGTTGGCAGCGTCCGTACCCGAACCGTGGAGTAGTAAGCTGCAGTTCACGGACCAGCAGAGGAGGCGGGGGGCGGGGGCCGGCGGGGGGGCGGGGGGAGGGATAGGGGGATAGTGACCGGTTGAAGGGGTTGATAGCACGGACTCCTGATAGGTTCTGATCAGAAGACGTTTATCCATGTCAGAAGGCAAAATATGTCTATCGATACAGTAAGCACGAGTTGTGCACGCGACATACACAGCGCAGTGATTGGGTATACAGCGACAAGCACGCGCTCCAGCCACTAAAGCGATTGGTTATGTCCCTTGATACAATTTTCTCACAAGCAGACACTACGGTTATCTGCTTGGCTCATATTCTGCGTTCTTGTTCTGTTTCTCGCAGCACACCTGCTTCTAGTCTCAGTTGAAGGACGGGTCGCCTAGCTCAGCGTCTAACAAACCCCACAACCGGTGGCCCGGTCGCTATGGCGCTGCTGTTGCTAGCAGAGCCACCAGGTCTGTGTGAAGCCTTAGGTGCCTGCTTGGAGCAGTGTTTTGGTCTGCTCACCTGGAAGAAGCAGCGAGGCCTAAAACAAGACTTTGTTGCGGCTACATGGGTAAGCTGCGACCCCACGTGTCTTTGCCTTGCTTTGCTGCCTCATGTCGTAAGAGCGACTTGGGAATAAAAACCGCTTACGGGGGTGCTTAAGGGAGGATCTGCGTTCTGCCCGGCTTAGGGAGCTATAGCGAAAGCTTGGGGAGGGGAGGGGAGGGGAGGGGAGGGGAGGGGAGGGGAGGGGAGGGGTGGGAGGAACACTGAACTGAGAATCTCCCAGTGACCTCGGTGGCTTGATTTGTTTGCAGGACAGTGGTCTGAGGGTGGGGGCGGTCTGGGAGAGTTTCAAACAGGACAGGAACGAGCAAGGAGGGTTTGAGAGCGTGGACGAACCAGGTGCCCAGGCTACTGAAGTTGTTAAGGGCTGAGAGCATTTGGGGTTAAGCATCTGAAAGGGGCTAGCGCACGGGGAATGGTCAAATGCCGTCATGGAACACAAGGCTCCTCTCCAGCCTGGGCCTGTGCGTGCCCCCCGGCTCTTGCGGACGCCCCGGAGCTGTAGGCAAACAGGCGAGCAGCCCGGCAGGCGAGCGGGCTCGGAGCGTGGCGAGGGCTGTCCGTGCTGTGCGGATCCGTCCGCTTCCGTTCCCCGTCTCCTCGTCCGGCCCGCCCTCCTTTGGGTTTGTAACCTTCCCCTGCACCCAGCGTTCGGTTCGGCTCTGCGCGCAGACCTCAGGGCTGGGCTTCGTGCGGCCCAGGCCCGTGCCACCGAGACCGGCGATGGGACGGGCGAGCCGAGCGCTGGGCAGCGAGCGTCCTGCAGGGCTCTAGCCTGGCGCAGGGCAGAAGTGCGCAGACAGGCGAGCTCAGGCGTCGTCCTCTCCGTTCTCAGAGCTGAGTGCTCTCCGTGAAGGCGAAAGCGGAAGGGGTAGGTCGTCGGCTACTCGGACACCTGCCGCGTCAAGGGCGGCAGCGGGAGCTGACCCTTCCCCGACGGACGGACGCCGGTGAGGACTCTTTGGGTGTCACAAGGTAAGGGAAAGCGTGCCGGCGTCCAGCTCGGTGGCTGGCTCGCTCCCAGGTGGTGTTTCTGCACGGCAAAACAATAAACGGTTGCTTTAATTCTTTGCGCTCGTGCCTGTGGTTCTGGCTGTGCCTTTGCCGTGAGGACGATGCCCGGGGGGAGAGGGTTACGCGTTGCGCCTGGGGCCCGCAGCCGGCGGCCGAGCCCCTTGCGCTTCGGAGCGCCTGCGGTTCCCGGGGAGCTCGGTGCCGTTGACGGGGCCGTGGGGAATTGCCCTTGCGTGGCCTGGACCCTCGGGACTCTGGGCGGGGGGCGATCCCCATCGTGGTGGGGGCAGCCAGGGCCCCTCCAGGGCCACTGCGTGCCTGGAGCTGGGAGCGCCCGTGGGAACGGGGAGAGCCTGCGGGCGCCGTGCCGTCAGCCGCGCTGAGCCCTGTGAGGTGCCTGATGGTGTGCCCCCGAGGCCCTTTGTTTGTGTTTTGGTTTGCCCCAGAGCCCCGCGTTTGCCCTCTGGTACCCTCAGGAGCCTTCAGTTCACGGTTTGGGCTGCCCCCGTGTACCTCGGGGCCCTGCGTTTGCTTTGCGGCCCGCGCCAGAGTTCGCCGTTTAGCTTTGTCGTCCGCCGCAGAGTTTGGCGAGTGCCCCCCAGGGCCCTCCTCCTGCCTTTCGGTGCCCCCAGAATCGTTCCGTTTGCTCTGTCGTCGCCTTTTCTCTACCTTTGTGGCCCCCACAGGTCCCGCTCGGTTCCCTTGTGCCCCGAGCGCTCCCTTTTGCTCCCCGTGCGCTCCGGGGCTCTGCCTTGAGCTTTCAGGGAGCCGCTCCCGGGAGCGGGGGTGCCTCTGGTGCCCTGGGAGCCCCCGCCGGGGCTGAGGGCCGTTGCTGCCGCCCCCTTGCCGACGGGCTGCGGCTGTGGGAGCCGGGGCTGGGAGGCGGCCCGGGTGGGGCCGGGGGGGGGGGCGCTGCTGGCGATGGCGGGGGTGGGCCCTGGCCAGGAGCGGAGCACCGTTTGGGGCGAGCTGGCGCCGGGACCGGTCCGGGAGCTGGGAACCGGGGTGCGGAGCAGCACCCGCTGGAAGCGGCAGGGCGGCTGCAGCGCGGAGGAGGAGAGGGGTGTCGGGGGGGTCGGTCCGCGCCGCGGGTCCGGCGTGTGCCCCCGAGGATGGGAACGTGCGGGGCGGGGGGGGGGGGGAGGGGGGCACAAGCGGTGCGCGCTGCCGGGGGGGGGGTGGAAGAGCGGCGTACCGGGGCTGCGGGAGGGCAGGGGGTGCGCCGGGGCTGCGGAGGGCGGGGAGAAAGGGGGTGCGCGCGGGGGTGGGGGGGGCGCAAGAGGGGGGCGTCTTGGGCCAGCTGGCGATCGCGTGTGGGAGCGGGAGGAGGGAGCTGAGGGGAAGCCCTAGGCAGGATTGCGGGGAAGGGGTGGAGGCGGTGTCGGAACTGCCGCGGGTCCGGTCGCGGGAGCGCCGGAGGGTATTGGGGAACGGCGCGGGACGGGCCGGCCATAGGGCCAAAGTTATTGGAGCGTTGCGCGGCAGCCGCGCGGCACGCCGGGAGCGGTAGTCTTCCGACACTGGGCTTCCGGTGCGCCATCTTCGTGCCGCGCGGCACGCCGGGAGCGGTAGTCTTCCGACACTGGGCTTCCGGTGCGCCATCTTCGTGCCGCGCGGCACGCCGGGAGCGGTAGTCTTCCGACACTGGGCTTCCGGTCCGCCATCTTCGTGCCGCGCGGCATGCCGGCAGCGGTAGTTCTTTCGCCGCTGCGCTGCCGCGCGGCCATATTGCTCAGGCGCTCGTTACTGCGGGGCAGCGCATGCGCACTGCGTTCCGCCGTACTCACTGCTGCCCTCGCCCGTCGATAAAGCGGAATTGAACAGATATGGCAGGCGCCCGCGCACTGCGTTCCGCCGCGCTCACCGCTGCCCTCGAGGGTCGGAAAAAAGCAGGCGCGCACCTGAGGCGGGAAAGCGCCTACGCCCTGCCCGCTGCAGTGCTCGTTACCGTCCCCTCGTTTCGAGAGTGCTCGACTGCACCCGAAACGGCGCCGCGCATGCGCACTGCCTCCCGCCCCGTTCTCTGCTAGCCTCGCCTGTCCGCATTGCGGTACTGCACCCGTATAGGGGGCCGCGCATGCGCACTGCCTCCCGACCCGCTCACTACTGCCCTCGCCTGTCCGCATTGCGGTACTGCACCCGTAGAGGGGGGCCGCGCATGCGCACTGCCTCCCCCGCTCACTACTGCCCTCGCCTGTCCGCATTGCGGTACTGCACCCGAAACGGGGCCGCGCATGCGCTCTCCCTTCGGCCCGCTTACTACTGCCCTCGCCTGTCCGCATTGCGGTTCTGCACCCGAGACGGGGCCGCGCATGCGCACTGCCTCCCGACCCGCTCACTACTGCCCTCAAATGTCCGCATTGCGGTACTGCACCCGTAGGCGGGGCCGCGCATGCGCACCGCCTCCCGCCCCGCTCTCTGCTGCCCTCGCCTGTCCGCATTGCGGTACTGCACCCGTAGGCGGGGCCGCGCATGCGCACTCCCTTCGGCCCGCTCACTACTGCCCTCAAATGTCCGCATTGCGGTACTGCACCCGTAGAGGGGGCCGCGCATGCGCACTCCCTTCGGCCCGCTCACTACTGCCCTCGCCTGTCCGCATTGCGGTACTGCACCCGAGACGGGGCCGCGCATGCGCACTGCCTCCCGACCCGCTCACTACTGCCCTCGCCTGTCCGCATTGCGGTACTGCACACGAAACGGGGCCGCGCATGCGCACCGCCTCCCGCCCCGCTCTCTGCTGCCCTCGCCTGTCCGCATTGCGGTACTGCACCCGAGACGGGGCCGCGCATGCGCACCGCCTCCCGCCCCGCTCTCTGCTGCCCTCGCCTGTCCGCATTGCGGTACTGCACCCGTAGGCGGGGCCGCGCATGCGCACCGCCTCCCGCCCCGCTCTCTGCTGCCCTCGCCTGTCTGCATTGCGGTACTGCACCCGAGACGGGGCCGCGCATGCGCACTGCCTCCCGCCCCGCTCACTGGTGTTCTCGCCGGTCCAAAAGCCAGTACTGCCGCCCCCCCCGGCCTCCCCTGCGTGCGGAGAATACCGCCGGCAGCACACGCGCGCACTGCCGCGCCTCTCCGCTCTTTCGGCCGCAGGTAAGCGCACGGGCCCGGCTCCTCGCCCCTTCCCGGTGCTCATGGACCGGTAGCGCAGGGCGCTTCTCCTTATCGCTGCTCCCTGGGGTCGCGGGGACGGCCAGTGCCGCCCCGGAGCTGCTCCGCGCTACTCTCCCACCGGAGCGGCCCCGGAGCCTGCTCGCTGATGCCCGTCGGTTTCTCGGGCACGGGCAGAGCAGCCTCGGGGCGCTCGCCGCTCGGGGCGAGCCCCGCGGAGCCACGGCGCCCTGCGGCTCGCACGCGGGAGCCGCGAGAGCGCCGCCCCGGCTCTCGCCTCCTCCCCGCTCCCGCCGCCCCTCCCGCCGCGGCCGCGGCCGCAGCCGGCGCATGCGCGGTGCTCGACCGCCGGGCCGCTGCTGCGGCTGCGCCCGGTTGGCGGGCGGCGCATGCGCGGCGCCGGGGAGCAGCATGGCGGCGAGCAGGGAGGGAGCTTTCGCGCGGCGGCGGCGGGCTGAGGCTGCCTGAGGTGGAGGAGCGGGGGGTGCCCGTGAGGCGAGCGCGCCCCTTCGGGTGGCCGCGGGTGTCGGGCTGCCGCCTGCTCGCTGAGGCCGTGGCTGCGCGGAGGCGGCGGTGCGGGGCTCGGGGCGGCGGGGGCTGGGGCCCGGCTCGGCCCCGCCGGGAGCGCCGGGCGGGGTCTGCGCGGCGCCGCGTGTGCCGCAGCGCGGGTCCGACCCCCCCCTCGCCACGTGTGGCCTTTAGGGCCCCGGCTCCTGCGCAGCTGCTCGGGACGCAGCCCGTAGGAGCGGGGCCGCAGGCGGGCCCCGGAGCGCTGCTGAGTCCCGGGAGGCTTGAACCCTCTGCGCCAAAGCGGCCGAGGGAGAACTCGGGTCGGGCGCGGTGAGCGCAGCCCCAAGTCATTCGCTTGAGAAGCGTGGCCGGGCAAGCGGGCGGATGGGTAGAAGAAAGAGGCTCCCAGACGCCCGGAGGGCCCCCCCCCCCAGCCAGGCACAGCCTGCGAAACGTTGACGGGTGACGGCACAGCTGCCAAACCGATTTTTTCCCTCTCTTCGCCTGAGCCGCCTCTCGGAACTCTCTGTAGGCGCAAGATGCGGCTGGTCTGGGATAACTGCGCTGTGCGCAATGCTTCAGGGGAGCGTTAACATGAAACTGCAGGCTAAGGAGTCGCCTAGTAAAATAAAAGGCTCGGGAAAAGCTTAAGAGAGCACTGATGGGCCCTGGGAAGCCCCAGGGATGCTACAGAAAAGAGCCTGGCTTTTTTCAGGCACCTCCTCAGAGCAGAGAAATGGCTTACCCCAGCCTGCGGGAGAATGGGTGCTATTAATAACAGCCTTTCCTTACCACGGGCATTGCGAAAGCAGAAGGGACTAGAGAGGATGTGTAGCAGGTTATGGACTCTCTGCAAAGTTTAAGCGAACAACAGTCCCCTCTTAAAGTAGAACCGGTTTTGTCCTAAGTAATAGATGAACGTGGCTGTGAGTAACGTGAAGAGAAGCGGTTGCGTCTGTCACCCTCGGGGCCTCGGGGAAGTAGTGTCTAAAACCCGGTACCCTCGTGGCCTCATCAGCCTTCTCGGTCTGTCTGGCAGGGTAGTCCCCGGAAGGGGGCATCTCCAAGAGAAGCGGCTAGACCCAGCGACCCAGCCGTTCGCTTTGGTCGCCACCTGTGAGGCGAGCATCCGAGCGCAACGGGAGTCCGGGAGCTGTATCGAGAAGGTAATAGGTCTGAAAGAGAGACCGGCACATCGAGTGCTGTCGCTCTTCCGTGTAGTTAAGGGCCGAGAGAATTCTCGGTTAAGCGCGTGCGTGCAAGGCTTTGAGAAAGGATGCGGAGCAGTAACGATAATACCGAAGCGGAATAAAAACAAGGTTTCACGGAAGGCGGCGTAGGTAAGTGTCAGGTGATGCGCCTGCCTGTCTAATAACCTAGCCCTGTTGGCTGTATGCAGCGTTTCCAAACAGTTTACCCTGTACTGTGTGATACAGAATGCTGTATTAAGCCCTTCCCTTTCGGGGGGGGGGGGGGGGAGGGAGGGAGAAAAAAAAACAGGAACACAGTAAAGAGAAAAAGAACGCGCGTAAATCTAAGCCTTTCGTTGCCAGCAAAATGCCAGTTTCTCTCTTTGTTACAGAGCCGGAACCAACGACAGCAAATGCTGACGGAGAGGGAAGCCGGACGAACGGCGTGTAGGGGATTAATACCCAAGGGACGGGGTTGAAACGAGGAGGCAGAAACGCAGCGGACCCTCGGTATCCCCAGCAGCTGCCAGGGTAGCGGCAGGTGTTCCGCCACGGGCAAGTCAAGGTAACTCTCGACGGTGACTGTTAGTTATTTTGGCCTCCCGGAGGCAGCGCCGAGGCCCAAGCAAGCCGTTCCTACCCCGTGGGTATCGCTAGCGGCATCTGCCTTAGTTTTGCTTTGGTCGTTTCTATTTTGTTTTGTTATCGCACGCGCGTGGATAGAAGGGGAAAGGCGTGACGCTTTTGAGGTTAATTGGCGCGGCCGAAGTAGAAGAGACCAGGAAAACGTAAGCAAGCTGAAGTAATAAAATCAACCGGGACCGGCTGAGAGCTGTCCCCGTCTCCCCCAAAGGAAAACCCGTTCCTCCCGACTAGGCAGGATCGCCGTTAAGAGCGATCGGAATAATAGGTCACCAACGTGTAACGGGAGGCCTGTGCAGCTCCCAAACAACTCTGCTCCGTACGTGTATTTCTGGGTGCGTGACTTTGTGTGTCTACAAAACGTCCTGTTTTAAAAGCTGCAGGGCAGCAAATCGTTATCTTCGGGATAGCGAAGATATCGGTTTTATCGGTGAAGCGGCCAGAGTTACGGGAGAGGGAGAGAGAGAAAGAGAGAAAAGGAAAGAGGGGGAGAGAGGAAAACAGAGAGAGAGGGAGAGAGAGAAAGCGTGCGCCCTGTAAAACGAAGAGGCCGTTTTCGGAGGGCTCAATTAGCGCAACCCGCAGCTAGTTACCTGGCAATGGCATCTGGGGGAGGAGGAAGACAGTAGGTGGAGGAGACGTTAAAGCCTCGTGGAATGAATTAGCATCTCCTGCCCGCAAATTCCTAGGACAAGGCGAGCCTTTTCCAGTAATGCTTTCCGCATCTGGTGTCTCTGTGGGAGCAGCACCGTCAGAAAAGAGCGGTAAGGGAAAGCGGGTGCCAACGGCACCGTCCTCGCGTCCCCTTTGGGGCCGGAACGCAAATTCTCTGGCTGTGAGAAAGACCGTTTAGCAGCGCCCTGGGCTGTAACTGTCTGCGATACTTCTCCCTTTGACAGCACAGAGGCGGTCCGACGCGCTCAGGTCCCTCTAAAGTGGTAACGCCAGGCATAGGACTAGACAGCAGGGGATCATCTGTCCGAGCGGCACGATGAGCACTAACCTTAACGAGCAGGGGGTTACTGTGCGGGTGTTACAGGAAGGGGATGTTGCGCGTGTCTGCGTTGACCGAGGGGCAGAGCACGTTGCGCCCAAAAATGCAGACAGAGAAGGTTTCTGACAGATTAATCTCTAGCGGCTACTTAGTCTAACTTCCCTTTCGCAGCAAACCCGAGTGTCGTCGTAGCTCCCAGAGCAGGGCTGGGGGAAGCGGTACCTGCGGGTTGCGCGTTCTCGTTTACCTTGCGCGCGTGCGTGCGCACTTGTTTGCGTTAGAGCTGCTTTTGTGCTTAGAAGCACCTTTGGATTCTTACGATTTTCCGCAGAGCTTTGCTTTGCTCCGTACTTTCATAGGGTGATGGATTTTACGGTGCCTGCGTCGACAGGTGCTGGCTGGCTAAGTTGTAATGTCCCGAGGGAGACCCTAGGCAAGGCCGAGGCGCTCGGGGAGGGAGCCTGCCGGAAGAACGTCGCCCGGGAGGGGTCGGCGGCCTCGAGCTGTAGGCGCTGACGCCTACGTTCTGTCGGACGCAGAGAGGTTGCGGAAACTTTAGCTCGGCTTTACGCCGTACGGCGGTAGTATTTTTGTGTTTCTAAATTGCGTTAATCCTCGGCATTCTGAACAGCAGGGAACGACGACGGGCCGTCGTGAAGAACTACAGGCTGCCGCCCTCCGACCTCGGCAGGTGACGCGCCGAGAGCAGCCGGGAGAATCCGAATGCCGGTCTTGGCGAGTTCTCTGCCTGGTGCTGACGAGGAGCCTTTGACAGTAGGAAGGTTGGCAGCGTCCGTACCCGAACCGTGGAGTAGTAAGCTGCAGTTCACGGACCAGCAGAGGAGGCGGGGGGCGGGGGCCGGCGGGGGGGCGGGGGGAGGGATAGGGGGATAGTGACCGGTTGAAGGGGTTGATAGCACGGACTCCTGATAGGTTCTGATCAGAAGACGTTTATCCATGTCAGAAGGCAAAATATGTCTATCGATACAGTAAGCACGAGTTGTGCACGCGACATACACAGCGCAGTGATTGGGTATACAGCGACAAGCACGCGCTCCAGCCACTAAAGCGATTGGTTATGTCCCTTGATACAATTTTCTCACAAGCAGACACTACGGTTATCTGCTTGGCTCATATTCTGCGTTCTTGTTCTGTTTCTCGCAGCACACCTGCTTCTAGTCTCAGTTGAAGGACGGGTCGCCTAGCTCAGCGTCTAACAAACCCCACAACCGGTGGCCCGGTCGCTATGGCGCTGCTGTTGCTAGCAGAGCCACCAGGTCTGTGTGAAGCCTTAGGTGCCTGCTTGGAGCAGTGTTTTGGTCTGCTCACCTGGAAGAAGCAGCGAGGCCTAAAACAAGACTTTGTTGCGGCTACATGGGTAAGCTGCGACCCCACGTGTCTTTGCCTTGCTTTGCTGCCTCATGTCGTAAGAGCGACTTGGGAATAAAAACCGCTTACGGGGGTGCTTAAGGGAGGATCTGCGTTCTGCCCGGCTTAGGGAGCTATAGCGAAAGCTTGGGGAGGGGAGGGGAGGGGAGGGGAGGGGAGGGGAGGGGAGGGGAGGGGTGGGAGGAACACTGAACTGAGAATCTCCCAGTGACCTCGGTGGCTTGATTTGTTTGCAGGACAGTGGTCTGAGGGTGGGGGCGGTCTGGGAGAGTTTCAAACAGGACAGGAACGAGCAAGGAGGGTTTGAGAGCGTGGACGAACCAGGTGCCCAGGCTACTGAAGTTGTTAAGGGCTGAGAGCATTTGGGGTTAAGCATCTGAAAGGGGCTAGCGCACGGGGAATGGTCAAATGCCGTCATGGAACACAAGGCTCCTCTCCAGCCTGGGCCTGTGCGTGCCCCCCGGCTCTTGCGGACGCCCCGGAGCTGTAGGCAAACAGGCGAGCAGCCCGGCAGGCGAGCGGGCTCGGAGCGTGGCGAGGGCTGTCCGTGCTGTGCGGATCCGTCCGCTTCCGTTCCCCGTCTCCTCGTCCGGCCCGCCCTCCTTTGGGTTTGTAACCTTCCCCTGCACCCAGCGTTCGGTTCGGCTCTGCGCGCAGACCTCAGGGCTGGGCTTCGTGCGGCCCAGGCCCGTGCCACCGAGACCGGCGATGGGACGGGCGAGCCGAGCGCTGGGCAGCGAGCGTCCTGCAGGGCTCTAGCCTGGCGCAGGGCAGAAGTGCGCAGACAGGCGAGCTCAGGCGTCGTCCTCTCCGTTCTCAGAGCTGAGTGCTCTCCGTGAAGGCGAAAGCGGAAGGGGTAGGTCGTCGGCTACTCGGACACCTGCCGCGTCAAGGGCGGCAGCGGGAGCTGACCCTTCCCCGACGGACGGACGCCGGTGAGGACTCTTTGGGTGTCACAAGGTAAGGGAAAGCGTGCCGGCGTCCAGCTCGGTGGCTGGCTCGCTCCCAGGTGGTGTTTCTGCACGGCAAAACAATAAACGGTTGCTTTAATTCTTTGCGCTCGTGCCTGTGGTTCTGGCTGTGCCTTTGCCGTGAGGACGATGCCCGGGGGGAGAGGGTTACGCGTTGCGCCTGGGGCCCGCAGCCGGCGGCCGAGCCCCTTGCGCTTCGGAGCGCCTGCGGTTCCCGGGGAGCTCGGTGCCGTTGACGGGGCCGTGGGGAATTGCCCTTGCGTGGCCTGGACCCTCGGGACTCTGGGCGGGGGGCGATCCCCATCGTGGTGGGGGCAGCCAGGGCCCCTCCAGGGCCACTGCGTGCCTGGAGCTGGGAGCGCCCGTGGGAACGGGGAGAGCCTGCGGGCGCCGTGCCGTCAGCCGCGCTGAGCCCTGTGAGGTGCCTGATGGTGTGCCCCCGAGGCCCTTTGTTTGTGTTTTGGTTTGCCCCAGAGCCCCGCGTTTGCCCTCTGGTACCCTCAGGAGCCTTCAGTTCACGGTTTGGGCTGCCCCCGTGTACCTCGGGGCCCTGCGTTTGCTTTGCGGCCCGCGCCAGAGTTCGCCGTTTAGCTTTGTCGTCCGCCGCAGAGTTTGGCGAGTGCCCCCCAGGGCCCTCCTCCTGCCTTTCGGTGCCCCCAGAATCGTTCCGTTTGCTCTGTCGTCGCCTTTTCTCTACCTTTGTGGCCCCCACAGGTCCCGCTCGGTTCCCTTGTGCCCCGAGCGCTCCCTTTTGCTCCCCGTGCGCTCCGGGGCTCTGCCTTGAGCTTTCAGGGAGCCGCTCCCGGGAGCGGGGGTGCCTCTGGTGCCCTGGGAGCCCCCGCCGGGGCTGAGGGCCGTTGCTGCCGCCCCCTTGCCGACGGGCTGCGGCTGTGGGAGCCGGGGCTGGGAGGCGGCCCGGGTGGGGCCGGGGGGGGGGGCGCTGCTGGCGATGGCGGGGGTGGGCCCTGGCCAGGAGCGGAGCACCGTTTGGGGCGAGCTGGCGCCGGGACCGGTCCGGGAGCTGGGAACCGGGGTGCGGAGCAGCACCCGCTGGAAGCGGCAGGGCGGCTGCAGCGCGGAGGAGGAGAGGGGTGTCGGGGGGGTCGGTCCGCGCCGCGGGTCCGGCGTGTGCCCCCGAGGATGGGAACGTGCGGGGCGGGGGGGGGGGGGAGGGGGGCACAAGCGGTGCGCGCTGCCGGGGGGGGGGTGGAAGAGCGGCGTACCGGGGCTGCGGGAGGGCAGGGGGTGCGCCGGGGCTGCGGAGGGCGGGGAGAAAGGGGGTGCGCGCGGGGGTGGGGGGGGCGCAAGAGGGGGGCGTCTTGGGCCAGCTGGCGATCGCGTGTGGGAGCGGGAGGAGGGAGCTGAGGGGAAGCCCTAGGCAGGATTGCGGGGAAGGGGTGGAGGCGGTGTCGGAACTGCCGCGGGTCCGGTCGCGGGAGCGCCGGAGGGTATTGGGGAACGGCGCGGGACGGGCCGGCCATAGGGCCAAAGTTATTGGAGCGTTGCGCGGCAGCCGCGCGGCACGCCGGGAGCGGTAGTCTTCCGACACTGGGCTTCCGGTGCGCCATCTTCGTGCCGCGCGGCACGCCGGGAGCGGTAGTCTTCCGACACTGGGCTTCCGGTGCGCCATCTTCGTGCCGCGCGGCACGCCGGGAGCGGTAGTCTTCCGACACTGGGCTTCCGGTCCGCCATCTTCGTGCCGCGCGGCATGCCGGCAGCGGTAGTTCTTTCGCCGCTGCGCTGCCGCGCGGCCATATTGCTCAGGCGCTCGTTACTGCGGGGCAGCGCATGCGCACTGCGTTCCGCCGTACTCACTGCTGCCCTCGCCCGTCGATAAAGCGGAATTGAACAGATATGGCAGGCGCCCGCGCACTGCGTTCCGCCGCGCTCACCGCTGCCCTCGAGGGTCGGAAAAAAGCAGGCGCGCACCTGAGGCGGGAAAGCGCCTACGCCCTGCCCGCTGCAGTGCTCGTTACCGTCCCCTCGTTTCGAGAGTGCTCGACTGCACCCGAAACGGCGCCGCGCATGCGCACTGCCTCCCGCCCCGTTCTCTGCTAGCCTCGCCTGTCCGCATTGCGGTACTGCACCCGTATAGGGGGCCGCGCATGCGCACTGCCTCCCGACCCGCTCACTACTGCCCTCGCCTGTCCGCATTGCGGTACTGCACCCGAAACGGGGCCGCGCATGCGCTCTCCCTTCGGCCCGCTCACTACTGCCCTCGCCTGTCCGCATTGCGGTTCTGCACCCGAGACGGGGCCGCGCATGCGCACTGCCTCCCGACCCGCTCACTACTGCCCTCAAATGTCCGCATTGCGGTACTGCACCCGTAGGCGGGGCCGCGCATGCGCACCGCCTCCCGCCCCGCTCTCTGCTGCCCTCGCCTGCCGCATTGCGGTACTGCACCCGAGACGGGGCCGCGCATGCGCACCGCCTCCCGCCCCGCTCTCTGCTGCCCTCGCCTGTCCGCATTGCGGTACTGCACCCGTAGGCGGGGCCGCGCATGCGCACCGCCTCCCGCCCCGCTCTCTGCTGCCCTCGCCTGTCCGCATTGCGGTACTGCACCCGTAGGCGGGGCCGCGCATGCGCACCGCCTCCCGCCCCGCTCTCTGCTGCCCTCGCCTGTCCGCATTGCGGTACTGCACCCGTAGAGGGGGCCGCGCATGCGCACTCCCTTCGGCCCGCTCACTACTGCCCTCAAATGTCCGCATTGCGGTACTGCACCCGTAGAGGGGGCCGCGCATGCGCACTCCCTTCGGCCCGCTCACTACTGCCCTCAAATGTCCGCATTGCGGTACTGCACCCGAGACGGGGCCGCGCATGCGCACTGCCTCCCGACCCGCTCACTACTGCCCTCGCCTGTCCGCATTGCGGTACTGCACACGAAACGGGGCCGCGCATGCGCACCGCCTCCCGCCCCGCTCTCTGCTGCCCTCGCCTGTCCGCATTGCGGTACTGCACCCGAGACGGGGCCGCGCATGCGCACCGCCTCCCGCCCCGCTCTCTGCTGCCCTCGCCTGTCCGCATTGCGGTACTGCACCCGTAGGCGGGGCCGCGCATGCGCACCGCCTCCCGCCCCGCTCTCTGCTGCCCTCGCCTGTCTGCATTGCGGTACTGCACCCGAGACGGGGCCGCGCATGCGCACTGCCTCCCGCCCCGCTCACTGGTGTTCTCGCCGGTCCAAAAGCCAGTACTGCCGCCCCCCCCGGCCTCCCCTGCGTGCGGAGAATACCGCCGGCAGCACACGCGCGCACTGCCGCGCCTCTCCGCTCTTTCGGCCGCAGGTAAGCGCACGGGCCCGGCTCCTCGCCCCTTCCCGGTGCTCATGGACCGGTAGCGCAGGGCGCTTCTCCTTATCGCTGCTCCCTGGGGTCGCGGGGACGGCCAGTGCCGCCCCGGAGCTGCTCCGCGCTACTCTCCCACCGGAGCGGCCCCGGAGCCTGCTCGCTGATGCCCGTCGGTTTCTCGGGCACGGGCAGAGCAGCCTCGGGGCGCTCGCCGCTCGGGGCGAGCCCCGCGGAGCCACGGCGCCCTGCGGCTCGCACGCGGGAGCCGCGAGAGCGCCGCCCCGGCTCTCGCCTCCTCCCCGCTCCCGCCGCCCCTCCCGCCGCGGCCGCGGCCGCAGCCGGCGCATGCGCGGTGCTCGACCGCCGGGCCGCTGCTGCGGCTGCGCCCGGTTGGCGGGCGGCGCATGCGCGGCGCCGGGGAGCAGCATGGCGGCGAGCAGGGAGGGAGCTTTCGCGCGGCGGCGGCGGGCTGAGGCTGCCTGAGGTGGAGGAGCGGGGGGTGCCCGTGAGGCGAGCGCGCCCCTTCGGGTGGCCGCGGGTGTCGGGCTGCCGCCTGCTCGCTGAGGCCGTGGCTGCGCGGAGGCGGCGGTGCGGGGCTCGGGGCGGCGGGGGCTGGGGCCCGGCTCGGCCCCGCCGGGAGCGCCGGGCGGGGTCTGCGCGGCGCCGCGTGTGCCGCAGCGCGGGTCCGACCCCCCCTCGCCACGTGTGGCCTTTAGGGCCCCGGCTCCTGCGCAGCTGCTCGGGACGCAGCCCGGAGGAGCGGGGCCGCAGGCGGGCCCCGGAGCGCTGCTGAGTCCCGGGAGGCTTGAACCCTCTGCGCCAAAGCGGCCGAGGGAGAACTCGGGTCGGGCGCGGTGAGCGCAGCCCCAAGTCATTCGCTTGAGAAGCGTGGCCGGGCAAGCGGGCGGATGGGTAGAAGAAAGAGGCTCCCAGACGCCCGGAGGGCCCCCCCCCCCAGCCAGGCACAGCCTGCGAAACGTTGACGGGTGACGGCACAGCTGCCAAACCGATTTTTTCCCTCTCTTCGCCTGAGCCGCCTCTCGGAACTCTCTGTAGGCGCAAGATGCGGCTGGTCTGGGATAACTGCGCTGTGCGCAATGCTTCAGGGGAGCGTTAACATGAAACTGCAGGCTAAGGAGTCGCCTAGTAAAATAAAAGGCTCGGGAAAAGCTTAAGAGAGCACTGATGGGCCCTGGGAAGCCCCAGGGATGCTACAGAAAAGAGCCTGGCTTTTTTCAGGCACCTCCTCAGAGCAGAGAAATGGCTTACCCCAGCCTGCGGGAGAATGGGTGCTATTAATAACAGCCTTTCCTTACCACGGGCATTGCGAAAGCAGAAGGGACTAGAGAGGATGTGTAGCAGGTTATGGACTCTCTGCAAAGTTTAAGCGAACAACAGTCCCCTCTTAAAGTAGAACCGGTTTTGTCCTAAGTAATAGATGAACGTGGCTGTGAGTAACGTGAAGAGAAGCGGTTGCGTCTGTCACCCTCGGGGCCTCGGGGAAGTAGTGTCTAAAACCCGGTACCCTCGTGGCCTCATCAGCCTTCTCGGTCTGTCTGGCAGGGTAGTCCCCGGAAGGGGGCATCTCCAAGAGAAGCGGCTAGACCCAGCGACCCAGCCGTTCGCTTTGGTCGCCACCTGTGAGGCGAGCATCCGAGCGCAACGGGAGTCCGGGAGCTGTATCGAGAAGGTAATAGGTCTGAAAGAGAGACCGGCACATCGAGTGCTGTCGCTCTTCCGTGTAGTTAAGGGCCGAGAGAATTCTCGGTTAAGCGCGTGCGTGCAAGGCTTTGAGAAAGGATGCGGAGCAGTAACGATAATACCGAAGCGGAATAAAAACAAGGTTTCACGGAAGGCGGCGTAGGTAAGTGTCAGGTGATGCGCCTGCCTGTCTAATAACCTAGCCCTGTTGGCTGTATGCAGCGTTTCCAAACAGTTTACCCTGTACTGTGTGATACAGAATGCTGTATTAAGCCCTTCCCTTTCGGGGGGGGGGGAGGAAGGGAGGGAGAAAAAAAAACAGGAACACAGTAAAGAGAAAAAGAACGCGCGTAAATCTAAGCCTTTCGTTGCCAGCAAAATGCCAGTTTCTCTCTTTGTTACAGAGCCGGAACCAACGACAGCAAATGCTGACGGAGAGGGAAGCCGGACGAACGGCGTGTAGGGGATTAATACCCAAGGGACGGGGTTGAAACGAGGAGGCAGAAACGCAGCGGACCCTCGGTATCCCCAGCAGCTGCCAGGGTAGCGGCAGGTGTTCCGCCACGGGCAAGTCAAGGTAACTCTCGACGGTGACTGTTAGTTATTTTGGCCTCCCGGAGGCAGCGCCGAGGCCCAAGCAAGCCGTTCCTACCCCGTGGGTATCGCTAGCGGCATCTGCCTTAGTTTTGCTTTGGTCGTTTCTATTTTGTTTTGTTATCGCACGCGCGTGGATAGAAGGGGAAAGGCGTGACGCTTTTGAGGTTAATTGGCGCGGCCGAAGTAGAAGAGACCAGGAAAACGTAAGCAAGCTGAAGTAATAAAATCAACCGGGACCGGCTGAGAGCTGTCCCCGTCTCCCCCAAAGGAAAACCCGTTCCTCCCGACTAGGCAGGATCGCCGTTAAGAGCGATCGGAATAATAGGTCACCAACGTGTAACGGGAGGCCTGTGCAGCTCCCAAACAACTCTGCTCCGTACGTGTATTTCTGGGTGCGTGACTTTGTGTGTCTACAAAACGTCCTGTTTTAAAAGCTGCAGGGCAGCAAATCGTTATCTTCGGGATAGCGAAGATATCGGTTTTATCGGTGAAGCGGCCAGAGTTACGGGAGAGGGAGAGAGAGAAAGAGAGAAAAGGAAAGAGGGGGAGAGAGGAAAACAGAGAGAGAGGGAGAGAGAGAAAGCGTGCGCCCTGTAAAACGAAGAGGCCGTTTTCGGAGGGCTCAATTAGCGCAACCCGCAGCTAGTTACCTGGCAATGGCATCTGGGGGAGGAGGAAGACAGTAGGTGGAGGAGACGTTAAAGCCTCGTGGAATGAATTAGCATCTCCTGCCCGCAAATTCCTAGGACAAGGCGAGCCTTTTCCAGTAATGCTTTCCGCATCTGGTGTCTCTGTGGGAGCAGCACCGTCAGAAAAGAGCGGTAAGGGAAAGCGGGTGCCAACGGCACCGTCCTCGCGTCCCCTTTGGGGCCGGAACGCAAATTCTCTGGCTGTGAGAAAGACCGTTTAGCAGCGCCCTGGGCTGTAACTGTCTGCGATACTTCTCCCTTTGACAGCACAGAGGCGGTCCGACGCGCTCAGGTCCCTCTAAAGTGGTAACGCCAGGCATAGGACTAGACAGCAGGGGATCATCTGTCCGAGCGGCACGATGAGCACTAACCTTAACGAGCAGGGGGTTACTGTGCGGGTGTTACAGGAAGGGGATGTTGCGCATGTCTGCGTTGACCGAGGGGCAGAGCACGTTGCGCCCAAAAATGCAGACAGAGAAGGTTTCTGACAGATTAATCTCTAGCGGCTACTTAGTCTAACTTCCCTTTCGCAGCAAACCCGAGTGTCGTCGTAGCTCCCAGAGCAGGGCTGGGGGAAGCGGTACCTGCAGGTTGCGCGTTCTCGTTTACCTTGCGCGCGTGCGTGCGCACTTGTTTGCGTTAGAGCTGCTTTTGTGCTTAGAAGCACCTTTGGATTCTTACGATTTTCCGCAGAGCTTTGCTTTGCTCCGTACTTTCGTAGGGTGATGGATTTTACGGTGCCTGCGTCGACAGGTGCTGGCTGGCTAAGTTGTAATGTCCCGAGGGAGACCCTAGGCAAGGCCGAGGCGCTCGGGGAGGGAGCCTGCCGGAAGAACGTCGCCCGGGAGGGGTCGGCGGCCTCGAGCTGTAGGCGCTGACGCCTACGTTCTGTCGGACGCAGAGAGGTTGCGGAAACTTTAGCTCGGCTTTACGCCGTACGGCGGTAGTATTTTTGTGTTTCTAAATTGCGTTAATCCTCGGCATTCTGAACAGCAGGGAACGACGACGGGCCGTCGTGAAGAACTACAGGCTGCCGCCCTCCGACCTCGGCAGGTGACGCGCCGAGAGCAGCCGGGAGAATCCGAATGCCGGTCTTGGCGAGTTCTCTGCCTGGTGCTGACGAGGAGCCTTTGACAGTAGGAAGGTTGGCAGCGTCCGTACCCGAACCGTGGAGTAGTAAGCTGCAGTTCACGGACCAGCAGAGGAGGCGGGGGGCGGGGGCCGGCGGGGGGGCGGGGGGAGGGATAGGGGGATAGTGACCGGTTGAAGGGGTTGATAGCACGGACTCCTGATAGGTTCTGATCAGAAGACGTTTATCCATGTCAGAAGGCAAAATATGTCTATCGATACAGTAAGCACGAGTTGTGCACGCGACATACACAGCGCAGTGATTGGGTATACAGCGACAAGCACGCGCTCCAGCCACTAAAGCGATTGGTTATGTCCCTTGATACAATTTTCTCACAAGCAGACACTACGGTTATCTGCTTGGCTCATATTCTGCGTTCTTGTTCTGTTTCTCGCAGCACACCTGCTTCTAGTCTCAGTTGAAGGACGGGTCGCCTAGCTCAGCGTCTAACAAACCCCACAACCGGTGGCCCGGTCGCTATGGCGCTGCTGTTGCTAGCAGAGCCACCAGGTCTGTGTGAAGCCTTAGGTGCCTGCTTGGAGCAGTGTTTTGGTCTGCTCACCTGGAAGAAGCAGCGAGGCCTAAAACAAGACTTTGTTGCGGCTACATGGGTAAGCTGCGACCCCACGTGTCTTTGCCTTGCTTTGCTGCCTCATGTCGTAAGAGCGACTTGGGAATAAAAACCGCTTACGGGGGTGCTTAAGGGAGGATCTGCGTTCTGCCCGGCTTAGGGAGCTATAGCGAAAGCTTGGGGAGGGGAGGGGAGGGGAGGGGAGGGGTGGGAGGAGCACTGAACTGAGAATCTCCCAGTGACCTCGGTGGCTTGATTTGTTTGCAGGACAGTGGTCTGAGGGTGGGGGCGGTCTGGGAGAGTTTCAAACAGGACAGGAACGAGCAAGGAGGGTTTGAGAGCGTGGACGAACCAGGTGCCCAGGCTACTGAAGTTGTTAAGGGCTGAGAGCATTTGGGGTTAAGCATCTGAAAGGGGCTAGCGCACGGGGAATGGTCAAATGCCGTCATGGAACACAAGGCTCCTCTCCAGCCTGGGCCTGTGCGTGCCCCCCGGCTCTTGCGGACGCCCCGGAGCTGTAGGCAAACAGGCGAGCAGCCCGGCAGGCGAGCGGGCTCGGAGCGTGGCGAGGGCTGTCCGTGCTGTGCGGATCCGTCCGCTTCCGTTCCCCGTCTCCTCGTCCGGCCCGCCCTCCTTTGGGTTTGTAACCTTCCCCTGCACCCAGCGTTCGGTTCGGCTCTGCGCGCAGACCTCAGGGCTGGGCTTCGTGCGGCCCAGGCCCGTGCCACCGAGACCGGCGATGGGACGGGCGAGCCGAGCGCTGGGCAGCGAGCGTCCTGCAGGGCTCTAGCCTGGCGCAGGGCAGAAGTGCGCAGACAGGCGAGCTCAGGCGTCGTCCTCTCCGTTCTCAGAGCTGAGTGCTCTCCGTGAAGGCGAAAGCGGAAGGGGTAGGTCGTCGGCTACTCGGACACCTGCCGCGTCAAGGGCGGCAGCGGGAGCTGACCCTTCCCCGACGGACGGACGCCGGTGAGGACTCTTTGGGTGTCACAAGGTAAGGGAAAGCGTGCCGGCGTCCAGCTCGGTGGCTGGCTCGCTCCCAGGTGGTGTTTCTGCACGGCAAAACAATAAACGGTTGCTTTAATTCTTTGCGCTCGTGCCTGTGGTTCTGGCTGTGCCTTTGCCGTGAGGACGATGCCCGGGGGGAGAGGGTTACGCGTTGCGCCTGGGGCCCGCAGCCGGCGGCCGAGCCCCTTGCGCTTCGGAGCGCCTGCGGTTCCCGGGGAGCTCGGTGCCGTTGACGGGGCCGTGGGGAATTGCCCTTGCGTGGCCTGGACCCTCGGGACTCTGGGCGGGGGGCGATCCCCATCGTGGTGGGGGCAGCCAGGGCCCCTCCAGGGCCACTGCGTGCCTGGAGCTGGGAGCGCCCGTGGGAACGGGGAGAGCCTGCGGGCGCCGTGCCGTCAGCCGCGCTGAGCCCTGTGAGGTGCCTGATGGTGTGCCCCCGAGGCCCTTTGTTTGTGTTTTGGTTTGCCCCAGAGCCCCGCGTTTGCCCTCTGGTACCCTCAGGAGCCTTCAGTTCACGGTTTGGGCTGCCCCCGTGTACCTCGGGGCCCTGCGTTTGCTTTGCGGCCCGCGCCAGAGTTCGCCGTTTAGCTTTGTCGTCCGCCGCAGAGTTTGGCGAGTGCCCCCCAGGGCCCTCCTCCTGCCTTTCGGTGCCCCCAGAATCGTTCCGTTTGCTCTGTCGTCGCCTTTTCTCTACCTTTGTGGCCCCCACAGGTCCCGCTCGGTTCCCTTGTGCCCCGAGCGCTCCCTTTTGCTCCCCGTGCGCTCCGGGGCTCTGCCTTGAGCTTTCAGGGAGCCGCTCCCGGGAGCGGGGGTGCCTCTGGTGCCCTGGGAGCCCCCGCCGGGGCTGAGGGCCGTTGCTGCCGCCCCCTTGCCGACGGGCTGCGGCTGCGGGAGCCGGGGCTGGGAGGCGGCCCGGGTGGGGCCGGGGGGGGGGGCGCTGCTGGCGATGGCGGGGGTGGGCCCTGGCCAGGAGCGGAGCACCGTTTGGGGCGAGCTGGCGCCGGGACCGGTCCGGGAGCTGGGAACCGGGGTGCGGAGCAGCACCCGCTGGAAGCGGCAGGGCGGCTGCAGCGCGGAGGAGGAGAGGGGTGTCGGGGGGGTCGGTCCGCGCCGCGGGTCCGGCGTGTGCCCCCGAGGATGGGAACGTGCGGGGCGGGGGGGGGGGGAGGGGGGCACAAGCGGTGCGCGCTGCCGGAGGGGGGGGGGGGAAGAGCGGCGTACCGGGGCTGCGGGAGGGCAGGGGGTGCGCCGGGGCTGCGGAGGGCGGGGAGAAAGGGGGTGCGCGCGGGGGTGGGGGGGGCGCAAGAGGGGGGCGTCTTGGGCCAGCTGGCGATCGCGTGTGGGAGCGGGAGGAGGGAGCTGAGGGGAAGCCCTAGGCAGGATTGCGGGGAAGGGGTGGAGGCGGTGTCGGAACTGCCGCGGGTCCGGTCGCGGGAGCGCCGGAGGGTATTGGGGAACGGCGCGGGACGGGCCGGCCATAGGGCCAAAGTTATTGGAGCGTTGCGCGGCAGCCGCGCGGCACGCCGGGAGCGGTAGTCTTCCGACACTGGGCTTCCGGTGCGCAATCTTCGTGCCGCGCGGCACGCCGGGAGCGGTAGTCTTCCGACACTGGGCTTCCGGTCCGCCATCTTCGTGCCGCGCGGCATGCCGCCAGCGGTAGTTCTTTCGCCGCTACGCTGCCGCGCGGCCATATTGCTCAGGCGCTCGTTACTGCGGGGCAGCGCATGCGCACTGCGTTCCGCCGTACTCACTGCTGCCCTCGCCCGTCGATAAAGCGGTATTGCAACAGATATGGCAGGCGCCCGCGCACTGCGTTCCGCCGCGCTCACCGCTGCCCTCGAGGGTCGGAAAAAAAGCAGGCGCGCACCTGAGGCGGGAAAGCGCCTACGCCCTGCCCGCTGCAGTGCTCGTTACCGTCCCCTCGTTTCGAGAGTGCTCGACTGCACCTGAAACGGCGCCGCGCATGCGCACAGCCTCCCGCTCCGCTCTCTGCTGCCCTCGCCTGTCCGCATTGCGGTACTGCAACCGAAACGGGGGCCGCGCATGCGCACTCCCTTCGGCCCGCTCACTGCTGCCCTCGCCTGTCCGCATTGCGGTACTGCACCCGTAGACGGGGCCGCGCATGCGCACTCCCTCCCCCCTCGTTGCTCCCTGGCGGGGCTGGGGCCAGGGGCTGTGTGCCTGGAGCTGGGAGCACCCGTGGGAAGCGGGGGAGCCTGCGGGCACCGTGCCGTCAGCTGCACTGAGCCCTGTGAGCCCCTTTGGTGTGCTCCGAGGCCCTTTTCTTGTGTGTTTTGGTTTGCCCCAGAGCCCCGTGTTTCCCCTCTGGTGCCCTCAGGAGCCTTCAGTTCACGGTTTGGGCTGCCCCCAAGGCCCCCGTGTGCCTCGTGGCCCCGCGTTTGCTTTGCAGCACGCGCCAAGGTTCTCTGTTCAGCTTTGTCGTCTGCTGCAGAGTTTTGCGGGTGTGTCCCAGGGCCCTCCTTTTGGCTTTTGGTGCTGCCAGAATTGTTCTGTTTGCTCTGTCATTGCATTAAAATATACATACACATATATGTATAACGTGTGTACATATATATATATATACACACACACAAAACACGTTTGTTGCACCCACAGCTCCCGCTTTGTTCCTTTGTGCCCTGAATTCCCCTTTTAGCTCCCTGTGTGCCCCAGGGCTCTCCCTTGAGCTTTCAGGAAGCTGCTCTCAGGAGTCTGGGGGGCCTCTGGTGCCCTGGCAATCCCAGCTGTCCCTGATGGCCTGCAGCTGTGGGCACTGTGGCTGGGACAAGTCCCAGGTGGGGCCTGTTGGGTGGATTGCAAGGGCAGGAAATGGGTACATGCTGTGCGCTGAGTCTGCATTTGGTAGAAGTTCATGTCAGGGTTGGTCCAGGACAATGGAGCTGCTGCCACACACTGCCTGCTGGGACCAGAATGTTGGCTGCAACACAGGTGAGCAGGGCTGAGGGAAGTCTGGTCTATGGCTTGTGTATGTGCTGGGGGGTCTTAGTGGATGGGAGTGTCCTGGGCAATTCAGCACAACTGAGGTGGACCATGCCAGGGCAAACTGTCCTGGGGCTGGGAGTCGCCATGTATTGGGACAGTGGGGGACAAGGACAGGGTGGGGAAGAGTGGTGCATCAGGGTCATGGAGGGTGGGGAGGAAGGCGGTGCACTGGGGCTGGAGGGGGAAAGATGAATGGATTGCATCAGGGCTGTGGTGGGGTTTATTGCGCATCAGATTAGTGGGGGGAGGGGGTCAGGGGCAGATTGGGGCTGTTTCCTGCAGGGATAGAAGGGATCCGAGGAGAAGCACTGGGGAGGGTCATGTGGGCATGGGCAGTGTGGGAACTGACCCAGGGCTGCTCCAGAGGGTGTCAGGGAGCCCCGGACCCGTGCTGGAGACTGCGGGGCTGCAGTGTGGCCTGTGTGGCAGTTTCTGGCCCTTGAGTGTGAGGAGGGAGTAGAGACGGGGCGGGCCAGAACAGAACCGCCGCAGGGTCAAAGGTCACCGAGCGCTGCAGGCCGGTCTGCCCCCCCCCCCCCCCCCCCCCCGGCATGCCGGAAACAGTAGTCTTCCGGCACTGGGCTTCCGGCAGGCCATGTTGTTTTGCGCTGCACCCCGAGAGCAGTAAACTTCCGGCACTGCGCTTCCAGCTGTTGTTTTGTGTGGCATGGTGGTAGCAATAGGCTTAGGACACCGGGTTCCGGATTTTTTTTTTCGATCTATGCCGGGAGCACTAGTCCACCAGTATCTGACTTCCATTCGGCCATTTCAGGCTGCTGTGGATGCCGGGAGCTCTAATCTTCCTGTCGGCCATATTGTTTTCTGCTGCATGCTGGTAGTTGTAGTCTTCCGGTACAGGCTTTCCAGGAAGTCATTTTATCCTGCCGCGCATGCCAGGAACTGTAGTCTCCTGGCACCGGGCTTCCGGAAGCCTATTTTCATATGCTGTGCATGGTAGGAGGTGTAGTCTTCTGGTACCGGGCTTTTGGGAGGCCAAGGGGGAGAGGTTATTGTAACACAGTAACGTGAAGGATGAACAGTTCCAGCCAAATAACATTAAGTAAACCACAAACCTTTGAACAACGCGAAGAGTTGGCAAAACAAAAACATCAGAATAACCCAGTAATCTAAGATCATTAGTACTTATTAACATATTAAATTACACTCCCCTAAATCAATGAGATCAGAATGACATAATAATGACATAATAATGTTACCACCTTTTGAGCTTCTTGTGCTAATTAATAGGAATGTTAAAGCGCAAGCATGGAGTTAATACATGATGTGATAAAATTGTAACCGATAGAAAAAAATGTGTAAAGTACTCCCTGAAAAGTGTAGGTGTGCTAGCTTTGTGGATCTACCACTTAGCACCTATCTCTGCACAGAAATATAATAAACAAATATCTCAATGTTGTGTGTCTATTGGTTCCTTGCACACCAGATAAAGAAGGATTAAGGGCTCCACCCCACTTTAGCAGCCCGCTTCTCTGCTTTGGCCTGCTCCTTTGGCCTTTTATTTTCCATCTGCTGACCTCTGTTGGCCTTCTGTGCGCCCCTCTTGTGCACTTTGCACTGTTCTTGCAGCCCTCTTTGTGCCTCACAGCTGTCTTTTGCCCCTCCCGTGTTTTTACCTCCCCTCTACTCCCTTCAGAGTGCCTCTGCAGGCCTTTATCCTGCCCAACAGCACTCCTTTGGTCCTCCAGACCTCTGTGTGACACTCCTTTCTTCTGGCCCTATACACCCATTAGCACCCCTGCAGTCTCTTCAGAATCCCCCAAGGGATCTTCTTCCTGCCCTAGAGCTTTCTGGTTGCCAGTCCAGTCCCTTTAGCAGCCCGCTGCTCTGCTTTGGCCTGCTTCTTTGGCCTTTTATTTTCCATCTCCTGAGCTCTGTTGGCCCTCTAGACCCCTTAGCTCTGCTCTTGTGCACCCTGGACTATTCTTTCAGCCTTCGGTGTGCCCCAGAGCTGTCTTCTGGCCTCCCTGCCCAGACACTTTAGGAACACTCTAGTCTCCTCAGAATGCCTCCAGCTATCTTCTTTCTTCTCCAGAGTCATCTTTCCCTCTTGGAGTCCCCTTAGAAATCCTGTAGTGCACTCCAGAATACTCTTTTAGCTTTCTTTCTGCCCCAGAGGTTTGTCTTGGCACCCTGTAAACCCATTAGCCCCCCTCTTGTCCCTTTAGAATCCCCCAGGTGCCCTCCTTCTTGCCCTGTAGCCCTCAGTTGGTGCTCCACCCCTTTAGTAGCCTACTGCCCTGGTTAAGCCTTCTATTTTCCACCTGCTGACCTCTGTTGGCAGACAGACTCCTTAGCCCCCTCTTGTGCTCTGTGGACTATTCTTACAGCCTTCCTTGTACCCTACAGCTGTCTTTTCCTCCTCCAGTCTCTCTAGCACACCTCGACTCCCCTCAGAGCCCCTCTGAAGGCCTTTATTCCAACTCAGAGCACTCCTTTGGTCCTCCACAACCCTGTGTGACACTGCTGTGCTCTGGACCACTCTTTTGGCCTCTGTGGTGCCCGAGAGCCTTCTTTTGGCCCTTTAGAGCCCCAAGGACCCCTCTTGTGCTCTCTGGACACCTATTTTGGACAGGACGGGGCTCAAGAGCAGTCTTCTGCCTTTCTGGACCCTTTCAGGACCACCTAGTCTTCTCAAAACCCCTTCAGATTCCCTCCTTGTTCCTTGTCTTTTTTTTGGCCCTCTGGATGCCTTAGGGTCTCTATAGAGCACTCTGGATTATTCTTTCAGCCTTTCTTTTCCCCCAGGGCTCTCTTATGGTCCTCTACACTCGTTAGCACCTTGCAGTCCCCTCAGAATCCCCCAGGAGCCCCGTGGTTGGCAGTGCAGCCCCTTTACTAGCCTGCTGCTCTGGTTTAGCAACCTCTTTTGGCCTTTTATTTTGCATCTGCAGACCTCTGTTGGCCCTCTAGACCCCTTAGCATCCTTCTAGTGTACTCTGGATTACCCTTTCAGCCTTCTGTGTGCCACAGAGTTCTCCCCCACCCCAACGCTTTGGAACTCTCTAGTCTCCTCAGAACTCCTCTATCTTCCCTGTTCTCTAGAGTAATTCTTTTTGCCATGTAGATTGCTTAGCACTCCTAGTTTCCTCTGGATGTCTCAGCCTTCCTTGTGGTCTTGATGCATCTTCTGGCCCTCTGGAATCCCATTAGAAAGCATGTAATTTTCTGGTAGCCCATCCAGGTTTCTTCTTTATTGCCTAGAGTCATTTGTTTGGCTATGTAGGCCCCTTTTGAACCGTTGTAGTACACTTTCGACTAGTTGCTTCCCTTCATTGTTTGCCAGAGCTGCTGTCTGGCCTTCCCCCTCCCTGGATCCTGCAGTCCCCTCAGAATCCCTCTGGAGTGCTCCTGCAGCCCTAGAGCCCTCTTAGCACTCCAGCTCCTTTAGCAGCCTACTGCTCTGCTTTAGCCTCCTCTTTCAGCCTTTTGTTTCCCACCCACAGACCTGTGTTGTCTGCCTAGACTCCCCCTTAGCACCATGCTACTCCCCTGGAAACCCTTCAAAAACTCTTCCCTTTAAAGGCCCTTTTCGTGCCCCAGAGCTGTCTTCTGGCCCTCAAAGTTGCTTAAAACCCCTCCAGTTGTTCACATGGCCTCCTGAGGCCTTTGGCCCTATATATCTCATAGAACCTCTTCTGTCCCCTTAGAATACCTCTAGAAGTCTCTCTTGTTAGTAAATTCTTAACTTTTGGCCATCTAGTCCCATTATGAGCTGTCTGGCCTGCTCTGAACGCTTCCTGGGATGCTTACTGTGCTCCACAGATTCTCTCTGGCCCTCTAGCCACCTTAGGAACTGTCTAGTCTCCTCAGTAGCCCTCCAGCTATCTTCCTTGTGCCCTAGAGTCATTTTTTAGCCATGCAGGTCTGTTAGGACCTCTCTAGTGCATTGGAGAGTCTTTTGGCCTTCCATCCTCCCTAGAGCTGTCTTTTGGCAGTCTAGCTTCTTTAGGATTTCTGCAGTGTTCTCCAAACTGTTTCTGAGCTTTTTCTTATGCCCTAATCCTTTTTTTTTTCCTTTTTTTTTCCCTGCGGTTTGTGTGGGGGGGTGGTTTATGTTTTGTGTTTTGTTTGGGTGGTGTTTTTTTTGTTTTGCTTTCCTCTGTACTTTTGTAGGGTGATGGATTTTACTATGCCTCTATCAACAAGTGCTGGCAGACAAAGTTATAACATCCCAAGGCAGACTCTTAGGCAAGACTGAGGAGTTCAGCTGGACAGCCTGCTCGAAGAGTCTCGCCCAAGAGGGGTTGCTAGCCCCCTCTTGAGCTCTAGGCGCTGATGCATCTGCATCGTCCTGTCAGACACACAGACGTTTTCTTTGCTCGCAGACATTTCAGCACGTCTTTACGCCTTACAGCGGTAGCATTTATAAACTGCGTTAATCCTAGGCGTTCGTAACGTTGGGGAACGACTGCACGCTGCCGTGAAGAATTACAGGCTACCGCCCTCAGACCTCTGCAAGTTATTGCGTGTCAGGAGCAGCCAGGAGGATCCAGGTGCCAGCGGAAAGGTTCTCCTCCCGGTCCTGACAAGGAGCCTTCGGCCGTAGGAAGGTTGGCCGCGTCCTTACCTGTGAGTAGTAAGCTGCAATTCCCAGGCGGGCAAAGGAAGCGGGGAATAGCGATGGGTAGCCCGGTCACTGTGGCCCTGCTGTTGCTGGCAGGGCCACCGGGTCTGCGTGAAGCGTCAGCTGCCTGCTTGGAGCTGTATTTTGCTCTGTTTACCTGGAGGAAGTGGTGAGGCCTAAAATAAGAATTTTTGTGGCAAGATGAGTAAGCTGGGACCCCACTTGCCTTTTGCCTTGCTTTGCTGCTTCACGTCATAAGAGCAACTTGGGATCCCAGGATGAAAACTGTTACAATGCTGGGGGGGTGGGCACTGCATCTGCCCGGGTTAGGAAACCATCGTTAAAGGTTTGGGAGGGAAAAAGCTCTAAAACGAGAATCTCCCAGGTGGTTTGATTCGCGTTGAGGGTCAGGGTCAGAGCCTAGTACTCTCTGACAGGGTTCTTCTAGATATTCCACACATACGGAGAGCACAATGTTATTACAGTGGCTTAATTTAAAGGTACGTGACGTTACATGAGATTTTTGATTTAGAGGAGTGATACAGTAATATACTGAAATCACAGTACAAGTGTAAATCTTCTTACCGGACTCTATAATACACTCACCGTCACGACGTCGCCGGGAAGCAATACATGGGTTGAAGCCAGCTCCAGCCCGTTGCTCTCTCCAAAATTTCCTTTGTTGGTTGTTCAGGCCTTATACTCTGTGTTGGGCTGAGCCACGTATGCACTTATACCATTCCTGAGCTTCAGGGGCATCTTGCCTGCGTTCGTCTCCTCTGAGCCTTCTTTTCTTACAGGCGTTATTGGTCGGTTACAGTCAGTCGTAACTGTGGACTAGGGAGTAGCTCTAGGAGGGCCGTGCGGCTGCCTGGCCTCTCGGTAGCTGTTCCGGCCTCTTCGCAGGTGCTGAGCGTAGTCTGGCCGTCGAAAGAGCATTGTCGTCGCTGGGAGCTCTCCGCAGAGATCTGCGTCTGGCCGCCGAAGATGAGCGGAAGGCGAGCCCAGGCTTGCGACGTGGATGCAGCTAAGTCCTGGGGCTGCGTTGCGTGTGAGCAGGGCTGGGACGTGGCAGTGGTTTTGCCCTTGGCGGTTACGGGCATAACTGGCCGTGGATGGTTGCCCGCAGAGCCGAGAGGAGCAAAACTATCAACGGTCTGTGGGGGAGATGAATTAGCGCTTGCGGCGTTTCAGGTGCGTTCAGTGGTCACGCAGCCTGGCGCGATCCAGCGGCACGATTTGTGCACGTGCTTATGCATTAGCGGCGGCTAAGCCCAAGCCTCTAAACAGCAACTGTAACAGGATTGTGGTGCACGTCTTCCTGTTCTGCTGCCCTTCTAAATGAAGGGGAAAGTTCCTAAGCTGTGGGCAAAACACTTTGGCCGCTTCTTACTGTTCTCATGCTCGTGGGTGCTGTGGCATTCCTTAAAGCTAAGGGTTTGGACTTTTTCACTCGAGGTTTATGTAGTTTGTTGCTGAGGGTCTCTCACGCCGCAGTTGTGGTTTCTCGCTTTATTTTGTGGGGCTCAGTCTTTATCAGGCACAGTTCACAGGTCCCTCATTTAGCGATCAGGGTGCAGGATTGAAAATGCAACCTCATCCCGAGACTTTACAGCCTCAGAAACCATTTGGGTGCCAAGATGTGCAGTTTGTCACTTCAGGTTCAGGGCTTAGGGCTTCCTGATGAGGGAGAAATCCGTAAATAATAAACTGTAAGCCCTGAAGCCCGAGCAGAGGGCTGCAAGCCCTCCTTCGGCGTTTGCCATCTTCCCCTGTGCTAGCGCTCCGCTCTGCGCGCTGAGCTGAGGCCTGGGTTCGATACGGTGCAGGCCCACCACACGGACACTGGCAGCGGGCGAGCCGAGAGCCATGCGAGCGTTCCGCGGGGCTCTGGTCTGGGGTAGAGCGGAAGTGCAGGCAGGCGAGCTGAGGCGTTGTCCTCTCCGATTCTCAGAGCTGAATCCTATCCCCGAAGGAAAAAGCAGAAGGGGCAGGCCGTCGGCTACGCAGACGCCTGCCGCCTCGGGGGCTGCGGCGGGAGCTGACCCTTCCCTGACGGACGGACGGACGGTCGGACGGATGGATGCTGGCGTGGCGATGACTCTTCAGGTGTCACGGGGTAAGGGGAAGCGTGCCGGCACCGAGCTCCATGGCAGGCTCGCTCCCAGGTGGTGTTTCTGCCCAGTAAAACAATAAACAGCCGCTTTATTCTTTGCGGTCGTGTCTGTGGTTCCGGACGCCCCCCTGCCTGAAGATGACACCCAGGGGAGAAGGTTACACGTTGTGCGCGCGGGGCCGGGAGCTGGTGCCTGAGCCCCTTGCGCTTTGGAGTGCCTGCGGTTCCGAGGGGACTCGGTGCTGTTCCCGGGGCTATGGGGAGTTGCTGTTGCGTGGCTTGGACCCTCAGGACTCTTGGGGGTGGTTTCCATCGTCGTGGGGGCAGCCGGGGCCCCCCCTCCAGGGCCGTGTGAGGGCACCGGCCTGCTCCCTGGCCTGTCTGGGGCCGGGGCCCACGTGCCCGGAGCTGGGAGAGCTGCGGGCGTCCGCGGGGCCGCGGAGAGCCTGCAGGCGCCGGTGCAGTCACAGAATCACAGAATGGGTAAGGTTGGAAGGGACCTCTGGGGATCGCCTAGTCCAACCTCCCTGCTCAAGCAGGGTCACCTAGAGCACATTAGACAGGATCGCACCCAGGTGGGTTTTGAATATCTCCAGAGAAGGAGACTCCGCCACCTCTCTGGGCAACCCGTTCCAGTGCTCCGTCACTCTCACGGGAAAGAAATCCTTCCTCGCATTCGGGCGCAACTTCCTGTGGTTCGGCTTGTGCCCGTTGCCTCTAGTCCTTTCGCGTGGGAGAACTGGAAAGAGTTTAGCCCCATCCCCTTGCCACCCTGCCTTCAGATACTGATAGATTTTGGTAAGATCCTCCCTCAGTCTTCCCCAGGCTAAGAGCCTCTTGTCGAGGCTAAGTCAGCCGCGCTGAGCCCTGCGACGTGCCTTACGGCCCCTTCGGTGTGCCCCGAGGCCCTTTGTCTGTGTTTTGGTTTGCCCTGGAGCCCTGCGTTTGCCCTCTGATGCCCTCAGGAGCCTTCAGTTCACATTTTGGCTCTCCCCCACGGCCGCCATGCGCCTCGGAGCCCTGCGCTCGCTCTGCAGCGCGCAACAAAGTTCTCTGTTTTGTTGCAGAGCTTTCTGGGTGTGCCCCAGGGCCCTCCTTTTGCCTTTTGGTGCTCCCAGAATCACCCTGTTTGCTCTGTCTTTGCATTGTAATATACATACATACATACATAAAATGTGTGTGTGGGGGTATACACACACACACATCCCGTTTGTTGCACCTGCAGCTCTCAATTTGTTTCCTTGTGCCCTGAATGTCCCCTTTTGCTCCCTGTGCACTCCAGGGCTCTCCCTTGAGCTTTCAGGAAGCTGCTCTCAGAAGCCGGGGGGGCCTCTGCTGCCCTGGCAGTCCCAGCTGTCCCTGATGGCCTGCAGCTCTGGGCACTGTGGCTGGGACAAGTCCCAGGTGGGGCCTGTTTGGCTGATTGCAAGGGTAGGAAGTGGATACATGCTGTGAGCTGGGTCTGCATTTGGTAGAAGTTCATGTCAGTGTTGGTCCAGGACAATGGAGCTGCTGCCACACACTGCCTGCTGGGACTAGAATGTTAGCTGCACTGCAGAGGAGGTGAGCAGGGCTGAGGGGGGGCTGGCCTACGGGTCATGCACGTGCCGCCGGTCTTAGCGGATGGGAGCGTCCTGGGTGATGGAGCAGAACTGAGGTGGATCGTGCTGGGGCAAAGTGTACTGGGGGTGGGGAGGGGCCATGTATTGGGACAGTGGGAGGCAAGGACAGGGTGGGGAAGAGCTGTGCATCAGGGTCATAGAGGGTGGGGAGGAAGGTGGTGAGCTGGGGCTGGAGGGGGAAAGATGAATGGATTGCATCAGGGCTGTGGTGGGGTTTAGTGCACATCAGATTAGTGGGGGGGGGGGGGGAGTGTCCAGGGTCAGATTGGGACTGTGTCCTGGAGGGGTAGAAGGGATCCCAGGGGAAGCACTGTGGAGGATCACATGGGCCTGGGCAGTGTGGGAGCTGACTCGGGGCTACTCGAGAGGGTGTTGGGGAGCCCCAGGCCTGTGCTGGAGATTGCAAGGCTGCAGTCTGGGCTGTGTGGTGGTTTCTGGCTCTCGAGAGCGAGGGGGGAGCAGAGAAGGGGGAGGCCAGAACAGAAGTGCCGTATGTGCAGACACCACCGAGTGCTGCAGCCCCCCCCCCGCCCCCCTCCCCCCAGCATGCCGGAAACAGGAGCGGTAGTCTTCCGGCACTGGGCTTCCGGGCGGACATGTTGTTTTGCGTGGCATGCCGGGAGCAGTAGGCTTCCGGCACCGTGCTTCCGGGAGGCCTTTTTTTTTTTTTTCCGCTTTTTTGCACGTGCGGTATGCCGGGAGCACTAGTCCACCTGAATCTGACTTCCGGTCGGCTATTTCAGTGTGCAGTGGATGCCAGGAGATCCAATCTCCCTGTCGGCCATATTGTTTTGCTCTGCATGCCGGTAAATGTAGTCTTCCGGCAGAGACTTTCCGGGGAGCCATTTTAGCCTGCCGCGCATGCCAGGATCTGTAGTCTTTCGGCACCAGGTTTCCGGAAGGGCATTTTCATATCCTGCGCATGGTAGGAGGTGTAGGCTTTCGGTACCGGGCTTTTGGGAGGCCATATTTGTCCGCAGCGCATGCTAGGAGTTGTAGTCTTGTTACTGGAATGCTGCTGTGGAAACCCTGCAAGACTGAAGGAGAAGGGAGAGAGGCTATTGTAACACAGTAATGTGAAGGACGAACAGTTGCAGCTGAATAACATCAAGGAAACAACACTTTGAACAACGCGAAGAGTTGGCAAAACAAAAACAGTAGAATAACCCAGTAATCTATAAGTTCATTAATACTTATTAACATATTAAATTACACTCCCCTAAATCAATGAGATCAGAATGACATGATAATGACATAGTAATCATGTTACCACCTTCTGAGCTTCTTGTGCTAATTAATAGGAATGTTAAAGCGCAAGCATGGAGTTAATACATGATACGATAAAACTGTAACTAATAGAAAAACATGTGTAAAGTACTCCCTGAAAAGTGTATATATAAATAAAGAACGAGGAAAGGAGAAGGTGCGCTAGCTTTGTGGATCTACCACTTAGCACCTATCTCTGCACAGAAATATAATAAACAAATATTTCAACCCTGTGTGTCTATCGGTTCCTTGCATACCAGATAACATGATTAAGGGCTCCACCCCGCTTTAGCAGCCCGCTTCTCTGCTTTGGCCTGCTCCTCTGGCCTTTTATTTTCCATCTGGTGAGCTCTGCTGGCCTTCCAGACCCCTTAGCACCCCTCTTGCGCACTTTGCATTACTCTCGCAGCCCTCCTTGTGCCTCACAGCTATCTTTTGTCCCTCCAGCAGCTTTAGCACCCCTCTACTCCCTTCAGAGTCCCTCTGCAGGCCTTTATTCTGCCCCAGAGCACTCCTTGGATCCTCTAGGCCTCTGTGTGATACTCATTTCTTCCAGCGCTGACCTCTCTTCTGGCCTTCTACACCCATTAGCACCCCTGCAGTCTCTTCAGAATCCCCCAAGAGATCTTCTTCCTGCCCTAGAGCTTTCTGGTTGCCAGTCCAGTCCCTTTAGCGGCCCGCTGCTCTGCTTTGGCCTGCTCCTTTGGCCTTTTATTTTCCATCTCCTGAGCTCTGCTGGCCCTCTAGACCCCTTAGCTCTGCTCTTGTGCACTCTGGACTATTCTTTCAGCCTTCGGTGTGCCCCAGAGCTGTCTTCTGGCCTCCCCGCCCAGGCAGTTTAGGAACTCTCTAGTCTCAGAAAGCCTCCAGCTATCTTCCTTCTTCTCCAGAGTCATCTTTGCATCTTGGAGTCCCCATAGAAATCCTGTAGCACACTCCAGAATACTCTTAGCTTTTCTTCTGCCCCAGAGGTTTGTCTTGGCACCCTGTAGACCCATTAGCCCCCCTCTTGTCCCTTTAGAATCCCCCAGGTGCCCGCCTTCTTGCCCTGCAGCCCTCAGTTGGTGCTTCAGCAGCCTACTGCCCTGGTTAAGCCGTCTATTTTCCATCTGCTGACCTCTGTTGGCCTTCTAGACTCCTTAGCATCCCTCTTGTGCTCTCTGGACTATTCTTGCAGCCTTCCTTGTACCCTACAGCTGTCTTTTCCTCCTCCAGTCTCTCTAGCACACCTCGACTCCCCTCAGAGCCCCTCTGAAGGCCTTTATTCCAACTCAGAGCACTCCTTTGGTCCTCCACAACCCTGTGTGACACTGCTGTGCTCTGGACCACTCTTTTGGCCTCTGTGGTGCCCGAGAGCCTTCTTTTGGCCCTTTAGAGCCCCAAGGACCCCTCTTGTGCTCTCTGGACACCTATTTTGGACAGGACGGGGCTCAAGAGCAGTCTTCTGCCTTTCTGGACCCTTTCTGGACCACCTAGTCTTCTCAAAACCCCTTCAGATTCCCTCCTTGTTCCTTGTCTTTTTTTTGGCCCTCTGGATGCCTTAGGGTCTCTATAGAGCACTCTGGATTATTCTTTCAGCCTTTCTTTTCCCCCAGAGCTCTCTTATGGTCCTCTACACTCGTTAGCACCTTGCAGTCCCCTCAGAATCCCCCAGGAGCCCCGTGGTTGGCAGTGCAGCCCCTTTACTAGCCCTCTCCTCTGGTTTAACAACCTCTTTTGGCCCTTTATTTTACATCTGCAGACCTCTGTTGGCCCTCTAGACCCCTTAGCATCCTTCTAGTGTACTGTGGATTACCCTTTCAGCTTTCTGTGTGCCACAGAGTTCTCCCTCACCCCACTTCAACACTTTGGAATCCTCTAGTCTCCTCAGAACTACTCTAGCTATCTTCCTTGTTCTCTAGAGTAATTCTTTTTGCCATGTAGATTGCTTAGCACTCCTAGTTTCCTCTGGATGTCTCAGCCTTCCTTGTGGTCTTGATGCGTCTTCTGGCCCTCTGGAATCCCATTAGAAAGCATGTAATTTTCTGGTAGCCCATCCAGGTTTCTTCTTTATTGCCTAGAGTCATTTGTTTGGCTATGTAGGCCCCTTTTGAACCGTTGTAGTACACTTTCGACTAGTTGCTTCCCTTCATTGTTTGCCAGAGCTGCTGTCTGGCCTTCCCCCTCCCTGGATCCTGCAGTCCCCTCAGAATCCCTCTGGAGTGCTCCTGCAGCCCTAGAGCCCTCTTAGCACTCCAGCTCCTTTAGCAGCCTACTGCTCTGCTTTAGCCTCCTCTTTCAGCCTTTTGTTTCCCACCCACAGACCTGTGTTGTCTGCCTAGACTCCCCCTTAGCACCATGCTACTCCCCTGGAAACCCTTCAAAAACTCTTCCCTTTAAAGGCCCTTTTCGTGCCCCAGAGCTGTCTTCTGGCCCTCAAAGTTGCTTAAAACCCCTCCAGTTGTTCACATGGCCTCCTGAGGCCTTTGGCCCTATATATCTCATAAAACCTCTTCTGTCCCCTTAGAATAGCTCTAGAAGTCTCTCTTGTTAGTAAATTCTTAACTTTTGGCCATCTAGTCCCATTATGAGCTGTCTGGCCTGCTCTGAACGCTTCCTGGGATGCTTACTGTGCTCCACAGATTCTCTCTGGCCCTCTAGCCACCTTAGGAACTGTCTAGTCTCCTCAGTAGCCCTCCAGCTATCTTCCTTGTGCCCCAGAGTCATTTTTTAGCCATGCAGGTCTGTTAGGACCTCTCTAGTGCATTGGAGAGTCTTTTGGCCTTCCATCCTCCCTAGAGCTGTCTTTTGGCAGTCTAGCTTCTTTAGGATTTCTGCAGTGTTCTCCAAACTGTTCCTGAGCTTTTTCTTATGCCCTAATCCTTTTTTTTTTTTTTCATTCAGCTGCCTGAGCCCCCTTTTCTCCTCTGAACCCTTTGGGTGGCCTTGGTTGCACTTTGGGGTTTTTTTTTTTTAGTTTTTCTCTAGTATCTATAAGAGATGTTTAATGTGCTCTGGATTCTTCTTCAGAGCTTTACTGTGCCACATGCATTTCTGTTGGCCCTGCAGAGCCCTTAGGAATCCCTTTATTTTAGTCTGGACTATTATTTCAGCCTTCTTTTTGTGCCCAAGTTATGTTTTGGCCTTTTCACCCTTGTAGGACTCCTCTAGTGCCTTCAGAACCTCATTCTGAAGCCTTTGTTGTGCCCTAAAGTGCTGTGTTGGTTCTGCAGCCCTGTTAGTACTTTTCTTGTTTTCTGTGAGTCCTCCACTTTGAGATACAGAGCTAGTATTCCCCTGGGGACCTACCTATCCCACCTAGCAACTGCATTTTCTTAATTACTCTAGGTACTACACAGGAAACACCCCTCTTGGGAAGTAGTCACCTTACAGAAGCAGGCTTGTTCCAAGTGTTTATTGTGGTATCTCGGTTTGCCCTATAGGAAATGGTGTCCTGCCTGAATAGCTGAATTGTATGCAGGTCTGAAACAACTGACTGTGGTATAATATTCCCTTTAAAGGTTATGTGGAATGTTGTTGTTTTCTTCCAAAGCATAAGCAGAACTGGTTTCTAGTTTTGAATGCAAAGGCTCGTGCTAGTTAGAGTAAAAAGAAGTTTAACAACATACCTCCCGGTATTATAGAAATAGTAGATGAAGTCTCAGTAGCAGAGTAGATAACTCTTTCCGTCAAAATGGTCTGTTGATCCTTTTTGTAATTTGCATTCTGAACAGAAGAGAAAGACCTGCTTCTGCCTAGCCCTATGTATTTATGGCTTCCACTGCTTTGCTCCTCCCCTTCCAAGTGCTTGTGGGTAGGGCGGTGGGCGGGCCTAGCGTTACATAAAGGCGGGCTCTCAGCCCAGGGAGATCATTCTGGCTTTGCTCTCTCATGGGAGTAATGCTCTGGAATTGCCTTAAAATAACAAATGCTGTAAATAACAGCATTTGAGGAAATAAAACTGCCTGCAGAAATTTATTGCTGCGTTTAGAATAGCAAGGGTCACGTCTTAATGTAAGAGCAATGGGACGGCTGAATGCAGAGACGCAAGTACAGCAGAAAACCGCTCGTACCCTGCATTTTTTTCTCTCCGGTCGGTGTTTCGGTATGGGGCGTTCAGCGGTGGAAAAGGACTTCCAGGTCTCCAGGTATATCTTCTGTTAAGTGTCATTATTGGGTTCTGGTGTTTCTGTGTTTATTGTGGAATGGTCCCAACTTCATCACTGGGTTCTTCCCAGATGATGAGACCTGAGAAATTATTTGCTGCTCTCTTGGACTGCAGACAAAAAGAGACAGCAGAGGTTATTAAAAAGCATTTTCTCCTTTCACAGCCTAGGTGGTGGTGTGTTGTGTAGCATCTCCAGTAATTCAGATGCGTGTGAGCTGTTGCTCTCGTCAGCTAGTCTGACAGCTTACTTGCTGGATGTTTTGCTGCTCCTCAGAAATATTGTCAGCCCTGTCAGGGAGATACTGTTTGAAATTTTTGTAGTATGTAGACTTGTAGAAGAGTGTAGACTTTATATGAAGAGAGAAGGAAGCACCCTTCCTCCCTACCACTGCAGTATGATGAGAAATGTAGTCATCTCATTGGAAACACAACCCCTGCATAAGTAAGCATATGTGCTTCAAGAGCTCAAAAATCAACCTACATATAGCTAATCAACTCCCCTCTTTTCCTACCCAAGCATTAGGGCTGAGCAGGAAGAAACCGCTGGACTTCCCTGGGCAAGCAGCAAGCAATTTGCAGCGTTGCCTTCCAGCACCTTTCTTATACTTGTGCCCCTGAACGCACTGCCGCGTACTGTTTTGTGGCTGTGCTTCTGACCCTTACTCTGGCTTTAGGGGCTGCCCGCTTTGTTTTTTTGGGTACAGTGTGGCCCTTCCAAGAAATGGCTGAGCATTTCTGGTGAGGCAGAACAGGTGATTGTACCGGTGTTTCAGTTGTTCTAGGGCTGGTCAGCACTGCCTGGCAGCATAGTAAGTTTGTTGTGTTGGTTTTCCAGGTACCGTGGACATCACCGCAGAGACGTTGCGGGAGCTGGGAATCGGCGTGGCACAGGTGAGCGGCACGCACAGCGCTTTGGCGGAGGGCGCTCTTGCGGACAAGGCCGGAGCCAGCTGTCACGGGGGTGACCGCTCGTGTTCCAATTTGGCAGGTGATGAAGGTGAATGTGGTGACCGAAGGAAGATCAGAGAGCGTGTAGCTGCTATTGCGGATGTTTCTTCAGTACAGATAGCGACCCTGAGAACTCCAAAAGCTAAGTTGAGGGGCAAAGAGTGTTGGTGTGTCTTGGCTGTGTGTGTGTGCCCGCTGACGTTCAGTGCAGTGTGGAGGGCTCTTCTGGTGAGTGCTGTGTGTGAGGCAGGTGCAGCGGAGGGTGGATGGGAGGAAGCGAGAGTGAGCCAGTCAGGGCAGCTCCAGCCTATGTCTATGTTCCTGTGTCGTCTGTGTTGTGTGTTTTAGCTCTGCTACCTTTTGTTCAGTTCTTGATGTCACTTTTGTCCTTTGTGCTCAAGGAGCATAGTCCACACTGTGCAGCAGTAGCATGGTAGGCATCCATTGTCTTTTGCCTGGCGTGACTCATCGGCGTCACGGCGACAGATTGCCTCTCATTCCGTGTGGCCAGCTAAAAGGGGCCGTCCATCTCTCCAGCTTTGCGTCGTAGCCGTTTGCAGCCAATCAGCTTTGCCATCGTCGAGGCATCATCGGCCGCTCTTTTTTTGCGTCTTTGTGGCGTCCTTTCAGGGTTTTCTTCCCTGCGTCATCGCTGCATCGGATCTTTCTCGCTGACCTTTCTCGCGTCGATCTTTCTGGCTTTGCCAGAGCTCTCGCCACCAGAAGTGGTGGCACTTGGTTCCTTTCTGGTCTTGTGCAGAGCATCAGAGCTGTGCAGTTGTGATGTTGTAGAGCTTTCTAACCCACAGCATCTTACGTGTGGGAGTAGTTCTTTTTGTGTAGGGCTTTCCTGCATGTTTGTGTCTAATGTTTCTTATCTGTCTGTTTAGTGCTGGAGCTGCCTTGCGTGTGGGTGTTAGCAACGGTAGTGTGTAGAGCGTTGCAGTGATGGACTGGAGCAGCAATCGATCGGCCTCCTTGCGCTCTGCTTTGATTTTTTGCAGATATGCAGCGGCTTTCCCAGTGGGCTGAAGAGAGATGGAAGAAGAAAGGGTTGTGCTATAAGAAGATGAGCTAGAGTTGTTTTTGGAAGGAGAGCGGTGTGGTCAACGGTTCCCTTGTTAACTTTTGCTTTGTGCTTGTAGGTGTGGAACAATGTGCAGTGAGGGTCCCTCTCACCCGGGAGGAGCGCGATGAGGCGAGCGTCAGTCCGAGAGAGGAAGCGGCACCTAGTATAGAGCCGTCATCTTGTCGGCGCCGTCCCCGTTGCCCACCGCTGTTCTGATTTTACAGGTGTGTGGCATGCCTCGGCATGGCAACCCATAGCCTGGCGGTCAGGATGGGCAAGCGGAGCAGGTAAGTGTTATAGTGAGGTATGGTTGCAGATGGGGTGTGGTTTTTGGCATCACCTCCAGGTCTAGTCTTCTCTGGTTTTGCAGGTTTTGCAGGAAGTTGTGAAGAGGAGAACGTGAGCGGCAACAAGAAGGCTGAGCAGGTGAGAGGGGGCACTTGTCAGGCTGGAGTTCCCCTGTCCGGTCGGGTAATGCCAGGCTGCTGGTCAGTAATTTATTTTTTTCTTTTCTTTTCGAGGTACTGTGTGGGCTTTTCCCAGGAATGTTTCAGTGTTTGAGATTAGGTAGAATGGGTGAGTATAATGGTGTGACAGTTCTAGAGCTAAGTCGATGCCGCCTAGCAGAAGAGTACTTTTGTTGTCTCGGTTTTTCCAGGTGCCATGGGTGTTCTCACAGCCACGATGGAGCGTAGAATCGGTGCGGTGCAGGTGAACAGAGCAATTTTAACTATTGCGGGGAGGGTGCCGTCGCAGAAGAGGCCGGAGCCGACCGGCACAGGGGTGACCGCTCGCGCTCCAGTTTGGCAAGCGACGAAGGCGAACGTGGCGACCGAAGGAAGATCGGAGAGGATGCAACCGTTATCGAGGATGACTCCTGAGGACAGACGGTGATTCGCAGTACTCCAAAAACTAAATTGAGGGGCAAAGAGTGCGTGTGGGGTGTATATGTGCACACTGACATTCAGTGTAGTGTGGAGGGTTCTTCTGGTGATTCCTGTGCGAGGCAAGTGCAGCAGAGGGTGCACGGGAGAAAGCGAGGGTGCGCTAGGCAGGGCAGCTGCAGCTTGTGTCTGTGTTGTGTGTAGCTGTGATACCTTTTTTCTCAGGTCTTGATGTCACTCTTGTTCTTTGTGCTCAAGGAGCACGGCCCATACTGTGCAGCAGTAGAGTGATAGGCATGCATTGTCTTTTGCCTGGCGCGACTCATCAACATCCTGCCAAGGGATCCTGTCTCATTCTGTGCGGCCAACTAAAAGGGGCGGTCAGTCACTCCGGCTTTGCATCCCGGTCATTTGCGGCCAATCATTTCCGCGGTCGTCATCGAGGCCTCGTCAGCTCTCGTCTTCTGGGACCGCTCTTGTTTTGCATCTTACTGGCACCCTTTCAGGGTTCTCTTCCCTGTACAGCCACAGCTCGGGGTCTTCCGTGGCTGGCTGCTTTGGCATCAACTCTCCTGCCTTTGTTGGCACCTTTGCATCATGGACGCTGGTATTTGACTCTCTTGTGGACTTGTCCAGGGCATCAGAGCTGCACAGCTGTGGCATTGTAGGACTTTCTGGCTAGCAAAGTCGTGTGTGTGTGTGTGTGTTTCTTTTTGTGTAGGACTCTGCTTTGTGTTTGTGTCTGTCTGTTTGGGGCTGGAGCTGCCTTGCCTGTGGGTGTTAGGAATGGTAGGATGTAGAGTGTGGCAGGGATGGCTCAGAACATTGATCTGCCAGCCCGTGCGCTTCCCTTTATGCTGTTTTGCAGATGTGCTGCAGCAGCCCAAGTGCCCAAGGGAGACGAAGGAAGCGAGAGGCATCTCCACTCTTAGGTTCAGGTGCAGAGCAGCATTCCCAGTGGGCTGAAGGGAGACGGAGGAAGAAAGGGGCATGGTCTTAGAAGGTGATCTAGGGGTTTTTTGTTGGAAACGGGGTGGTGTTGTGCTACGGTTCCTGGATCAATTCTTGCTTTGTACTTGTAGATGAGGAGCAATGCGGAGGCCAGATTACTCACACCCAGGCAGAATACGGCAAGGTGAGCGTCGTTCCCAGAGATGAAGCGGAGGCTATATAGGGCTGTTGTCCTGTCGGCGCCGTCCGTGTTGCACACCGCCGTTCTCGTTTTACAGACAGGCCTCGGCACTGTGACCATAGCCTGGCGGTCAGCAGGGGTTATAGGAGCGGGTAAAGGTGTGGGAGCAAATGCTTGATGCAGGTGGTCTGTGCACACATCACCTCAGTGCATGATTGCTCTGTGCTTGAAGGTTTTGCAGAAAGCTGTGGAGAGAAGCTGAGTGCTGGCAAGAGCCTGAGCAGGTGAGAGCATATCTTGTTTGTGTCAGAATGTTATTGTGTGGTGGGCGGTGTTGGGCTGCCCCTCGATGATGTCTCTTGCTCTGCTTTTTTGCAGGTACCGTGCAGGCCTTTCCGAGGCACGCCTGCGGATCGCAGGGAAGCAGCTCGGTGTCTGGCATCACGGGGCTGGCGAGCGCTGTCTGGGTGAGGAGCAATTTTGTTTTTTTGTTTCTTCCAGATGCTGCGGGTGGCCCATCCAGCCGCAGTGTTGGAGTTTGGAAGTGTCGTAGTGAAGGTGAGCAGAGCATCTGTGGTGCTTTGGGGGAGGGTATTGTTGGGGATGAGGTTGGAGCTGACTGGCACAGGGGTGACAGCTTGTGCTGTGGTTTGGCAGGTGCTGGAGGCAAACGCGGTGATCGAAGGAAGACCGGAGAGGATGTGGCTGCCGTTGCGGGTGCCTCCTGAGGACAGATGGTGACCCGCAGGCTCTGCACTCTAAAAAGTAAGCTGAAGGGCAAAGGGTGTTGGGGTGTGTTGGCTCAGTGTGTGTGTGTGCGTGTGCACATGTGCTGACATTCATTGTAGTGTGGAGGGCTCCTCAGGAGGAGTGCTGTGTGTGAGGTAGAGATGGTGGGGTGTGTGTGGCAGAAAGTGAGGGGGTGCTAGGCAGGGCACCTCCAGGGTGTAGTCTGTGTTCGGGTGTAGTCTGTGTTCTTGTGTAGTCTTTGTGTTGTGGCTGTGTTCTGTTTTGCTGAGGTCCTGATGTCGCTCTTGTTCTTTGTGCTCAGGGAGCACAGCCCACATTGTGCAGCAGTAGCGTGGCAGGCATCTGTTGTCCTTTGCCTGGCACGAGTCATCGGCATTGTGCCAAGGGAATCTCGTCTCATTCCGTGCGGCCTACTAAAAGGGGCGGTCCGTCGCTCCGGCTTCGCGTCACGGCCGATTGGGCCACGGTCGCGGCCTCGCCGGCCGCTCCTCTTCTGAGGCCGCTCTTGTTCCGCATCTTTGCGGCGCCCTTTCAGGGTTCTCTTCCCTGCATTGTCACGGGCTCGGGTCTTTCTTGCGAGCCTCCTCTTCCTCGGCGTTCCTGGCTTTGCCGGCTCCTTTCCATCGCGAGCGGTGGCCTTTCCCCCTCTTTTCTGGACTCGTCCAGAGCATCTGAGCTGCACAACTGTAGTGTCATAGGTCTTACCGGCCGGCAACATTGTCTTCGCTGCCCTTTATCTATGCTAGGGTGTGTGTTTGTGTCTGTATGTATGTCTGTGTCTTTGTTTGGAGCTGCCTTGCCTGTGGATGTAGTTATGGTAGTGGGTAGAATATAGTAATGCAGCTATCCTAGTTATTGGGGGGGGGGTTAATAAGAGGTAGAGGTATTTATTTATTTATTATTAGTTAGAATTTCCAGTTTGGGGGGCTTTGTGGTCATTCCAATGCAGTGTTATGTTTAAGAAGAATAGTAGCAGATAGTTATGTTAGCTAAGGGGATGGATGGCTGTAGTGAGTGTGAATGGGCAGTTGTTTGGTAGTTGGATGGGTCTAATGATGTATGCTTTTCTTTTTGCCTCTAGGTTGTAGTTAGCATTCTGAATTATTATTATTTTAAAAAAAAAAAAAAAAAACGGCGGATTTTTTTTTTCCCCCAGCTGGGTTTTTTTTCCCCTGGTCCCGGCCACTCTGCGAGGCAACTATTGTTGCCCATGTTGATGCGGAGCTTTGCCTTGGGACTGGGGTTTTCTAGGATTTTTTTTTTCCTTCTTGGTAACCCTGTTACTGAGAGCTACCTAAAATAGGAGGGGATCGCCTATTACTGCAGGAAGGTAGTGTATGTGCCGGGTGACGCGAGTAGTAGCTGTGAGATTATAGAGATGGATGGCAAGGAGTATGTGGAGCCGCTCTAGAATGTGGAGTTGCTTGTTGAGGTTTTTCTATTGTGATGATTGAAGGCCAAGATACCTTGTTGCGATAAAGAGATTGTTGACTGGCTTTGAGTAATAAAGACAAAGACGGTTGTGTGTGTCTCTATTTCAAATAAAGACAGTTTTGTTTGTATGTGTCCTCTTAACTAAATTACATTCATCCCCTTGGCTTTCAGCCAGACTGAAATGGTCCTTTTTTAGAAGGAAGTCATAGATTGCTGCTTGCTAGGCTATAACTGCTGTTTCTTTTGCTCCATTTATTCTTTCATCTTTGCTTTGTTTCTCTACTCTGTGCACTTTAAATCTGTCTGTACTTTTGTTTACCTCTTTGCTCTTTTTTTTTTTTTTTTTTTTTTTTTTTTGCTTTATTCAGTATTCTGTCGGCTGGGTTGTACGCTTTGCTCTGTCATCTCTGTTCTTTGCTCTGTAGTGTTTGCTTTCTGCTTTATTCTCTCTCTCTAGGCTGTCTTCTTTATTGCTAGACTACTGCTTGGGAGTCAGCTTTCTTCTCCCTGTAGTTATCTGTTTTAATTTGCATATGTCATGCCTTCCCTAGCAGAAGGAGGATACTAGCTCAGAGCAAATAATATTTTTTTTAAATTATGATACTTCTTTTTAAATAAACTAATTTTTAAAAATTAATTATTATTTGCTCCAAGCTAGTATCCTCCCTCTGCTAGGGAAGGAATGACATATGCAAATAAATAAATAAAATAAATTAATTAATTTATTTCCCCCCCCACCCCTTTTTATTTCCCTTCTGCCCCACTCCCCTCCTCCCTCTCTCTCATTTTGCATTCACACAGCATCCAGCAACCCTATACAGCACAGTCAAGCACCCCAACCACCCAGCAGCAGCAGCAGAAATCACAGCACAGAGCATGCAGCTCAGCCAACCAGCGCAGAGGAGGAGGCAACCAGGCACCACAGCTCACAGCACAGGGACACAGCAAGGAACCACACACCACAGCCAGCAACATTAGCACAGCCAGCAGCAAGACACCACAAGGACAGCCACAGCACCAGGGGTTAGGGGTCAGGTCACAGCTAGGGGCTAGGCCTAGGGGCCAGGGGTTACAGCCAGGGTCAGGCTTAGCAGTCACAGTTAGGGGTCAGGGTTGGGGGTTAGGGGCTAGGGGTCAGGTTCAAGACTTAGGGTCAGGGAGTCAGGCTCAAGGGGTCAGAGGTCACGGTCCAGGCTAGGGGCTAAGGGCTATGGTTAAGGGGTCAAAGGTCAGGGTTCACATGCTCATAGGTCAGACGTCAAAGGTCAGGGGGTCAAGGGTCAGAGGTCAGGGTTCACAGGGTCAGGGGGTCAAAGGTCAGGGATCAGAGGTCAAGGATCAGGGGGTCAGGGGTCAAAGGTCAGGGGTCGAGGGTCAAGGGTCGGAAGTCAGGGGTCAAGGGTCAGAGGTCAAAGGTCAGAGGTCAGAGGTCAAGGGTTAGAGGACAGGGGTCAAGGGTCAGAGGTCAGAGTCAAAGGTCAGGGGACAAGGGTCAGAGGTCGAAGGTCGGGGGTCAAAGGGCATGGGTCGATAGAGGTCAAAGGTCAGGGGTCGAAGGTCGGGGGTCAGAGGTAGAAGGTCAGGGGTCAAGGGTTAGAAGGCATGGGTCGAGGGTCAGAGGTCAGGGGTCAAAGGTCAGGGGTCAATGGTCAGGGGTCAAGGGTCAGGGGTCAAGGGTCAGAGGTTGAAGGTTGGGGTCAGGGGTCAAGGGTCAGAGGTCGAAGGTCGGGGGTCAAGGGTCAGAGGTTGAAGGTCGAGGGTCGGGGTCAAGGGTCGGAAGTCAGGGGTCGAGGGTCAGAGGTCGAAGGTCAGGGGTCGAGGATCAGAGGTCGAAGGTCGGGGGTCAAGGGTCAGGGGTCAGAGGTCGAAGGTCGGGGGTCAAAGTTTAGGGGTCAGGGGGTCAAAGGTCTGGGGTGGAGGGTCAAGGGTCGGGGGTCAAGGGTTGGAAGTCAGGGGTCGAGGGTCAGAGGTCGAAGGTCAGGGGTCGAGGGTCAGAGATCGGGGGTCAGGGGTCGGAAGTCAGGGATCGAGGGTCAGAGGTCGAAGGTCAGGGGTCAAGGGTCAGAGGTCGGAGGTCAGGGGTCAGAGGTCGAAGGTCGGGGGTCAAATGTTTGGGGTCAGGGGGTCAAAGGTCCGGGGTCGAGGGTCAAGGGTCGGAGGTCGGGGGTCAAGGGTCAGGGGTCAGAGGTCGAAGGTCGGGGGTCAAAGTTTAGGGGTCAGGGGGTCAAAGGTCTGGGGTGGAGGGTCAAGGGTCGGGGGTCAAGGGTTGGAAGTCAGGGGTCGAGGGTCAGAGGTCGAAGGTCAGGGGTCGAGGGTCAGAGATCGGGGGTCAGGGGTCGGAAGTCAGGGATCGAGGGTCAGAGGTCGAAGGTCAGGGGTCGAGGATCAGAGGTCGAAGGTCGGGGGTCAAGGGTCAGGGGTCAGAGGTCGAAGGTCGGGGGTCAAAGTTTAGGGGTCAGGGGGTCAAAGGTCTGGGGTGGAGGGTCAAGGGTCGGGGGTCAAGGGTTGGAAGTCAGGGGTCGAGGGTCAGAGGTCGAAGGTCAGGGGTCGAGGGTCAGAGATCGGGGGTCAGGGGTCGGAAGTCAGGGATCGAGGGTCAGAGGTCGAAGGTCAGGGGTCAAGGGTCAGAGGTCGGAGGTCAGGGGTCAGAGGTCGAAGGTCGGGGGTCAAAGGTTTGGGGTCAGGGGGTCAAAGGTCCGGGGTCGAGGGTCAGAGGTCGAAGGTCGGGGGTCAAGGGTCAGGGGTCAGAGGTCGAAGGTCGGGGGTCAAAGTTTAGGGGTCAGGGGGTCAAAGGTCTGGGGTGGAGGGTCAAGGGTCGGGGGTCAAGGGTTGGAAGTCAGGGGTCGAGGGTCAGAGGTCGAAGGTCAGGGGTCGAGGGTCAGAGATCGGGGGTCAGGGGTCGGAAGTCAGGGATCGAGGGTCAGAGGTCGAAGGTCAGGGGTCAAGGGTCAGAGGTCGGAGGTCAGGGGTCAGAGGTCGAAGGTCGGGGGTCAAAGGTTTGGGGTCAGGGGGTCAAAGGTCCGGGGTCGAGGGTCAAGGGTCGGAGGTCAGAGGTCGAAGGTCAGGGGTCAGAGGTCAGGGGTCAAGGGTTAGAGGTCAGGGTCGAAGGTCAGGAGACAAGGGTCAGAGATCGAGGGTCGGGGTCAAGGGTCAGAGGTTGAAGGTCGAAGGTCAGGGGTCAAGGATCGGAAGTCAGGGGTCAAGGGTCAGAGGTCGAAGGTCGGGGGTCAAAGGGCATGGGTCGATAGTCAGAGGTCAAAGGTCAGGGGTCGAAGGTCGGGTGTCAGAGGTCGAAGGTCAGGGCTCAAGGAGTAGAAGGCATGGGTCGAGGGTCAGAGGTCAGGGGTCGAGGGTCAGAGGTCGAAGGTCAGGGGTCAAGGGTCAGAGGTTGAAGGTCGGGGGTCAGGGTCAAAGGTCAGGGGTCGGGGTCAAGGGTCGGAAGTCAGGGGTCGATGGTCAGAGGTCGAAGGTCAGGGGTCAAGGGTCAGAGGTCGAAGGTCAGGGGTCAAGGGTCGAAGGTCGGGGGTCAGGGGGTCAAAGGTCAGGGGTCGAGGGTCGGGGGTCAAATGTTAGGGGTCAGGGGTCAAAGGTCTGGGGTCAAGGGTCGGGGGATCAAAGGTCAGGGTCGGGGAGTCAGAGGTCAAGGGTCAGGGGTCAAAGGTAAGAGGTTGGTTGGGTTAGGGTTAGAGGGTTAGGGTTAGGAGTTAGGGTTAGGGTTAAGGGTTAGGGTTTAGGGTTAGGGTTAGGGTTAGGGTTAGGGTTGGGGTTAGGGTTGGGGTTAGGGTTAGGATTGAGAGAACGAGAAAGGCAGTGTGTGCCATTGTTATGAATGTGGATAGAGGGTGCCCAAAGAAGGTGTTGGCAGCCAAGAGAGCTGAGCTGTAAAAGGGGACATCTTGAAGAGAAGTGGCTACAGGTAGCGAACCAGCTATTTGGTCATCACCTATGAGGCAAGCATGTGAGCGTAAGAGGAATCTGGGAGCTGAATCGAAAAGGTGATAGGTCGGAAACAGAGACAGGCACATCAAGTGCTTTCCTTCTTCCGTGTAGTGAAAGACCGAGGGAATTGTTGGTTAAGCGGGTGCGTGCGAAGGTTTGAGAAAGGGTACAGGACAGTAACGATAGTACTGAAGCAGGATAAAAACAAGGCTTCATGGAAGATGGCGTAGGTAAGCATTAGGTGATGTGCCTGTCTGTCTAATAACCTAGCCCTAATTGCTGTACGGAATGTTTCCAAACAGTTTACCCTGTAACGTATGATGTAAAGTGCTGTATTGAGACCTTTCCTTTAAGAAAGGAGGGGAGAGGAGAAGAAAAAAAAAAAGTATAAAAAGGGGGAAGAACACGGGAAAGAGAAAAAAAGAACATGCGTAAATGCTTTCGTTGCCTTTCATTGAGAGTAAAATGCCAGCTTCTCTCTTTGTTACAGAGCTAGAACCAACGATAGTAAATGCTGACGGAGAGGAAAGCTGGACAAGCGGTCTTTTTGTGATTAATACCTAAGGGACGAAGTGAATGAAACGAGGAAGCAAAAATGCAGTAGACCCCTGATATCCCCAGCAACTGCTGCAGAAGGAGGTGTTCTGCCACGGGCAAGTAAGGTGACTGTTGGTAACGACTGTTTGTTATTTCGGCCTCCCAGAGGCAGTACTGAAGGCTAAGCAACCCTTTCCTGCCCTGTGGATATCGTTAACTGCATCCACCTTAGTTTTGCTTTGGCTGTTTGTGTTTTGTCTTGTTATCCTACGTGTGCAGATAGAAAGGGAAGGATACAATACTTACACTTTCAGACGAATTGCCACGGCTGAAGTTGAAGAGACCAGAAAAACGTAAGCAAGCTGAGGTGCGAAAACCACGTGGAACCAGCCAAGAGCCGTCTCCGTCTCCCACAAACAAAAGCCCGTCCTTCCTGACTAGGAAGGCTCACTGTTAGTAGCGATCGAAATAATAGATCACAGACGTATAACGAAGGTCTGTCCGCCTTACAGCAAGTATGCTACGTACGTGTGTTTCTGTGTGTGTGACTTCACATGTTTGTGAAAGATCCTAATTTAAAAGCTATGAGACTGCAAATTATTATCTTAGGGGAATGATACTGAAGTGGCCAAAGTTTCTGAAGAAGGAGAGGGAGAAAGAGAGAGAGAGGGAGAAAGTGCACAAACTGTAAAATTAAGAGATGGTTTTCAGAGATGGTTTTACCTGCCGCCTCGGGGGCTGCGGCGGGAGCTGACCCTTCCCCAACGGACGGACGGACGGTCGGACAGACGGACGCTGGCGTGGCGATGACTCTTCAGGTGTCACGGGGTAAGGGGAAGCGTGCCGGCACCGAGCTCCATGGCAGGCTCGCTCCCAGGTGGTGTTTCTGCCCAGTAAAACAATAAACAGCCGCTTTATTCTTTGCGGTCGTGTCTGTGGTTCCGGACGCCCCCCTGCCTGAAGATGACGCCCAGGGGAGAAGGTTACACGTTGTGCGCCCGGGGCCGGGAGCTGGTGGCCGAGCCCCTTGCACTTTGGAGTGCCTGCAGTTCCCAGGGGACTCGGTGCTGTTCCCGGGGCTGTGGGGAGTTGCCCTTGCGTGGCCTGGACCCTCGGGACTCTTGGGGGTGGTTCCCATCGTCGTGGGGGCAGCCGGGGCCCCCCCTCCAGGGCCGTGTGAGGGCACCGGCCTGCTCCCTGGCCTGTCTGGGGCCGTGGCCCGCGTGCCCGGAGCTGGGAGAGCTGCGGGCGTCCGTGGGGCCGCGGAGAGCCTGCAGGCGCCGGTGCAGTCACAGAATCACAGAATGGGTAAGGTTGGAAGGGAATTCTGGGGATCGCCTAGTCCAACCTCCCTGCTCAAGCAGGGTCACCTAGAGCACGTTAGACAGGATCGCACCCAGGTGGGTTTTGAATAGCTCCGGAGAAGGAGACTCCGTCACTTCTCTGGGCAACCCGTTCCAGTGCTCCGTCACTCTCACGGGAAAGAAATCCTTCCTCGCATTCAGGCGCAACTTCCTGTGGTTCGGCTTGTGCCCGTTGCCTCTAGTCCTTTCGCGTGGGAGAACTGGAAAGAGTTTAGCCCCATCCCCTTGCCACCCTGCCTTCAGATACTGATAGATTTTGATAAGATCCTCCCTCAGTCTTCCCCAGGCTAAGAGCCTCTTGTCGAGGCTAAGTCAGCCGCGCTGAGCCCTGCGACGTGCCTTACGGCCCCTTCGGTGTGCCCCGAGGCCCTTTGTCTGTGTTTTGGTTTGCCCCGGAGTCCTGCGTTTGCCCTCTGATGCCCTCAGGAGCCTTCAGTTCACATTTTGGCTCGACCCCACGGCCGCCGTGCACCTAGGAGCCCTGCGCTCGCTCTGCAGCGCGCGACAAAGTTCTCTGTTTTGTCGCAGAGCTTTCTGGGTGTGCCCCAGGGCCCTCCTTTTGCCTTTTGGTGCTCCCAGAATCACCCTGTTTGCTCTCTCTTTGCATTGTAATATACATACATACATACATAAAATGTTTGTGTGTGTGTATACACACACACACATCCCGTTTGTTGCACCTGCAGCTCTCAATTTGTTTCCTTGTGCCCTGAATGTCCCCTTTTGCTCCCTGTGCACTCCAGGGCTCTCCCTTGAGCTTTCAGGAAGCTGCTCTCAGAAGCCGGGGGGGCCTCTGCTGCCCTGGCAGTCCCAGCTGTCCCTGATGGCCTGCAGCTCTGGGCACTGTGGCTGGGACAAGACCCAGGTGGGGCCTGTTTGGCTGATTGCAAGGGCAGGAAGTGGGTACATGCTGTGAGCTGGGTCTGCATTTGGAAGTTCATGTCAGTGTTGGTCCAGGACAATGGAGCTGCTGCCACACACTGCCTGTTGGGACTAGAATGTTGGCTGCACTGCAGAGGAGGTGAGCAGGGCTGAGGGGGGGCTGGCCTATGGGTCATGCACGTGCTGCCGGTCTTAGTGGATGGGAGCGTCCTGCACGATGGAGCAGAACTGAGGCGGACCGTGCTGGGGCAAAGTGTACTGGGGGTGGGGGGGCCCATGTATTGGCACAGTGGGAGGCAAGGACAGGGTGGGGAAGAGCTGTGCATCAGGGTCATAGAGGGTGGGAAGGAAGGTGATGAGCTGGGGCTGGAGAGAGAAAGATGAATGGATTGCATCAGGGCTGTGGTGGGGTTTAGTGCACATCAGATTAGTGAGGGGGGGCCCAGGGTCAGATTGGGACTGTCCTGGAGGGGTAGACAGGATCCCAGGGGAAGCACTGGTGAGGATCACATGGGCCTGGGCAGTGTGGGAGCTGACTCGGGGCTACTCGAGAGGGTGTTGGGGAGCCCCAGGCCCGTGCTGGAGATTGCAAGGCTGCAGTCTGGGCTGTGTGGTGGTTTCCGGCCCTCGAGAGCGAGGGGGGAGCAGAGAAGGGGCAGGCCAGAACAGAAGTGCCGTAGGTTCAGACACCACCGAGCGCTGCAGCCCCCCCCACCCCCAGCATGCCGGAAACAGGAGCGGTAGTCTTCCGGCACTGGGCTTCCGGGCGGACATGTTGTTTTGCGCGGCATGCCGGGAGCAGTAGGCTTCCGGCACCGGGCTTCCGGGAGGCTTTTTTTTTTTTTTTTTCCTTTTTTGCGCGTGCGGTATGCCGGGAGGACTAGTCCACCTGAATCTGACTTCCGGTCGGCCATTTCAGTGTGCAGCGGATGCCGGGAGAGCTAAGCTTCCTGTCGGCCATATTGTTTTGCTCTGCATGCCGGTAGATGTAGTCTTCCGGCAGAGACTTTCCGGGGAGCCATTTTAGCCTGCCGCGCATGCCAGGATCTGTAGTCTTTCGGCACCAGGTTTCCGGAAGGGTATTTTCATATCCTGCGCATGGTAGGAGGTGTAGTCTTTCGGTACCGGGCTTTGGGAGGCCATTTTTGTCTGCAGCGCATGCTAGGAGTTGTAGTCTTGTTACTGGAATGCTGCTGTGGAAACCCTGCAAGACTGAAGGACAAGGGAGAGAGGCTATTGTAACACAGTAATGTGAAGGATGACCAGTTGCAGCTGAATAACATCAAGGAAACAACACTTTGAACAACGCGAAGAGTTGGCAAAACAAAAACAGTAGAATAACCCAGTAATCTATAAGTTCATTAATACTTATTAACGTATTAAATTACACTCCCCTAAATCAATGAGATCAGAATGACATGATAATGACATAGTAATCATGTTACCACCTTCTGAGCTTCTTGTGCTAATTAATAGGAATGTTAAAGTGCAAGCATGGAGTTAATACATGATATGATAAAAACTGTAACTAATAGAAAAACATGTGTAAAGTACTCCCTGAAAAGTGTATATATAAATAAAGAACGAGGAAAGGAGAAGGTGTGCTAGCTTCGTGGATCTACCACTTAGCACCTATCTCTGCACAGAAATATAATAAACAAATATTTCAACCCTGTGTGTCTATTGGTTCCTTGCATACCAGATAACATGATTAAGGGCTCCAGCCCGCTTTAGCAGCCCGCTTCTCTGCTTTGCCCTGCTCCTTTGGCCTTTTATTTTCTATCTGGTGAGCTCTGCTGGCCTTCCAGACCCCTTAGCACCCCTCTTGCGCACTTTGCATTACTCTCGCAGCCCTCCTTGTGCCTCACAGCTATCTTTTGTCCCTCCAGCAGCTTTAGCACCCCTCTACTCCCTTCAGAGTCCCTCTGCAGGCCTTTATTCTGCCCCAGAGCACCCCTTGGATCCTCTAGACCTCTGTGTGACACTCCTTTCTTCCGGTGCTGACCTCTCTTCTGGCCCTCTACACCCATTAGCACCCCTGCAGTCGCTTCAGAATCCCCCAAGAGATCTTCTTCCTGCCCTAGAGCTTTCTGGTTGCCAGTCCAGTCCCTTTAACAGCCCGCTGCTCTGCTTTGGCCTGCTCCTTTGGCCTTTTATTTTCCATCTCCTGAGCTCTGCTGGCCCTCTAGACCCCTTAGCTCCGCTCTCGTCCACCTGGACTATCTTTTCAGCCTTTGGCGTGCCCCAGAGCTGTCTTCTGGCCTCCCCGCCCAGGCAGTTTAGGAACTCTCTAGTCTCAGAAAGCCTCCAGCTATCTTCCTTCTTCTCCAGAGTCATCTTTGCATATTGGAGTCCCCATAGAAATCCTGTAGCACACTCCAGAATACTCTTTTAGCTTTTCTTCTGCCCCAGAGGTTTGTCTTGGCACCCTGTAGACCCATTAGCCCACCTCTTGTCCCTTTAGAATCCCTCAGGTGCCCTCCTCCTTGCCCTGCAGCCCTCAGTTGGTGCTCCAGCAGCCTTTAGCAGCCTACTGCCCCGGTTAAGCCTTCTATTTTCCATCTGCTGACCTCTGTGGCCTTCTAGGCCCCTTAGCATCCCTCTCGTGCTCTCTGGATTATTCTTGCAGCCTTCCTTGTACCCCACAGCTGTCTTTTCCTCCGCCAGCCTCTCTAGCACACCTTGACTCCCCTCAGAGCCCCTCTGAAGGCCTTTATTCCAACCCAGAGCACTCATTTGGTCCTCCAGAACCCTGTGTGACGCTGCTCTACTCCGGACCGCTCTTTTGGCCTCTGTGGTGCCCCAGAGTCTTCTCTTGGCCCTCTAGAGCCCCAAGGACCCCTCTTGTGCTCTCTGGACACCTCTTTTGGACAGAATGGGGCTCAAGAGCAGTCTTCTGCCTTTCTGGGCCCTTTCAGGACCACCTAGTCTTCTCAAAACACCTTCAGATTCCCTCCTTGTTCCTGAAAGTCTCTGTTTTGCCCCTCTGGATGGCTTAGGATCTCTATAGTGCACTCTGGACTATTCTTTCAACCTTTCTTCTGCCCTAGAGCTCTCTTCTGGTCCTTTACACCCATTAGCACCTTGCAGTCCCCTCAGAATCCCCTTGGAGCCCTCTGGTTGCCAGCGCAGCCCCTTTAGTAGCCCTCTCCTCTGGTTTAGTGACCTCTTTTGGCATTTTACACCTGCAGACCTCTGTTGGCCCTCTAGACCCCTTAGCATCCTTCTAGTGTACTCTGGATTACCCTTTCAGCTTTCTGTGTGCCCCAGAGTTCTCCCCCACCCCAACGCTTTGGAACTCTCTAGTCTCCTCAGAACTCCTCTAGCTATCTTCCCTGTTCCCTAGAGTAATTCTTTTTGCCATGTAGATTGCTTAGCACTCCTAGTTTCCTCTGGATGTCTCAGCCTTCCTTGTGGTCTTGATGCGTCTTCTGGCCCTCTGGAATCCCATTAGAAAGCATGTAATTTTCTGGTAGCCCATCCAGGTTTCTTCTTTATTGCCTAGAGTCATTTGTTTGGCTATGTAGGCCCCTTTTGAACTGCTGTAGTACACTTTAGACTAGTTGCTTCCCTTCATTGTTTGCCAGAGCTGCTGTCTGGCCCTCCCCCTCCCCGGATCCTGCAGTCCCCTCAGAATCCATCTTGAGTGCTCCTGCTGTCCTAGAGCCCTCTTAGCACTCCAGCTCTTTTAGCAGCCTACCGCTCTGCTTTGGCCTCCTGTTTCGGCCTTTTGTTTCCTGCCCGCAGACCTGCGTTGACTGTGTAGGCTCCTCCTTAGCACCATGCTACTCCCCTGGAAACCCTTCAAAAACTCTTCCCTTTAAAGGCCCTTTTCATGCCCCAGAGCTGTCTTCTGGCCCTCAAAGTTGCTTAAAACCCCTCTAGTTGTTCACATGGCCTCCTGAGGCCTTTGGCCCTATACATCTCATAGAACCTCTCCTGTCCCCTTAGAATACCTCTAGAAGTCTCTCTTGTTAGCAAGTTCTTAATTTTTGGCCATCTAGTCCCCTTACGAGCTGTCTGGCCTGCTCTGAACGCTTCCTGGGATGCTTACTGTGCTCCACAGATTCTCTCTGGCCCTCTAGCCACGTTAGGAACTGTCTAGTCTCCTCAGTAGCCCTCCAGCTATCTTCCTTGTGCCCCAGAGTCATTTTTTAGCCATGCAGGTCTGTTAGGAGCTCTCTAGTGCACTGTGGAGTCTTTTGGCCTTCCATCCTCCCTAGAGCTGTCTTTTGGCAGTCTAGCTTCTTTAGGATTTCTGCAGTGTTCTCCAAACTGTTCCTGAGCTTTTTCTTATGCCCTAATCCTTTTTTTTTTTTTTCATTCAGCTGCCTGAGCCCCCTTTTCTCCTCTGAACCCTTTGGGTGGCCTTGGTTGGACTTTTTGGGGTTTTTTTTAAGTTGTTCTCTAGTATCTATAAGAGACGTTTAATGTGCTCTGGATTCTTCTTCAGAGCTTTACTGTGCCATGTGCACCTCTGTAGGTCCTGCAGAGCCCTTAGGAATCCCTTTATTTTAGTCTGGACTATTATTTCAGCCTTCTTTTTGTGCCCAAGTTATGTTTTGGCCTTTTCACCCTTGTAGGACTCCTCTAGTCCCTTCAGAACCTCTTTCTGAAGCCTTTGTTGTGCCCCAAAGTGCTGTGTTGGTTCTGCAGCCCTGTTAGTACCTTTCTTGTCTTCTGTGAGTCCTCCACTTTGAGATACAGAGCTAGTATTCCCCTGGGGACCTACCTATCCCACCTAGCAACTGCATTTTCTTAATTACTCTAGGTACTACACAGGAAACACCCCTCTTGGGAAGTAGTCACCTTACAGAAGCAGGCTTGTTCCAAGAGTTTATTTTGGTATCTCAGTTTGCCCTATGGGAAATGTTGTCTTGCCCAAACAGCTGAATTGTATGCAGGTCTAAACCAATCGACTATGGTATAATATTCCCTTTAAAGGTTACGTGGAATGTTGTCGTTTTCTTCCAAAGCATAAGCAGAAACAGTTTCTAGTTTCGAATGCAAAGGCTCATGCTAGTTAGAGTAAAAAGAAGTTTAACAACATACCTCCTGGTATTATAGAAATAGTAGATGAAGTCTCAGTAGCAGAGTAGATAACTCTTTCCGTCAAAATGGTCTGCTGATCCTTTCCATAGTTTGCATTCTGAGCAGACGAGAAAGACCTGCTCCTGCCCAGCCCTATGTATTTATGGCTTCCACTGCTTTGCTCCGCCCCTTCCAAGTGCTTGTGGGTAGGGCGGTGGGCGGGCCTAGCGTTACATAAAGGCGGGCTCTCAGCCCAGGGAGATCATTCTGGCTTTGCTCTCTCATGGGAGTAATGCTCTGGAATTGCCTTAAAATAACAAATGCTGTAAATAACAGCATTTGAGGAAATAAAACCGCCTGCAAAATTTATCGCTGCATTTAGAATAGCAAGGGTCACGCCTTAACATAAGAGCGACGGGACGGCCGAACACAGAGACGCAAGTACGACAGAAAACCGCTCGTACCCTGCATTTTTTTCTCTCCGGTCGGTGTTTCGGTATGGGGCGTTCAGCGGTGGAAAAGGACTTCCGGGTCTCCAGGTATATCTTCTGTTAAGTGTCATTATTGGGTTCTGGCGTTTCTGTGTTTATTGTGGAAGGGTCCTGACTTCATCACTGGGTTCTTCCCAGATGATGAGACCTGAGAAATTATTTGCTCCTCTTTTGGACTGCGAACAAAAGGAGACAGCAGCGGTTCTCAAAAGACATTTTCACCTTCTTTCACAGCCTAGGTGGTGGTGTGTTGTGTAGCATCTCCAGTAATTCAGATGCGTGTGAGCTGTTGCTCTCGTCAGCTAGTCTGACGGCTTACTTGCTGGATGTTGTGCTGCTCCTCAGAAATATTGTCAGCCCTGTCAGGGAGATACTGTTTGAAATTTTTGTAGTATGTAGACTTGTAGAAGAGTGTAGACTTTATATGAAGAGAGAAGGAAGCACCCTTCCTCCCTACCACTGCAGTATGATGAGAAATGTAGTCGTGTCATTAGAAACACAACCCCCGCATAAGTAAGCATATGTGCTTCAAGAGCTCAAAAATCAACCTACATATAGCTAATCAACTCCCCTCTTTTCCTACCCAAGCATTAGGGCCGAGCAGGAAGAAACCGCTGGACTTCCCTGGGCGAGCAGCAAGCAATTTGCAGCGTTGCCTTCCAGCGCCTTTCTTGTATTTGTGCCCCCGAACGCGCTGCCGCGTACTGTTTCGCAGCTGTGCTTCTGACCCTTACTCTGTTTTTTCAGGTACCGTGCGGCCCTTCCAAGAAACGGCTGAGCATTTCCGGTGAGGCAGAACAGGTGATGGTACCGGTGTTTCAGTTGTTCCAGGGCTGGTCAGCACTGCCTGGCAGCACAGTAAGTTTGTTGCGTTGGTTTTCCAGGTACCGTGGACGTCACCACAGAGAAGTTGCGGGAGCTCGGAATCGGCATGGCACGGGCGAGCGGCGCACGCACGGCACTTGGGCGGAGGAAGCTCTCGCGGACGAGGCCGGAGCCGGCCGGCACGGGGGCGACCGCTCGTGTTCCGATTTGGTAGGCGATGAAGGTGAATGTGGTGACCGAAGGAAGATCAGAGAGCGTGTAGCTGCCATTGCGGATGTTTCTTCAGTACAGATAGCGACCCTGAGAACTCCAAAAGCTAAGATGAAGGGCGAAGAGCGTTGGGGTGTCTTGGCTGCGTGTGTATGCCCGCTGACGTTCAGTGCAGCGCGGAGGGCGCTTCTGGTGCGTGCCGTGTGTGAGGCAGGCGTGGCAGAAGGTGGATGGGAGGAAGCGAGAGCAAGCTAGGCGGGGCAGCTCCAGCCTATGTCTATGTTCCTGTGTCGTCTGTGTTGTGTGTTTTAGCTCTGCTACCTTTTGTTCAGGTCTTGATGTCACTTTTGTGCTTCGCGCTCAAGGAGCATGATCCACACCGCGCAGCAGTAGTGCGGTAGGCATCCGTCGTCTTTTGCCTGACGTGACTCATCAGCATCGTGGCGACAGATCGCCTCATTCCGCGTGGCCAGCTAAAAGGGGCGGTCCGTCACTCCGGCTTTGCGTCGTAGCCGTTTGCGGCCGATCATCTTTGCCATCTTCAAGGCATCGTCGGCCGCTCTTGTTTCGCATCTTTGCGGTGTCCTTTCAGGGTTTTCTTCCCTGCGTCATCGCCGTGTCGGATCTTTCTCGCTGACCTTTCTCGCGTCGATCTTTCTGGCTTTGCCAGAGCTCTCGCCATCAGAAGCGGTGGCGCTCGGTTCTTTTCCGGTCTTGTGCAGCGCATCAGAGCTGCGCGGTTGTGATGTTGTAGAGCTTTCTAACCCACAGCATCTTATGTGTGGGAGTAGTTCTTTTTGTGTAGGGCTTTCCTGCATGTTTGTGTCTAATGTTTCTTATCTGTCTGTTTAGTGCTGGAGCTGCCTTGCGTGTGGGTGTTAGCAACGGTAGTGTGTAGAGCGTTGCAGTGATGGACTGGAGCGGCAATCGATCGGCCTCCTTGTGTTCTGCTTTGATTTGTTGCAGATATGCAGCGGCTTTCCCGGCGGGCTGAAGAGAGATGGAGGAAGAAAGGGTTGTGCTATAAGAAGATGAGCTAGAGTTGTTTTTGGAAGGAGAGCGGTGTGGTCAACAGTTCCCTTGTTAACTTTTGCTTTGTGCTTGTAGGTGTGGAACAATGTGCAGTGAGGGTCCCTCTCACCCGGGAGGAGCGCGATGAGGCGAGCGTCAGTCCGAGAGAGGAAGCGGCACCTAGTATAGAGCCGTCGTCTTGTCGGCGCCGTCCCCGTTGCCCACCGCTGTTCTGATTTTACAGGTGTGTGGCATGCCTCGGCATGGCAACCCATAGCCTGGCGGTCAGGATGGGCAAGCGGAGCAGGTAAGTGTTATAGTGAGGTATGGTTACAGATGGGGTGTGGTTTTTGGCATCACCTCCAGGTCTAGTCTTTTCTCCGGTTTTGCAGGAAGTTGTGGAGAGGAGAACGTGAGCGGCAACAAGAAGGCTGAGCAGGTGAGAGGGGGCACTTGTCAGGCTGGAGTTCCCCTGTCCGGTCGGGTAATGCCAGGCTGCTGGTCAGTAATTTATTTTTTTCTTTTTTTTTTCGAGGTACTGTGTGGGCTTTTCCCAGGAATGTTTCAGTGTTTGAGATTAGGTAGAATGGGTGAGTATAATGGTGTGACAGTTCTAGAGCTAAGTCGATGCCGCCTAGCAGAAGAGTACTTTTGTTGTCTCGGTTTTTCCAGGTGCCATGGGTGTTCTCACAGCCACGATGGAGCGTAGAATCGGTGCGGTGCAGGTGAACAGAGCAATTTTAACTATTGCGGGGAGGGTGCCGTCGCAGAAGAGGCCGGAGCCGACCGGCACAGGGGTGACCGCTCGCGCTCCAGTTTGGCAAGCGACGAAGGCGAACGTGGCGACCGAAGGAAGATCGGAGAGGATGCAACCGTTATCGAGGCTGACTCGTGAGGACAGACGGTGATTCGCAGTACTCCAAAAACTAAATTGAGGGGCAAAGAGTGCGTGTGGGGTGTATATGTGCACACTGACATTCAGTGTAGTGTGGAGGGTTCTTCTGGTGATTCCTGTGCGAGGCAAGTGCAGCAGAGGGTGCACGGGAGAAAGCGAGGGTGCGCTAGGCAGGGCAGCTGCAGCTTGTGTCTGTGTTGTGTGTAGCTGTGATACCTTTTTTCTCAGGTCTTGATGTCACTCTTGTTCTTTGTGCTCAAGGAGCACGGCCCATACTGTGCAGCAGTAGAGCAATAGGCATCCATTGTCTTTTGCCTGGCGCGACTCATCGGCATCCTGCCAAGGGATCCTGTCTCATTCTGTGCGGCCAACTAAAAGGGGCGGTCAGTCACTCCGGCTTTGCATCCCGGTCATTTGCGGCCAATCATTTCCGCGGTCGTCATCCAGGCCTCGTCAGCTCTCGTCTTCTGGGACCGCTCTTGTTTTGCATCTTACTGGCACCCTTTCAGGGTTCTCTTCCCTGTACAGCCACAGCTCGGGGTCTTCCGTGGCTGGCTGCTTTGGCATCAACTCTCCTGCCTTTGTTGGCACCTTTGCATCATGGACGCTGGTATTTGACTCTCTTGTGGACTTGTCCAGAGCATCAGAGCTGCACAGCTGTGGCATTGTAGGACTTTCTGGCTAGCAAAGTCGTGTGTGTGTGTGTGTGTTTCTTTTTGTGTAGGATTCTGCTTTGTGTTTGTGTCTGTCCGTCCGTTTGGGGCTGGAGCTGCCTTGCCTGTGGGTGTTAGGAATGGTAGGATGTAGAGTGTGGCAGGGATGGCTCAGAACATTGATCCGCCAGCCCGTGCGCTCCCCTTTATGCTGTTTTGCAGATGTGCTGCAGCAGCCCATGTGCCCAAGGGAGACGAAGGAAGCGAGAGGCATCTCCACTCTTAGGTTCAGGTGCAGAGCAGCATTCCCAGTGGGCTGAAGGGAGACGGAGGAAGAAAGGGGCATGGTCTTAGAAGGTGATCTAGGGGTTTGTTGTTGGAAACGGGGTGGTGTTGTGCTACGGTTCCTGGATCAATTCTTGCTTTGTACTTGTAGATGAGGAGCAATGCGGAGGCCAGATTACTCACACCCAGGCAGAATACGGCAAGGTGAGCGTCGTTCCCAGAGATGAAGCGGAGGCTATATAGGGCTGTTGTCCTGTCGGCGCCGTCCGTGTTGCACACCGCCGTTCTCGTTTTACAGACAGGCCTCGGCACTGTGACCATAGCCTGGCGGTCAGCAGGGGTTATAGGAGCGGGTAAAGGTGTGGGAGCAAATGCTTGATGCAGGTGGTCTGTGGTCTTGCACACATCACCTCAGTGCATGATTGCTCTGTGCTTGAAGGTTTTGCAGAAAGCTGTGGAGAGAAGCTGAGTGCTGGCAAGAGCCTGAGCAGGTGAGAGCATATCTTGTTTGTGTCAGAATGTTATTGTGTGGTGGGCGGTGTTGGGCTGCCCCTCAGTGATGTCTCTCGCTCTGCTTTTTTGCAGGTACCGTGCAGGCCTTTCCGAGGCACGCCTGCGGATCGCAGGGAAGCAGTTCGGTGCCTGGCATCACGGGGCTGGCGAGCATTGTCTGGGTGAAGAGCAATTTTGTTTTTTTTGGTTCTTCCAGATGCTGCGGGTGGCCCATCCAGCCGCAGTGTTGGAGTTTGGAAGTGTCGTAGTGAAGGTGAGCAGAGCATCTGTGGTGCTTTGGGGGAGGGTGTTGTTGGGGATGAGGTTGGAGCTGACTGGCACGGAGGTGACCGCTTGTGCTGTGGTTTGGCAGGCGCCAGAGGCAAACACGGCGATCGAAGACCGGAGAGGATGTGGCCGCTGTCGCGGGTGCCTCCTGAGGACAGATGGTGACCCGCAGGCTCTGCAGTCTAAAAGCTAAGCTGAAGGGCAAAGGGTGTTGGGGTGTGTTGGCTCAGTGTGTGTGTGCGTGTGCACGTGTGCTGACATTCATTGTAGTGTGGAGGGCTCCTCAGGAGGAGTGCTGTGTGTGAGGAAGAGATGGTGGGGTGTGTGTGGCAGAAAGCGAGGGTGTGCTAGGCAGGGCAGCTCCAGGGTGTCGTCTGTGTTCTGGTGTCTTCTGTGTTCTGGTGTCGTCTGTGTGTTGTGGCTGTGTTCTCTTTTGCTCAGGTCTTGATGTCGCTCTTGTTCTTTGTGCTCAGGGAGCACAGCCCACACTGTGTAGGAGTAGCGTGGCAGGCATCCGTTGCCCTTTGCCGGGCACGAGTCATCGGCATCGTGCCAAGGGAATCTCGTCTCATTCCGTGCGGCCTACTAAAAGGGGCGGTCCGTCGCTCCGGCTTCGCGTCACGGCCGATCGTCTTGGAGGCCACGGTCGCGGCCTCGCCGGCCGCTCCTCTTCCGAGGCCGCTCTCGTTCCGCATCTTTGCGGCGCCCTTTCAGGGTTCTCTTCCCTGCATTGTCACGGGCTCGGGTCTTTCTCGCGAGCCTCTTCTTCCTCGGCGTTCCTGGCTTTGCCGGCTCCTTTCCATCGAGAGCAGTGGCCTTTCCCCCTCTTTTCTGGACTTGTCCAGAGCATCTGAGCTGCACAACTGTGCCATTGCATGGCTTTCTGGCTGACAGAGTCTTGCGTGTGTGTGTGATTCTTTTTGTGTAGGATTCTGCTTTGTGTTTGTGTCTGTCCATCTGGGGTTGGAGCTTCCTTGCCTGTGGATGTAGCAATGGTAGGATGTAGAGTGTTGCAGTGATGGACTGGGGTGGTGATCATTCAGTCTCTGCATGCTGTGGTTTATTTCTTGTCAGATGCAGAGCAGCATTCCCAGTGGGCTGAAGGGAGATGGAGGAAGAAAGGGGCATAGTCTTAGACGGTGATCTAGGGGTTTGTTGTTGGAAATGGGGTGGTGTTGTGTTGTGGTTCCTGGATCAATTCCTGCTTTGTGCTTGTAGATGAGGAGCAATGCGGAGAGCAGATTACTTACGCCCAGGCAGAGCACAGCAAAATGAGCGTCAGTGCAGGAGATGAAGCGGAGCCTATGTAGGGCTGTTGTCCTGTCGGCGCCGTTTCTGTTGTGCACTGCCGTTCCCGTTTTACAGGGGCGCGGCAGAGCTCGGCACGGTGGCCGTAGCCTGGTGGTCAGCAGGGGTTATAGGAGCGGGTAAAAAGGCGGGCACAAATGCTTGATGCGGGTGGGCTGTGGTCTTGGACGCATCACCTCAGTGCACGATTGCTCTATGCTCGCAGGTTTTGCAGGACGCTGCGGAGAGAAGTCGAGTGCTGGCAAGAGCCTGAGCAGGTGAGAGCATATCTTGTTTGTGTCAGAATGTTATTGTGTGGTGGGCTGCCCCTCGATGATGTCTCTCGCTCTGCTTTTTTGCAGGTACCGTGCAGGCCTTTCCATGGCACGCCCGGGGTCGCAGGGGAGCGGCTCAGCATCCGACATCGTGCGGTCGGCGAGCGCCGTCTGGGCGAAGAGCAATTTTGTTTTTTTGTTTCTTCCAGATGCTGCGGGTGGCCCATCCAGCCGCAGCGTCGGGGTTTGGAAGTGTTGTAGCGAAGGCGAGTGGAGCATCTGTGGTGCTTTGGGGGAGGGTGTTGTCGGGGATGAGGTAGGAGCCGACCGGCACGGAGGTGACCGCTCGTGCTGCGGTTTGGCAGGCGCCGGAGGCGAACGCGGAGATCGAAGGAAGACCGGAGAGGACGTGGCCGCCGTCGCGGGTGCCTCCTGAGGACAGATGGTGACCCACGGACTCCGCACTCTAAAAGCTAAGCTGAAGGGCAAAGGGTGTTGGGGTGTGTTGGGTCAGTGTGTGTGTGTGTGCGTGTGCGTGTGCACGTGTGCTGACATTCATTGTAGTGTGGAGGGTTCCTCAGGATGAGTGCTGTGTGTGAGGAAGAGATGGTGGGGTGTGTGTGGCAGAAAGCGAGGGGGTGCTAGGCAGGGCAGCTCCAGGGTGTCGTCTGTGTTCCGGTGTCGTCTGCATTCTGGTGTCGTCTGTGTGTTGTGGCTGTGTTCTCTTTTGCTGAGGTCTTGATGTCACTCTCGTTCTTTGTGCTCAGGGAGCACAGCCCACAGGGAGGGGGGGGGGGGGGGGAGCACAGCCCACACTGTGTAGGAGTAGCGTGGCAGGCATCCGTTGCCCCTTTGCCGGGCACGAGTCATCGGCAATCGTGCCAAGGGAATCTCGTCTCTTTCCGTGCGGCCTACCAAAAGGGGCGGTCCGTCGCTCCGGCTTCGTGTCACGGCCGATCGTCTCGAAGGCCGCGGTCGCGGCCTTCGCCGGCCGCTCCTCTTCCGAGGCCGCTCTCGTCCCGCATCTTTGCGGCGCCCTTTCAGGGTTCTCTTCCCTGCGTTGTCCCGGGCTCGGGTCTTTCTCGCGAGCCTCTTCTTCCTCGGCGTTCCCGGCTTTGCCGGCTCCTTTCCATCGCGAGCGGTGGCCTTTCCCCCTCTTTTCTGGACTCGTCCAGAGCATCTGAGCTGCACAACCGTAGCGTCATAGGTCTTACCGGCCGGCAACATTGTCTTCACTGCCCTTTTTCTATGCTAGGGTGCGTGTTTGTGTCTGTATGTATGTCCATGTCTTTGTTTGGAGCTGCCTTGCCTGTGGATATTCTGTAGTTATGGTAGTGGGTAGAATATAGTAATGTAGCTATCCTAGTTATTGGGGGGGGTTAATAAGAGGTAGAGGTATTTATTTATTTATTATTAGTTAGAATTTCCAGTCTGGGGGGCTTCCCGGTCATTCCAACGCAGCATTACCTTTAAGAAGAACGGTAGCAGATAGTTACGTTAGCTCAGGGGATGGATGGCCGTAGTGAGCGTGAACGGGCGGTTGTTTGGTAGTGGGATGGGTCTAATGTTGTATGCTTTTCTTTTTGCCTCTAGGTTGTAGTTAGCATTTTAAATTTATTTTTGTTTTTTATAAAAAAAAAAAAAAAAAAAACCCCAGCTGGGGGATTTTTTTTTTTTTCCCCCAGCTGGGTTTTTTTCCCTGGTCCCGGCCACTCTGCGAGGCAACTATCGTTGCCCATGTCGATGTGGAGCTCTGCCTCGGGACCAGGGTTTTTTTTTTTTTTTTTTTCCTTTTTTTTTTTTTTTTTTTTCCCTGGTCCCGGCCACTCTGCGAGGCAACTATCGTCACCCGTGTCGATGTTGATGCGGAGCTTTGCCTCGGTACTGGGGTTTTTTAGGATTTTTTTTTTCCCCCCTTTTTTCTTCTTGGTAACCGTGTTACTGAGAGCTACCTAAAATAGGAGGGGATCGCCTATTACCGCAGGAAGGTAGCGTACGTGCCGGGTGACGTGAGTAGAAGCCGCGAGATTATAGAGATGGATGGCGAGGAGTATGCGGGGCCGCTCTAGGACGTGGGGTTGCTCGTTGAGGTTTTTCTATTGTGATGATCGAAGGCCGAGATATCTTGTTGCGATAAAGAGATCGTTGACCGGTTTTGAGCAATAAAGACAAAGACGGTTGCGTGCGTCTGTTCTTTCAAATAAAGACAGTTGTGTTTGTTTGCGTCCTCTTAATTGAATTACATCCGTCCCCTCGGCTTTCAGTCAGGCCGAAACGGTCCTTTTTTAGAAAGAAGTCATAGCTTGCTGCTTGCCAGGCTATGACTGCCGTTTCTCTTGCTCCATTTATTCTTTCATGTTCGCTTTGTTTCTCTCTTTCTCTACTCTGCGCACTTTAAATCCATCTGTACTTTTGTTTGCCTCTTTGCTCCTCTTCTTTTTTTTTTTTTTTTTTTTTTTTTTTTTGCTTTATTCAGTATTCTGTCGGCTGGGTTGCACGCTTCACTCCGCGATCTCCGTCCTTTGCTCTGTCGCGTTCGCTTTCTGCTTTATTCTCTCTCTCTAGGCTGTCTTCTTTATTGCTAGACTACTGCTTGGGAGTCAGCTTTCTTCTCCCCGTAGTTATCTGTTTTAATTTGCATATATCATGCCTTCCCTAGCAGAGGGAGGATACTAGCTCGGAGCAAATAATATTAAAAAAATTTTTTTATTTATTTTAAAAAAATAATTATTAAAATTTTTAATAATATTTACTCCGAGCTAGTATCCTCCCTCTGCTAGGGAAGGCATGATATATGCAAATTAATTTCCCATTTTTATATTTTATTTTTTTTTCTTTTTTTTTTTCCCACCACCCACCCCAAGCCCCCCCCATCTTTCCCCCCTCCCACCCCACCCAGCCTTCCCCCCCCCCCACCCAGCCTTCCCCCCCCCACCCATCCTCCCCCACGTTCCCCCCCCCACCCATCCTCTCCCCCCCTCCACTCCCCCCACCCATCCTCCACCCTCCCCAAGCCCCCCTCCCATCCTTTCTCCCCCACTTCCCACCCCAACCCCCCCACCCCTCCTCTCCCCCCCCACTTCCCACCGCAACCCCCCCACCCATCCCCTTACTCCCCCCACCTCCCACCCATCCCCTCCCCCCCTCACACCTCCCACCCCAACCCCCCCATCCCCTCTCCCCCTCCACCTCCCACCCCAACCCCCCCGCACCCATCCCCTCCCCCTCTCCCACCTCCCACCCCAAGCCCCCCCCCCCCCACCCATCCCCTCCCACCCCACTTCCCAAATCCACCAACACCCCCCCCCCCCCCCCCCCCCCCCCCCCCACCGGTTTAGGGCTAGAGGTTAGGGTTAGGGTTAGAGCCATTTAGGGTTAGAGGGTTAGAGGGTTAGGGTTAGAGGGTTAGGGTTAGGGTTAGGGTTAGAGGGTTAGGGTTAGAGGGTTAGAGGGTTAGAGGGTTAGGGTTAGGGTTAGGGGTTAGAGGGTTAGAGGGTTAGAGGGTTAGAGGGTTAGAGGGTTAGAGGGTTAGAGGGTTAGAGGGTTAGAGGGTTAGAGGGTTAGAGGGTTAGAGGGTTAGAGGGTTAGAGGGTTAGAGGGTTAGAGGGTTAGAGGTTAGGGTTAGGGTTAGGGTTAGGGTTAGGGTTAGGGTTAGGGTTAGGGTTAGGGTTAGGGTTAGGGTTAGGGTTAGGGTTAGGGTTAGGGTTAGGGTTAGGGTTAGGGTTAGGGTTAGGGTTAGGGTTAGGGTTAGGGTTAGGGTTAGGGTTAGGGTTAGGGTTAGGGTTAGGGGTTAGGGTTAGGGTTAGGGTTAGGGTTAGGGTTAGGGTTAGGGTTAGGGTTAGGGTTAGGGTTAGGGTTAGGGTTAGGGTTAGGGTTAGGGTTAGGGTTAGGGTTAGGGTTAGGGTTAGGGTTAGGGTTAGGGTTAGGGTTAGGGTTAGGGTTAGGGTTAGGGTTAGGGT